>NC_079436.1:55931641-55999141 GCF_903798145.1 Danio aesculapii
ATAGATAGATAGAATGACAGAACGATAGATAGATAGATAGATAGATAGATTGACAGACAGTCGGTGTTTTGATAAATTACCATAGATATTTATGAATTAGTTTAAAGACTGCCTTCTTTTTAAAGTCTATACATGGCGTCAACATTTGCAAAGTTTATTTTGCTAGCGCACGTGATCAGTTTTAAGGTAAACGATTAATGTGCAAGTCAATCTACTGAAAAAAACTGTCTTGATAATCTTTAATCAAAAATCTGGCAATTTGCTGTAGCTCTGGAATGTCTCTCTGATTGGTCAGCTTGGGTGGAATATGCTTAGCCACGCCCCTCCAACCATTAGTTTGCTGTTTCAGTTGGAAATCCGTCATCAAATTGAAATAAAAGTCTCAGCAACTTCTAGTTCAGGCTGACTTTAAACACATTAAAAAATTTGAGTGTTTTTAGAAAGTTGTTATGAAGTTGCTAAGGCCTTTGAGTGTTTTTAGAATGTTGCTATGTGGTTGCTAAGGCATTTGAGTGTTTTTAGAGTGTTGCTATGTGGTTGCTAAGGCTTTTTGGTGGTTTTTAGAATGTTGCTATGTGGTTGCTAAGGCATTTGAGTGTTTTTAGAATGTTGCTAAGTGGTTGCTTAGGCTTTTGAGTGTTTTTAGAATGTTGTAATGGAGTTGCTAAGGCCTTTGAGTGTTTTTAGAATGTTGTTATGAAGTTGCTAAGGCCTTTTGGTGATTTTTAGAATGTTGCTACGTGGTTGCTAAGGCTTTTGAGTGTTTTTAGAATGTTGTAATGGAGTTGCTAAGGCCTTAGAGTTTTTAGAATGTTGTTATGTGGTCGCTAAGGCCTTTGAGTGTTTTTAGAATGTTGTTATGAAGTTGCTAAGGCCTTTTGGGGATTTTTAGAATGTTGCTACGTGGTTGCTAAGGCTTTTGAGTGTTTTTAGAATGTTGTAATGGAGTTGCTAAGGCCTTAGAGTTTTTAGAATGTTGCTATGTGATCGCTAAGGCCTTTGAGTGTTTTTAGAATGTTGTTATGAAGTTGCTAAGGCCTTTTGGTGATTTTTAGAATGTTGCTACGTGGTTGCTAAGGCTTTTGAGTGTTTTTAGAATGTTGTAATGGAGTTGCTAAGGCCTTAGAGTTTTTAGAATGTTGTTATGTGGTCGCTAAGGCCTTTGAGTGTTTTTAGAATGTTGTAATGGAGTTGCTAAGGCCTTGGAGTTTTTAGAATGTTGCTTTGTGGTTGCTAAGGCTTTTGAGTGTTTTAGAATGTTGTTATGGAGTTGCTAAGGCCTTGGAGTTTTTAGAATGTTGCTACGTGGTTGCTAAGGCTTTTGAGTGTTTTAGAATGTTGTTATGGAGTTGCTAAGGCCTCAGAGTTTTTAGAATGTTGCTATGTGGTTGCTAAGGCCTTTGAGTGTTTTTAGAATGTTGTTATGAAGTTGCTAAGGCCTTTTGGTGGTTTTTAGAATGTTGCTATGTGGTTGCTAAGGCTTTTGAGTGTTTTTAGAATGTTGTAATGGAGTTGCTAAGGTCTCAGAGTTTTAAGAATGTGGTTATGAAGTTGCTAAGGCCTCAGAGTTTTTAGAATGTTGCTATGTGGTTGCTAAGGCTTTTGAGTGTTTTTATAATGTTGTAATGGAGTTGCTAAGGTCTCAGAGTTTTAAGAATGTGGTTATGAAGTTGCTAAGGCCTTAGAGTTTTTAGAATGTTGCTATGTGGTTGCTAAGGCCTTTGAGTGTTTTTAAAATGTTGCTATGTGGTTGCTAAGGCCATTGAGTGTTTTTAGAATGTTGCTATGTGGTTGCTAAGGCCTTTTGAGGGTTTTTATAATGTTATAGAGTTGCCAGGGTCTTTTGAGAGTTTTTTTATGTTGCTATGTGGTTGCTATGGCCTTTTAAGTGTTTATAAAATGTTGTTATGCATTTGTTAAAGCCTTTTTGAGTGTTTTTACACCATAAGCAGATAATTAATAATAATAATTAATAAAATATAATAATTAACGATACATTTCTTAGCATAACAAATATCTTATTTTGCTTAAGTAAGTGTATCTGAAAGCTTATATATTTGTACTTTTTTACTTTTAACGCAGCAGAGAATCAGTATCCTCTTGAGTCTTGTTTTTGTTTTGCTTTTCACTGGAGTAAATTAGCTTCATCATGGTTCATTTCCTCTGTTTCTCCTCGTCAGCTCGTTAGATGTTAAAAGCAACAAAAACACGAGTGATTTCTGAATTGCTGATGCAATTTTTCATGTAATAAGCCGTGCTGGCTTTTCTTTATGTCTGACTAAAGCGGTGTGTGGTTTAGTCTGCGGTTCAGGCCAAGAATAATGACTGTGTTTGACTGACCTTGCGCACTCGGCTAACCCACAGTCACTTAGCGGCTAGTCATGAGAAATATGTGTCTTTCTGAGTCCGGACAGCAGGAGGACGGGTCACTGAATCACTTCCAAAGGCAGTATTTGTCCAGCAAATCTGACTTGGTCCATAAAGTCTTTGAGTGCTAAACACCAGTGAACTGATTCATCACATGAACATTTAAAGCAATTTACTTACTGATCTAAAAATACTTAATATAACTTTAGGAATTTTAAATGGCCAATAATAACAAAGTGTATCTAAACAGTGACTGAATCTGTGAAAAAAAAAAAAATGTCCAGGTCACAGCTAGTACAAAATCAAAATTACATTTTACACACACACACACACACACACACACACACACACACACACACACACACACACACACAAAAGGTACTGGAAATATTCCTCAGAGATTTTGCTCCATATTGACATGATAGCATCACACAGTTGCTGCAGATTTGTCGGCTGCACATCCATGATGTGAATCTCCCATTCCACCACATGCCAAAGGTGCTCTATTGGATTGAGCTCTGGTGACTGTGGAGGCCATTTGAGTACAGTGAACTCATTGTCATGTTCAAGAAACCAGTCTGAGATGATTCAAGCTTTATGGCATGGTGCGTTATCCTGCTGGAAGTAGCCATCAGATGATGGGTACACTTTACACAAAGGCATGGACATGGTCAGCAACAATGCTCAGATAGGCTGTGGCGTTGACACGATGCTCAATTGATACTAATGGACCCAAAGTGTGCCAAGAGAATATCCCTCACACCATCGCACCACCCCCACCAGCCTGAACTGTTGATATAAGGCAGGATGGATCCATGCTTTTATGTTGTTGATGCCAAATTCTGACCCGACCATCCGAATGTCACAGCAGAAATGGAGACTCATCAGACCAGGCAACGTTTCTCAAATCTTCTGTTGTTCAGTTTTGGTGAGCCTGTGTGAATTGTAGCCTCAGTTTTCTGTTCTTAGCTTACAAGAGTGGCACAGAAGTGTGGTCTTCTGCTGCTGTAGCCCATCTGCCTCAAGGTTGGATGTTGTGCGTTCAGACTTCAGCAGATCGTCCTGACCATATCTCCATGTCTAAATGCATTGAGCTGCTGCCATGAGATTGGCTTATTGGAAATTTGTGTTAACGAGCAGTTGGACAGGTGTACCTAATAAAGTGGCCGGTGATTATTTATATTTATTATATAAATTATATTTATTTCTTTATATATATGAACATTTTTTTTGCACGTTTTCCATATGTCAATAATGCACTATAATTACTAGAATAATTATTCATTAACATTTTAATACTGCATTTTTTAAAAATATATGAATATCTTAATATTTTAAGGATTAAAATAATGTAAAATTAAATGAAACCAAATATTCACCAGCATCTTTTTGACTTTTTTTTTGTGATGTTCACTCAAACATTTTGATAATTTCGAATTCAATAAAAATATCATACAAAGTTTTCCTTAAGAATAAATAAATAAATAAATAGTGACAAAAAGCATTCAGCCCCTAAACAAATGCATGCTGGGACATGAAGTGGCCCCTGGAAGAGAAGTGAGGAAACTCTCAGACAAGATTTAAATAAACAGGGATCCAGACACTGTCAATATACCACTGTACCATATAGAGCTCTGGATTATTCATTGCAAATATTAGTCATACACTGTCTGTCAGACTGGAGGAATACTGTAACCTGCAAATACTGCATGTGAGAAAACCATTGTGAACACTATTTTAAGAAATTACACAGTCAGCAGCTTTAGAATAATATATTTGTGTACACAATATACTGTACAATTTATGTACAATTATGATTTCAACAATCAGCTTGTTTTGAAATATAACAAAATAACCATTAAAAATCAGAAATGAGAAATGAGTGTATATTTTACACACGTTTTATTCCTGTGAACTGTACACATTAAGAAGACATTCACGTGTCATTGGCGTTCTGCGGTCTTTCGCGCCCTCTATCGGCCGCTCACTGAAAAAACCGCTACATGTCTATACAAATGGCTTATACTGGCTTTCAAATACTGATTAAATAGTTCCAGTCCACACTATATTGAGTTCCCGTTGATCAACTTTTAATCCAGAAATATAATTTCTTCTGGCTGTATACCGTGTGGTGTTACGAGCTGCCTTTAAGGCAATGTTAGCGTTAATTAGCTTTAGCTTAACGTACAGATCCTTCAGCCTCCCTGAACACAAATCACGTCAATCTTTGGTCTGGATAATACAAATATTATTATTATTATTAATAAATCGCTTCCACTTTTTAGCCGTTTTAACTGTTTACCCAGCTAACCAGGAACGTTTTGGCAAAGTTGTGTCAAAGTTAAACAAACATTCTTTCAGAAACGTTTCTTTAGTTAGTCTACAGTAGGCTATTTGGTATTTTGTAATGTTCTCAAAACGTTAGTTAGACTGTCTATCGTATACGGATGTTCCCATATAAAAATGATACGTGGGAATATATGC
This sequence comes from Danio aesculapii, assembly GCF_903798145.1. Taxonomy (NCBI): domain Eukaryota; kingdom Metazoa; phylum Chordata; class Actinopteri; order Cypriniformes; family Danionidae; genus Danio; species Danio aesculapii. The sequence goes on from NC_079436.1 coordinate 55,936,493, forward strand.
ATATTACATAGCCTGAGATAAATATTTGGATTTTACATATCTATAGGCTAAATGCCATATAGACCAGTGTTTCTCAAGCACGTTCCTGGAGGACCACCAGCTCTGCACATTTACCAAGTCTCCTTAACCACCTGATTCAGATTATCAGCTCATTAGCAGAGACTGAAAGAGCTGTAACGGGTGTGACAGACAAAGGAGACATCTAAAACATGCAGTGCTGGTGGTCCTCCAGGAACATGGTTGAGAAACACTGATATAGACCATTTCAGTGTGGTAATATTGGCCCATAAACATTTCCTGCTGTAACAAGAGGCAATTCAATCATATTGTCACGTCAAAACAGCTATCATAACATTATTTATCAGTATGTGGACCTTTTTGGACTTTCAGAAGCTATGGTAATTAAAAATGTAAAACAATATACATTAGGACCATTAATTGTTATTGTTTACATTCCTCAAAATGGTCTATATGGCCTCTTATATATTTTTTCAACCAGTGGAAATACAATGTTCAAATATATTAGATATAATTATAAATTTATTTTTTAATGCTCTGTGCTCATATTTAAACAGGTTAATATGTATGAACACATGTACATTTTTGTGGGGTCGAATAAATATTTAAAGGGATAGTTCACCCAACAATGAAAATTAGATCACTATATACTCACAGAAAACTTATTTTAAATCTTTATTATGTGTTGCTGTCTTCTGTCGAACGCAAAAGAAGATGTTTTGAAGAATTTTTTGTTATAGCTATTGACTTGAATAGTATGAAATACAAATACTATGGAGTGAATGGTTACAGGTTTACAAAACATTCTTAAAAATATCTTCTTTTGTGTTTGACAGAAGAAAGACACTCATAAATGTTTGAAAAATTATGTTAAAAAAATGAGTAATGACAGAATTTTTATTTTTGGGATCTCTTTACGTGGCTATTTTTGCAAAATTTCACAATATATGTTGCATGTGAGACATATTTCATATGTTAAATCCAAATATAAACTTGTATCTCATATATGTAATTTGCAAATATTGCTATATCAGATTTCTATTTGGGTCAGCCTGTTTTAGAATGTTCAGAATAACACATTCGCAGGTAAAATTTAAAGCATACTTGCTAAATTACAATCAAAGTTCTTGCTGCGTTGCTAAAATTGATGTTTGAACATTGAAGACATTCAGAACTAACATTTCATTAACATAACATTAACAAAACGTTTTTAGTTAGCAGGGTAGTCAAATATTCATTTAAGTATACAGCAAAAGTTTGCATAAACGCTCTCAAGGTCCAGCTATAAAGTATATTTCCAACCAAAAAAAAAAGCTTAATCCTTGGTTTTTCTCCCTTAAATGAAGAAACACTGACATCTGAACACAGGTTAAAAAGGGCAGCTTAAGATTTACACAGAGCAGCTATTGAGAGAGACCCTACTAAAGTTACCCAAAACAGCCTTGACCAGCGTAATTCAGCTTGCATAACTAGTATAGTGCATGTTTTTGGGAACTTTGTCCATATAAACCAGTTAATGATCCATTGAAGTGGTTTGATGAGCTCAGTTTGATGTATTTCCTATTGAAACAGGAAATCAAGGAGAATGAAAGATTGTATACCTTTTAAAAAAACAAACAAACAATAATCTATATATTATTTTTATTAATTTACCTATTTTATTGATTAATTTATTTATTTTTTTACTTCATTCTAAAACAGGTCTAGACCATGCATAGCCCAGCAAACAAGAGCAGTATTTTTAACTTATTTCCAGTATGAGACATTGGCTTTTCATTGTAAATGCAAATTTCCAATAAGCAATTGTTAAACCTGACTACTTTGGTCTTTATGTCAACATGAACTCAGACACCCCTTTCTTACTTTTTTGTACACTTCTCTCACTCTAAAAAATAACGGGCTGTTTTATCCCAAATGTGGGTCAAATATGGAAATAATATATAAAAAACAAGAGCAAACGCTTAAGTGGAAAAAAAAAACATTTAAATTAATAAAAAAAAAAAAAAAACAAAGTTATGTTATATTGAGCAGTGGTCCCCAACTCCCGCATTAATATCCAGCAGCAGAACCGCACACACAATCCAGTACACACGATCTAGACAGGGGTAAACCACATATGGTTAAGACGAATATTAATGTTATTAATGTCTTCTCGGACCTCGTCATCAATATATATATATATAGTTAGTAAATAGCGTACACAATAGACAGCAGTGTATACTATTTTACAAATATGGCGATCGAGACAGGCGAATGGAGAACGTTGTTTCCGGATCACCATTCAATATAATAGACTCAACAGTCATAATAGATGGTCAGTTATTATTTATCTGACATAGTCAGTATAGCAGATACTCGTTTACTGGCTTTACTGAAACATTTTTCATATATATATATATAAATTGGACAGGTTTCATTTATATAACGAAGACATTATAATGAAGGAAACAATTTTAACGTAATTAAAATAATAACCAAGTTAATATGTATAGACTATAATACATCTTTATGTGTAATACAAATCTTTTTACATTTAATAAATGTATAACACTATATTAATGTATTACTCCAGTGATTGAATAGTATTTATTAGCTTAATCAAATAAAAGTCATTACTGTTTTAACTAATTATTTTTATTTATATAATATGAGTACCAAAATTGCACAGATGGTAAAATTATTGTTACGATACAATAATGAAATAATGACTGAAATGGGAAAATCTAAAATGTTCACAGCCGGTCTCGATCACCATATTTGTGAAATACAAAAGCTCCTGATCTGTCATTTACTATATATGGTTCGCCCCCTGCCTAGGTTGTGTGTCCTGGATTGTATGTGCTGAAAAGTGTGTGGGCCTGCAAGCTCAAACCCCAGGCTGGATCAGTTGGTACTGGGCCACAGAAGAAATCATTAATTATTTCTGTTTTATTTATTATCTGAGTCTGAATGATCTTTTATTCTGAAAAATCATGACGTTGCATCTCTGTAACTTGAGTGCCATAATTGAACCCACAAGTTAGCAAAATGAGTAAGAAGGGACCCACGAAAAAATCTGAGCTTTCAGAATGCCCCGAGACACGTGACAAGAACTGACCGATCAGCTTGATACTTTGTATGGAATATACACATTTCTCAGACAAACAGAGAAAACCCAAACACTGCAGTGCTTTTTAATTCTCTCCATAAATAAAACTAGTATCAGAGCTGCAGCAATGTTTTGTCAGCTTGTTATCCTCTGAGAAAACTGTCGATGGTCGCTTAGCAACCCCCCTCCCCACCCACATGCTGCGGTAAAATCGTCAAGCGTTGACCGGTCTGCGGTGATACCACTGTTGGGGACCAATAGTATAGAGCAGTGGTTCTCAAAGTGGGGGTCGCGGGACTATCAAGGGGGGTCGCCTGGTTTTTTTCCAAAAATCTATTTAGTTATTTATTAAACCATAAGAATTACCATATTTCATCCATAACTATACTGAAAAGAAAAAAAAGTTGTTTATAGTTACTATTTACTATATAGTTACTATAGTAGCTTATAGTTACTAGTTATATTGGATTGCGACCCCTGGGTAAATTCCATTATATTAAAGACAGCAATAGCTTCAGATGCAGCAGATTGATTTTATAACACCACGTAAACTTTCTGGCACATTTACAGCACTGACATGCATAAAAAAAATTAAACGTAGAATAAACTTGGGTATATTGGTGTGTGTGCGCGCCATTGCATGCAACGTTTCTGCATTTATAACCACCTCAGAAGATAATGGGGGTCGCGAGTCACTGGCATTGTTATTTTGGGGGTCGCGGGCTGAAAGGTTTGGGAACACCTGATATAGAGTATGTATGAACCAAATATTGGATTAGTTATTCCAATTAAATAAAAATCACAATTTTTAACCCAGTTGTTGTTGAGCCATATTTGACCCAAAACAGCATTTTTTTTGAGTGTTGGTTGTTTAAAATTCAGTAGCTGTATTTTACTACTTCACTGTGGGCCTTTTTTCTTATAGAATTAGATAATATTGTTTATTATAATACTACAGAAGACAAAAACCGAATGAAATGAATGCTCAGTTGCTTTTTGATGCGCATTCTGGAATTTTTTTCAGTAAATGTATGTCTACTGTAATTTATGCACCTTTTTTCTTTTAGGATAAAGTTTATAGGATATAGTTTATCCTACTCAGCTGTATGCTTTTACGTTTCTTATGCGCTTCATATCGTTTCCATTAAAGGTGCCGTATGTAAGTTTCTGACTCTTCTAAAGCATAAAACCACCATGATATGTTTGCAGATATTTAAGAAACATGCCAAGTGAACATTCTTGTTTATCTGAAAAACACTGCTGAAGTCAGATATTCTGCTTTGTAAATGTGTTTTCCCGTGCCTGAACGCTGCTTTTGTTTTGGTCATTTTAACCTGCCCAATGACAGTTTAGCCAATTATATTTCAGCACCCCGGGTTGCCCTTGTAGAACAGTGTATTTCATTCATTCAGAAAGGCTCTTAAAGCATGCGTCCTTGACCGAAATGCGACCTCCAGTGGACAGCAGCAGACTCTGACATGAGAAGCAGATTCAGTTCCTCATGAGGTTATTAATTAGCAAATAATATAAATATTATGAACATAAACAGCAGGTTACATTGTAACTCCGTATCCTAACAACATACATGATGAGATTTGCAGTGATCAGCAATTTGGCTGTTTGCACCAGACGAAACATGACAGAAATTTAAATACAGCCATTCAGAAGCACAGAATATGCACTCTCTCACTAAATGGTAAGGTTTATAATCTAATTAATACATATTAAACCTCTTTAACATTATTAAATGTACATGCTCAATCACGTGTTTTGCTCTAAAGTTCAATTTCAAACAGTTGACTTTATTTTCAAGATCTGAGGTGAACTATCTGCTGCTGCTTTCAGTATATGTCAATAAATGTCATGTAAAATGGCATTCACACTCACATTATTAGCATTTAAAACTGAATAAAGCACATGAGGTTTACCTGAGGTGATCATTTTTTTGTCAGTTTTCTGTTTTTAACCTGTGAGAAATAGAAGCCGTTTCTAATATATCAATTCGAGGTGTTGGTTGAGACAAAAACTCCTTTTAATATAGAGAATATTCCTTCTATCGGGTGCCTTTGCTTTTATTTAGAACATGATTTAAATCACTCGCTCCTGTCCTCAATCTGGCAACCTGAGCTTGCGTTTTGATCCAGGAGTGCAATACCTACTTCAACCACTGGGTGTCAAACTTACATACTGCACCTTTAAGCATCTTTAATAAGATATTCCAAAATGTGCATTAAGAACAGACAGATGGAAACATAGCTGGTGATGCAAATAAATGTTCATAATATTTCCTCAAAATGTAACTCTAAAACAACTTTCCTTTTCTGCTGACATAACTAATTTTGCTTTTTAATCCCGCCCCCTATGACCAAACATTCATTCATTCATTTATTTTTCCTTTCGGTTAGTCTCTTTTTCAGAGGTTGCCACAGCGGAATGAACCGCCAACTATTCCAGCATATTTTTTACGCAGCAGATGCCCTTTCAGCCGCAACCCAGTACTGGGAAACAACCATACACACTCACATTCACACAGACACACTCATACACTACGGCCAATTTAGTTCATCCAATCCCCCTATAGAGCATGTATTTGTACTGTGGGGGAAACCGGAGCACCCGAAGGAAACCCACGCTAACACGGGGAGAACATGCAAACTCCACACAGAAATGCCAACTGATCAAGCTGGGGTGCTGGAAGCGATAGTGCCCGTTTGAACAAACATTCCCTCATTGACTTCCTGTTTCAATCAGAAATACATCCAAGTAAATAAACTTTGATTGTCATTACATGGTGACTTTTAAGTTGCTCCAAACTTGTTTTCAGCAGGTGCGTGTGTGCGTGAATGAAGCTTTTGAGATGTTTCTGGAGTTTTCCATGGGAAATACAGTCACTGCCCATCAGCCCCGGTTTTCCTCCACTGTGAGTCAGCTGGGTTGTGTGGCATCAGTCCCTGTGTAATAAAAGACTTTCATTACATAGTGCACTCTCATGTCTCGGCCATCACAGACAGGGTCACCAACCACAGGCATCTTCATTATACAAATGTCCCTTTCAAAACGTGTTGATCGATGCATCTGAGCAAGCGCTGGAGCCCAGCCCAGATCAGGGAATCACAAAAGCCTCCGACAAACATTTAAAAAAGGCCTAATCAGCAGTAATTACTGAAGATGACACTTTTAACTCCTCTACCTTTGACTTGTCCTTGGCATAGCCGTTGTGTTTGTACAAACCTGACTGGCTCGCATTATCCGCTGTAATAATGTAACGCAATTTACCCGATCGTGTTCAAATGCCAAGACTGCGCTTGCTTATCAGCGTGATTTATTACGCTAATTTACACGCTCAACTTGGCTCAATGTTGAGGACCACAGAGCTGATTGGACACGAGTTTCTAATGCCGCAGTGTGCTGTCTTTATGAGGATTATAGTGGAGGTGCCAGGCTGTTGATTTGAAACATTTTTAATAGCTGTAGAAACTGAGAAGACTGATGGTGTGCACTGGGGTTTGGGCATGCATACATTTCAGTTTAGATTACATGAAACAATCAAGTACTGGTATATACAGAACAGTCACATAAAAGAAGTCATATGTGCTAGATCATGCTAAGTCACAATGCTAGAATATGGTTGTTAGGTCCACCTCATTTCTCTCGCTCTCTCTCGCTCTCTCTCTATACAGACATATATATATATATATATATATATGTCTGTATAGAGAGAGAGCGAGAGAAATGAGGTATATATATGTATATATATATGTATGTATATATGTATGTATGTATGTGTATATATATATATATATATATATATATATATATATATATATATATATATATATATATATATATATATATATATATATATGTATATGTATGTGTGTGTGTGTGTATATATATATATATATATATGTGTGTGTGTATGTATGTATAATGTCCGTTATTTTTTCGTAAATGTATTCCTGCATCGCAAGAAATCTGATCAGGAATGCAGACCTCTAGTTCGTATTTACCACGTCTCCCTTCTCGTTCTGTTGAAACCCGAAATACTGCCAAACTGCAGAGGTTGTGTTCTTTTTCGAGACCAGGTCACTTGGTGCACGACTCGCCATCTTACCTCACCTCTCTCTCCTCCACACTGTCCCGTGATGACAATCATGCATACGCATTTTTAGGCATTAAATAAATAATATTTAATACTTGTCTCCTATATAAGTGCATTGTTTTTTATGACAGTATAACGGTATTGTAAATGACACTGTGGCTATTTTTAGATCCCGCGTTATACCATATAGATTACCGGTATACCATTCTTAGAATGTTGCTATGGTCTTGTGAGAGTTTTTAGAATTTTGCTATGTGGCAAAGGTCTTTTTAGAAAGTTTTATTAGTTCTTTTTGGTTTTTTCTTCTGTTTTTAGGATGCTTTGCCATTTGCTAACGGCTTCAGAGTGTTTTTTAGCATTTTGCTATGGAGATTATATCACCTTTCACATGTTTTTAGAATATTGCTATGGAGTTGCTAGGGCATTTTGAGATTTTTATGATGTTTCTATGGAGTTGCTAGGGCATTTTGAGTTTTTTTTTAGGATGTTGCTATGGAGTTGCTAGAGCATTTTGAGTAATTTTAGAACATTGCTATGCAGTTGTTGAGGCTTTCTGAGTGTTCTTAGAATGTTGCTATGGCCTTCTGAGTGTTCTAGAATGTTGCTATGGCCTTCTGAGTGTTCTAGAATGTTGCTATGGCCTTTTGAGTGTTCCTAGAATGTTGCTATGGCCTTCTGAGTGTTCTAGAATGTTGCTATGGCCTTCTGAGTGTTCTAGAATGTTGCTATGGCCTTCTGAGTGTTCTAGAATGTTGCTATGGCCTTTGAGTGTTCCTAGAATGTTGCTATGGCCTTCTGAGTGTTCCTAGAATGTTGCTATGGCCTTCTGAGTGTTCTAGAATGTTGCTATGGCCTTCTGAGTGTTCTTGGAATGTTGCTATGGCCTTCTGAGTGTTCCTAGAACGTTGCCATGGCCTTTTGAGTGTTCCTAGAATGTTGCTTTGGCCTTCTGAGTGTTCCTAGAATGTTGCTATGGCCTTCTGAGTGTTCCTAGAATGTTGCTATGGCCTTTTGAATGTTCCTAGAATGTTGCTATGGATTTCTGAGTGTTCCTAGAATGTTGCTATGGCCTTTTGAGGGTTCTTAGAATGTTGTTATGGCCTTCTGAGTGTTCATAGAGTGTTGCTATGGCCTTCTGGGTGTTTTTAGAATGTTGCTATGGCCTTCTGAGTGTTCCTAGAATGTTGCTATGGCCTTTTGAGGGTTCTTAGCACGTTGCTATGGCCTTCTGGGTGTTAGAATGTTGCTTTGGCCTTCTGTGTGTTCTTAGAATGTTGCTATGGCCTTCTGAGTGTTCATAGAATGTTGCTATGGCCTTCTGAGTGTTCCTAGAATGTTGCTATGGCCTTCTGAGTGTTCCTAGAATGTTGCTATGGCCTTTTGAGGGTTCTTAGCATGTTGATATGGCCTTCTGGGTGTTCTTAGAATGTTGCTATGGCCTTCTGAGTGTTCATAGAATGTTGCTATGGCCTTCTGAGTGTTCTTAGAGTGTTGCTATGGCCTTCTGAGTGTTCTTAGAGTGTTGCTATGGCCTTCTGAGTGTTCTTAGAATGTTGCTATGGCCTACTGAGTGTTCCTAGAATGTTGCTATGGCCTCCTGCGGGTTCTTAGAATGTTGCTATGGCCTTTTGAGTATTCTTAGAATGTTGCTATGTGGCAAAGGCATTTTGAGTGTTTTCACACTGTTGCTATGGGGTTACTACTGTAAGTTTTTTTTTTTTTTTCTCTCATTTTTAGAGTGTTCTACCATTGCTAAAGCCTTCAGAGTGTTTTTCCAATGTTGGTCTGGAGTTTCTGTTGCTTTTTGAGTGTTGTTTTTTTTTATATATATATTGCTATGCAGTTGTTAAGGCTTCTGAGTGTTCTTGGAATGTTGCTATGGTCTTGTGGGTGTTCTAATGGCGCGTTTCCACTGAGAGGTACAGTATGGTACGGTACGGGTCACCTTTATCAAGCTTGCGTTTCCACTTCCAAAAGGGTACCCTTTTGGTGGCTGTGATGTATGACAAAAAGTTTCAGACAACGTCATATTTACTCGAGGAAATGTTACAGTTAAGCCGTACGGGTCGTTCACATATCATATGAGAAGCCCTTCTTACAAAACAGATGCTTTATACACATAAATACTTGTGTATAAATGTTTATTACCAACCTTTCTATGAACATGATCTGATTATAACTGCAGATGAATGATCAAGGCGAAATAGCCTACTGTAACATCTGCGATTTATGTAAAATAAATAAATAAATAAAGCAGTATATATGAACACACACAGACCCTTACAGTCTCCGATGTTATCAATTACAGAGAAACTACACACAACCTACATTTAGTCCTTATTTGGGTTTAAAAACAACACGAAATATAACCCACAGTCAGTGCAAACCTCTCATCTGTGTCTTGAATCTTCACCAGCACATGTAGCCTCTTGTTAGAAAGTAATTGTCATTTCCGAGTTCATAATAGTCCAAAATAGGATGATAATAGTTAAACATGGCAGTTTGGTCATGATTTAGGTTGCAGAAGCATCATTTGCTGCTGTTTTTTCCAGCTTCTCCTTTGTTTTTTTGCACTTCACTCTCGCGTTTGTCTCTTTCTGAGAGGATCGGATATCAGAGCGCTTCAATGATCACGAGCACGTTATTCATATGAGCTCACAAAGTTCGTTATTTCAAATATAGATGTGCGGCGAGCTCTCTGGAGAAACCGCTCGCACTTTTATATGGGCTTGTAAAACTACAACAGGACACAGCAGATTTTGTTCTTCTTGGCTTTTTGCTGTACATCAAGACGATGACAATTTTTGTTTGAGCTCAGGTTGACGACCATGGCTCTTTATTATATGTATATGAGTGTTATATGTATACAGTGTTATAGCTCGGCTGTGTTTTTAAAAGTGGCGCTTCCTTTGTTTTCATTCTCCTGTGTGAGTGACGTATCTCTGTAAACCAATAGCATTCAGCTATGCATCTAGCTCCGCCTTATGGTACCCTTTGGGACTGTTGGCACCCTTTCGAAAGGGTGACCAAAAAGTGGTATGGTACGGTTTGCTTTTAGGTACCCTTTGACTGTAGAAACGGCCATAAAAGCGTACCGAACCGTACCGTACCACTCAGTGGAAACGGGCCATTAGAATGTTACTGTTTGGCTAAGGCATTTTGAGTGTTCTCACACTGTTGCAATGTGGCTAGCAAGGCCTGCTGAGTGTTTTTGCAATGCTCTTATGGAGTTTCGATTGTTTTGAGTGCTTTTTGAATGTTGCTATGTGGTTGCCAAGCCCTTCTGATTCTTAATTTTTTGGAAAGCTAATCTTTTATGGTACAGCCTGATTATTTTTTGCCAGGAACATTTTTCACTGGTTGAATCCATAAGTCATGTACCTGTTTGTATTCATTAGTGGAGAAATGAAAATGTGTCTTTTTGGAAGTACATGTAAGAAAAAAATGACAATAATATATATTTTAAACATATGATTGTAGTGTTAGTTTCATTTAAATATTCATTCATTCATTTTCTTTTCAGCTTAATCCCTTTATTAATCTGGGGTGAACCGCCAACCTATCCAGCTCATGTTTTACGCAGCGCATGCCCTTCCAGCTGCAACCTATCACTGGGAAACACCCATACACTCTTATTCACACTTATACACTACGGACAATTTAGTTTACCCAATTCACCCGTACCACATGTCTTTATACTTGTGGGGGAAACTGGATCACCCGGAGGAAATCCACACTAACACGGGAAGAACATGCAAATTCTACACAGAAATGCCAACTGACCCAGCCAAGGCTTCATTTACATATCTATATATATATATATATATTAATGTTGTATTTTTTATCTGCGCTACTGAACATTACTGGGAAGTAACTAAATATCTATGTTTGTGTTATTATTTAGTTCCAGAATAAAGATGCTCAACTTCTTGAGGTTCAGATAGAAATCATAAAAGGATTCTTCAAATGCTTCGATAATGTCTATGTTGTTTCTATTATTTTCTATTAATATTTTCTTATTATCTTATTCTTCAGCTGACCGTCTGACCTACTGAAAAGCATTTTTTTCTGGTAACATCAAATCTGACTTTATTCCACTGCCAGGAATAAATAATCTTAAACAATTCTGCACTTTTTTTTCTCTGCAACTTTTAAGTCTGGCTGGATTGCGCTTGTCTATTATTGTGGTGCAGTTTTAGATGACACTGCTCCTAAACACTGTTAAAACAAAACAAAAATTATGGTTGGTCAATTGTGTGTCAGTCTTTTCCTGTCCAAGTGGGCATTGAATTGGTGAGCAGAATAAGCCACAGTGTGACCAGACTTCATGCCGTCATATGATTGCTCCATCCCTCATTTGTCCAAATTGTCTGCCACCCCAGCAAGTCTGAGCGCTCCACTGTTTGCAGACAGATGTAATTATCCACCTACCCAAAAGTAAAACAGTCTTCTGGAGATTTATATTTTATGATTGTTCCTAAAATAGCTTTAGTTTGAGCAATATATCAAAGTGATAGGGCTTTATTTTAATTGTAGCTTAGCATTATAGTCTCTGTTACAGATGAAAAAATGAATCCTTCTGTACTTTATTATTAATTCTATTTAATAACATGAATACTGAAGGGTTTAAATGACGGTGTTAGTGCATAAAAAATAAAACATTTGTAATAATTTTCTGAAATCTGACTACAGGACTGTAAGTGCACAGACAGCAAGTGTTTCACTTTGCCACATTGCCATCTAGTGGCCTTAATTATTATTATTAAAGCTTTTAAAAACTAATTTTTATTGATTCGAGTAACTTGACAATGACAAAACAATGACTGAATTCAGGGTTGTATAAGCCCAGGCATGTATTTCTTTATAAAATGACATTGGAACTGTTCTGTCATACAGAATTTTGCATTTTTTATTTTCGTAGGAATAATTTTTTGACAATGTGATCTTCTGTATGTGAAACTTTGTGAAAGTGAAGGAAAAAGTTTCAATTACTGCATTCTAAAACCTCTCCAAAGAGCCTTAACAACCACATAGCAACAGTCAAAAACACCCAAAAGGCCTTAACAACTGCATAGCAACATTCTAAAACCACCCAGAAGGCCTTAACAACCACATAGCAACAATCTGTAAAAAAAAAAACCCAGAAAGCCTTAACAACTGCATAGCAACATTCTAAAAACACTCAGAAGGCCTTAACAACCACGTAGCAACATTCTAAAAACACTCAGAAGGCCTTAACAACCACATAGGACCATTCTAAAAACACTCAGAAGGCCTTAACAAACACATAGCAACATTCTAAAAACACTCAAAAGGCCTTAACAACCACAAAGCAACATTCTAAAAACACTCAGAAGGACTTAACAACTACATATCCTAAAAAATACTCAGAAGGCCTTAACAACCACATAGCAACATTCTAAAAACACTCAGAAGGCCTTAACAACCACATAGCAACATTCTAAAAACACTCAAAAGGCCTTAACAACCACAAAGCAACATTCTAAAAACACTCAGAAGGACTTAACAACTACATATCCTAAAAAATACTCAGAAGGCCTTAACAACCACATAGCAACATTCTAAAAACACTCAGAAGGCCTTAACAACCACATAGCAACATTCTAAAAACACTCAGAAGGCCTTAACAACCACAAAGCAACATTCTAAAAACACTCAGAGGGCCTTAACAACCACATAGCAACATTCTAAAAACACTCAGAAGGCCTTAACAACCACAAAGCAACATTCTAAAAACACTCAGAAGGCCTTAACAACCACATAGCAACATTCTAAAAACACTCAGAAGGCCTTAACAACCACAAAGCAACATTCTAAAAACACTCAGAGGGCCTTAACAACCACAAAGCAACATTCTAAAAACACTCAGAGGGCCTTAACAACCACAAAGCAACATTCTAAAAACACTCAGAGGGCCTTAACAACCACAAAGCAACAATCCAAAAAATACTCAGAAGGCCTTAACAACTACATATCCTAAAAAATACTCAGAAGGCCTTAACAACCACGTAGCAACCAAGGTTATTATAGTTAATGAAAACGAACGAAAAAACGAAAACTAAAATGTAAAATAATTGTCATTAACTGAAATAAAAATAAAAACGTGAGTTTTTAAAAAAACTAGAACTAATAAATTGTGTACATACAAAACTAACTGAAACTAACTAAAATTACAGCAAAAACCTCCTTCGTTTTCGTCTTTGTAAATGTATTTAATACATAGTCTTACTGTAAGCCTTTTAGAAGTAAATCTAGTTACTCCGCGCTGCAGGTGTTTGACCCGTACGGCACCTCAGAATCTGTAGTCCTGCTCCCATTGGCCAGAACGAGCCGGTTCTCCTCATAGATTGTAAAATATAGGTTCCCCTCCAGTCATCCTCGCTGTCTGAGGCGCGAGCGGTTTAGCTTTCTTGCTAGCGCTCGCGTGCGTCTAACATTATATCTGAAATAACAAACTTGTTGAGCTGATGATAATAACGTGCGCTTGATTATTGACGTGCTTTTGAAACCCGATCCTGTCAGACACTGACAACCGCGAGAGTGAAGCGTGAAGAAACAAAGGAGAAGCCGGAAAACAAGGAGCACATTATTTATCAGCAAACATGAACAAAATGCCATGATTAACTTATTATCTTCACCTTTTGGACTAATTTGAACTGGGAATGACGGAATTACTCTCTAACAGAGGCTACATGTGCTGCTGAAGATTGCAGACACAGATGAGAGGTTTGCACTGACTGTAGGCTATATTTGTGTTGTTTTGAACCTAAATACTGACGAAATGTCTGCTGTGTGTAGTTCTTCTGTAGTTGGTAACATATTGGAGACTGTAAGGGGCTGTATGTGTTTATATATGTTCATTTATTTAGTTATTTAATATAATTACAGATGTTACAGTAGGCTATTTCGCACTGTCATTGATCTGCAGTTATAATCAACTCATGTTCATTGAAAAGTTAGTAATAAACATTTCTACACAAGTATTTATGTGTGTAAAGCATCTGTGTTGTGAGAAGAGCTTTTCATATGATATGTAAGTGACCCATACAGCTTTATTGTAGACATTTCCTCGAGCGAGAATGACGTCGACTGAAACTTTCTGCCATACACCACGCCCACCAAAAGGGTATCCTTGTTAGTGGAAACACAAGCCTGATAAAGGTGACCCGTACCAAACCGAACCGTACCGTACTGTACCAGTCAGTGGAAACGAGCCATAAAAACACTTAGAAAGCATTAACATCTGCATAGCAACAATCTAAAAAGAAAAACACTCAGAAGGCCTTAACAACTGCATAGCAACAATCTAAAAAAAAACACTCAGAAGGCCTTAACAACCACATAGCAACATTCTAAAAACACTCAGAAGGCCTTAACAACCACATAGCAACATTCTCAAAACACTCAGAAGGCATTAACAACCACATAGCAACATTCTAAAAACACTCAGAAGGCCTTAACAACCACATAGCAACATTCTAAAACCACTCAGAAGGCCTTAACAACCACAAAGCAACATTCTAAAAACACTCAGAAGGCCTTAACAACTGCACAGCAACATTCTAAAAACACTCAGAAGGCCTTAACAACTGGACAGCAACATTTTAAAAACACTCAGAAGGCCTTAACAACTGCATAGCAACATTCTAAAAACACTCAGAAGGCCTTAACAACTGCACAGCAACATTCTAAAAACACTCAGAAGGCCTTAACAACTGCACAACAACATTCTAAAAACACTCAGAAGGCCTTAACAATCGCATAGCAACATTCTGAAAAAAACCCAGAAGGCCTTAACAACCGCATAGCAACATTCTAAAAACACTCAAAAGGCCTTAACAACTGCATAGCAACATTCTAAAAACACTCAGAAGGCCTTAACAACCGCACAACAACATTCTAAAACACTCAGAAGACCATACAACCGCATAGCAACATTCTGAAAAAACCCAAAAGGCCTTAACAACCACGTAGCAACATTTTAAAAACACTCAAAAGGCCTTAACAACCGCATAGCAACATTCGGTAAAAAACCCAGAAGGCCTTAACAACTGCATAGCAACATTCTAAAAACACTCAGAAGGCCTTAACAACCACATAGCAACATTCTAAAAACACTCAGAAGGCCTTAACAACCACATAGCAACATTCTGAAAAAAACCCAGAAGGCCTTAACAACCACGTAGCAACATTCTAATAACACTCAGAAGGCCTTAACAACAAAAAAACTCAGAAAGCCTTAACAACTGCATAGCAACATTCTGAAAACACTCAGAAGGCCTTAACAACTGTGTAGCAACATTCTAAAAGCACTCAGAAGGCCTTAACAACTGCGTAGCAACATTCTAAAAACACTCAGAAGGCCTTAACAACCGCATAGCAACATTCTAAAAACACTCAGAAGGCCTTAACAACTGCATAGCAACATTTAAAAACACTCAGAAGGCCTTAACAACCACATAGCAACATTCTAAAAACACTCAGAAGGCCTTAACAACCACATAGCAACATTTTAAAAACACTCAGAAGGCCTGGACAACCGCATAGCAACATTCTAAAAACACTCAGAAGGCCTTAACAACTGCATAGCAACATTCTAAAAACACTCAGAAAGCATTAACAACTGCATAGCAACAATCTAAAAAAAGCACTCAGAAGACCTTAACAACCACATAGCAACATTCTAAAAACACTCAGAGGGCCTTAACAACCACATAGCAACATTCTAAAAACACTCAGAGGGCCTTAACAACCACGTAGCAACATTCTAAAAACACTCAGAGGGCCTTAACAACCACATAGCAACATTCTAAAAACACTCAGAGGGCCTTAACAACCACATAGCAACATTCTAAAAACACTCAGAAGGCCTTAGCAACTGCATAGCAACATTCTAAACACTTTCAGAAGACCTCAGCAACCGCATAGCAACACTCTAGACCTTAACAACCACATAGCAACATTCTAAATACATAATTTCTCAAGAGGGCTTATAATTTTAGTCTTTAACTGTACTTCTCCAACTGTACTTCTCCATTTGGTCTCAATTTAGTTTCATTTCAATGGAGAAGAAACAGAAAGTGACGTAATAAAGAAACTCATTGGGGGATTTTCTTTTCTGCTCTTGAGTCACTGGAATTTAAATGAAACCCACTTGTAAACAGTACCACGTTTTTCAATAGACTTCATTTTTACAGCCGAGGAAGTAGACGCGCTTTCCCAAACATGCCTTAAAAAGACACTGTGTATGGAAGGCACCAAACGGTGGGCGTTCTCTGTAAACACACATGTCTGCGAAAACATCCGCTGTGTTTGGGTGACGCTGTCTGTTATGCGCCTACTTCCTATAGTTGTGTTTAGAGCCCAGCTGTTGTGACCCTCCCAGCTAGTGGGTGGCCGTCACCGTAAATGATGTCTGAAAATGCCTGTGTTTATTTGACCATCACAAATATTGTACGAGCTTGCCTCATTGGGTTAGGCCTAAAGCCAAGTGGTTTCTAATGAAATCCAGACAGAAGGCCTGGCCTGAAAACTGCATGGTCGTGCACAGACGCATACCATCCACTAGAGGCAGAGATGTATAAAGTACTAGAGACCCAGACTTAAGTAAAAGTACAAGTACTCTATCAAAAAGTGACTTGAGTAGAAGTAAAAGTGCTCTTTAAGCACCATACTTAAGTGGAAGTACTAAAGTATTCAGCATTTTTTGTACTTAAGTATTGCAAGTAGTTTATTTCAAAATTTACTACTCAAGTACTGAAAGTAAAAGTACAAGTATTGTGTAATGTAGTTATTAAAGAATGCAGTCAAAAGACATCATATTGTTTTGTTTATTTTAAATCTCTTTTTTGGGGGCACGTCATTAAGCAGAACGAAAAGAAACATGACTTACAATACTGTTTTTCTCTCACGCTTGAACCACAGATCTGACAGATTTTAACAGCTTTAACACACACCTTTCAAAGTTGTGTGTCACAAAAACAGTCCATAATCCACTCAAAACGCTATTGAAACCCATTTTCGGAGCACAATTTACTGGTTGTAAACGCTGTAAACGAACGTTCTAATTCACTTGATTTTGATTTTATTGTAAAAAAAAGAAAACGTGTATATTACTGTGTTAAATGAAAATCTGAAATATTTTATGGCTTATGGCTATGATTTAGTATTCAAAAATGTTTCATTTTGATTATGTTTTAATTAAATTGGTCTTAAACTTCATATTTTTCATATTTTTATAGTATATTTATTCATTCTGGTACTTTTACCATAAACCAACATCTCAACCATTTGGTAGAGGCTGATATTTTAGAAATTATGGGATGTGTTGGGGGAAAATGTATTAATTGTGTTAACTAGCGACATTAGGAGTTAAGAAATGCAATAAATAAAAAAATTCTATTGGTTTTTTCTTGGTGTGGCAGTTAAATGGTTACTTGTAATAAAATTGTGTCCTTTAATACAGCAGTAATATATATGAACTGTACCCTTAATTTGACCCGCTCAAAGAAAACACTCTTTCTGAATGTATCAAACAAAACTCATGCACGGAAGACAGCATGAGCATTTATAGCAAATAAACTAATGTAAATATTCTCCCGCCTGCTTTTTTAAACGCTGACAGGTGAGGTCTTACACCCCTTTGATTGTTATTGTCTTCACCTTCTCAACAGAAAGGGCTGCTATCGGCTTTAGAAATGAAAGCGTTGTTCACTGATGGCGGGAAGAACAGCCGCGGTTACAGTCTATGTATGTATAATACGCGGTTATCACAGGTAATCTATAATAGACACAGTGGAGAAAACTTGCACGTCATACACGCGCAGGTCTGGATCCACAAGTATCGCTTTAACAGCCAAGAGGAGATGAACAGTTGAGTCTCACAACATTTCTCTGTAGTAGTGAAATAGCGGCTTGTGTGCTGTGCCGCCTTCACTCGCCCTCGCGCCTCCGTCCTTCGCCATAGTATTGCGACACCGCACATAGGAGATAAATGACGTCAGTACGATATAACCCGTTATGATCTATTACTGAACCGATATCGACCATTTTGACACCTCTAGTAACGAGTAACGATGCAGCTCATAAAAAATCTATCGGAGTAAAAGTATTAAACTCATCGAAAATATGTACTTAAGTAAAAGTGGAAGTAGGAGAAAAAAACAATACTCCAGTAAAGTACAGATACTGCCTTTTAGTACTTAAGTACAGTAGTGAAGTAGTTCTACTTCGTTACTATACATCTCTGGAATCAGCCTTGCACACATATTGTACTTAAGGCTGCTGTCTTGTGGGCTGTTGTATTTGAATTTGAGGATGGGTAGATGGTAGTGGTAGATGATAGTGTTTATGTGTCCTCTGAATACAGGTTTCAAATAAGGTATGGCTGAGTTTTATTATACAGTATTTATTCTGTTTATTTTGAATCTTGCACCTAACAAATATCCTCATTTAGAAAAAAAAACTAAAACTAAACTAAAACTAAGTCATTTCAAAATAATAGAAACTAATAAAAAATAGTAAATCTCCCTCTAAAACTAATTAAACCTTACTAAATTTGAAAAAAAAAAAAAAAACGAAATAGAAACTAAAACTAATGAAAAATCCAAAACTATTATAACCTTGGTAGCAACATTCTCAAAACACTCAGAGGGCCTTAACAACCACATAGCAACATTCTCAAAACACTCAGAGGGCCTTAACAACCACATAGCAACATTCTAAAAACACTCAGAAGGCCTTAACAACCACATAGCAACATTCTAAAACCACTCAGAAGGCCTTAACAACCACATAGCAACATTCTCAAAACACTCAGAAGGCCTTAACAACCACATAGCAACATTCTAAAAACACTCAGAAGGCCTTAACAACCACATAGCAACATTCTAAAAACACTCAGAAGGCCTTAACAACCACATAGCAACATTCTAAAAACACCCAGAAGGCCTTAACAACCGCATAGCAACATTCTAAAAACACTCAGAAGGCCTTAACAACCACATAGCAACATTTTAAAAACACTCAGAAGGCCTTAACAACCGCATAGCAACATTCTAAAAACACTCAGAAGGCCTTAACAACCGCATAGCAACATTCTAAAAACACTCAGAAGGCCTTAACAACCGCATAGCAACATTCTAAAAACACTCAGAAGGCCTTAACAACCGCATAGCAACATTTTAAAAACACTCAGAAGGCCTTAACAACCGCATAGCAACATTCTAAAAACACTCAGAAGGCCTTAACAACCACATAGCAACATTTTAAAAACACTCAGAAGGCCTTAACAACCGCATAGCAACATTCTAAAAACACTCAGAAGGCCTTAACAACCGCATAGCAACATTTTAAAAACACTCAGAAGGCCTTAACAACCGCATAGCAACATTCTAAAAACACTCAGAAGGCCTTAACAACCAAATAGCAACATTCTAAAAACACTCATAAGACCTTAACAACTGCATAGCCACATTCTGAAAAAAAAACCCAGAAGGCCTTAACAACTGCATAGCAACATTCTAAAAAAAAAACTCAGAAAGCCTTAACAATCACATAGCAACATTCTCAAAACACACAGAAGGCCTTAACAACCACATAGCAACATTCTAAAAACAATCAAAAGGCCTTAACAACCACATAGCAACATTCTAAAAACACTCAGAAGGCCTTAAAAACCACATAGCAACATTTTAAAAACACTCAGAAGGCCTTAACAACCGCATAGCAACATTCTAAAAACCCTCAAGAGACCTTAACAACCGCAGAGCAACATTCTGAAAAAAACCCAGAAGGCCTTAACAACCGCATAGCAACATTCTAAAAACACTCAGAAGGCCTTAACAACTGCATAGCAACATTCGAAAAACACTCAGAAGGCCTTAACAACCACGTAGCAACATTTTAAAGACACTCAGAAGGCCTTAACAACCGCATAACAACATTCTAAAAACACTCAGAAGGCCTTAACAACTGCATAGCAACATTCTAAATACACTCAGACATCCTTAACAACTGCATAGCAACATTCTGAAAAAACCCAGAAGGCCTTAACAACCGCATAGCAACATTCTAAAAACACCCGGAAAGCATTAACAACTGCATAGCAACAATCTAAAAAAAAGCACTCAGAAGACCTTAACAACCACATAGCAACATTCTAAAAACACCCAGAAGGCCTTAACAACCACATAGCAACATTCTCAAAACACCCAGAAGGCCTTAGCAACTGCATAGCAACATTCTGAAAACACTCAGAAGGCCTTAACAACCACATAGCAACATTCTACAAACACTCAGAAGGCCTTAGCAACTGCATAGCAACATTCTAAACACTTTCAGAAGACCTCAGCAACCGCATAGCAACACTCTAGACCTTAACAACCACATAGCAACATTCTAAATACACAATTTCTCAAGAGGGCTTATAATTTTAGTCTTTAACTGTACTTCTCCATTTGGTCTCAATTTAGTCTCATTTCAGTGCAGAAGAAACAGAAAGTGACGTAATAAAGAAACTCATTTGGGGATTTTCTTTTCTGCTCTTGAGTCACTGGAATTTAAATGAAACCCACTTGTAAACAGTACCACGTTTTTCAATAGACTTCATTTTTACAGCCGAGGAAGTAGACGCGCTTTCCCAAACATGCCTTAAAAAGACACTGTGTATGGAAGGCACCAAACGGTGGGCGTTCTCTGTAAACACACATGTCTGCGAAAACATCCGCTGTGTTTGGGTGACGCTGTCTGTTATGCGCCTACTTCCTATAGTTGTGTTTAGAGCCCAGCTGTTGTGACCCTCCCAGCTAGTGGGTGGCCGTCACCGTAAATGATGTCTGAAAATGCCTGTGTTTATTTGACCATCACAAATATTGTACGAGCTTGCCTCATTGGGTTAGGCCTAAAGCCAAGTGGTTTCTAATGAAATCCAGACAGAAGGCCTGGCCTGAAAACTGCATAGTCGTGCACAGACGCATACCATCCACTAGAGGACAATGAGCGTCTGCTGCCAAACCGTAACTACTGCTTTCAGATCCCAAATCAGCTCCTTTTGTTCTCCACCGCACGCACACACATCACATCTGCCGTTTTAACTTTAACCCCGGAGGAATGTGGAATATGTCAGGGAATAGTGTCAGATTCATGTTTTGCCCTGCTCAATGGCTTATGAGTGAACTGTAGTGTAACTAGTTTTTCTCTGCGCAATACGTGAGTATTGAGCTGGCCATGAATAAATAATATACTATTTTATATAGGAAAATAATTGATAGTATATTAGTATTGTATAGTAACCCTACTGAAAAATCCAGCTTAAACCAGCCTAGGCTGGTTGGCTGGTTTTATCTGGTTGACCAGCCTGGTTTTAGAGGGGTTTTGGCCATTTCCAGGCTGGTTTCCAGCCATTTTCAGCCTGGTCTTAGCTGGTCAGGCTGGAAAATGACCAGCTAAAACCATCTTGACCAACTAGCCAGGCTGGGAGCCCAGCCAAAACCAGCTATGTCCATCTTAAACCAGGCTGGTCAAGCTGGTTTTAGCTGGATTTAGCTGGTCATTTTCCAGCCTGACCAGCTAAGACCAGGCTGGAAAAGGCTGGTAACCAGCCTGGAAATGGCCAAAACCCCTCTAAAACCAGGCTGGTCAACCAGCTAAAACCAGCCAACCAGCCTAGGCTGGTTTAAGCTGGATTTTTCAGCAATAAAATAACTAATAAAATATAATAGTAATATAACATATAGCATAAAATATGTAATTTATAGTCAAAACTATAGTGTTTTTGAACCATACTATACATGTTAATGATACTTAATGAACGCTCCATTATACTGTAGTATTAATTATATTGATAACTGCTGATAAACTGTAGTAAACGCTGTAGTATGCTTTAGTTTTCACTCCATAAACTGTGGTGTATTGTAGTACAATATACCCTATATGTATTGGGTCATTTGTTGTGTTACCATAGCAACTGTAGTATTACCACAACAGATTAATCCAAGTATTTTACTACAGTATAGTTCAAAGACACTAGTATTTCCCTGCTGGAAAATCCAGCTTAAACCAGCCTAGGCTGGTTGGCTGGTTTTAGCTGGTTGACCATCCTGGTTTTAGAGGGGTTTTGGCCATTTCCAGACAATAAAACAAATTTAAAACAATCATTTAAACACTGTTAATATCCTGTAGAATCTACAGTTCTGACATGGTGGCTCAGTGGTTAGCACTGTCACCTCACAGCAAGAAGGTCACTGGTTTGAGTCCATACCTGACAACACTCACGTTTTGGTACAGTCTAAAACACCCCCGGATCGCTGACATTGGTGCAATGTCCGATTGCAGCGGGCAGCTGCCTGAAACCTGGTGCATCGGCTGCGTAAAGCATGTGCTGGATAAGTTGGCGGTTCATTCCGCTGTGTGGCGACCCCTGATTAATAAAGGGACTAACCCGAAAAGAAAATGAATGAATGAATGATTGAATGAATAAATAACAGTTATTCATATATATATATGATAGCAGCTATTTCTGTGCCGGCTGCTAGCTCTCTGCAGCTCTCACATGATCGCCTACTGAAGCTAAGCAGGGCTGCGCCCAGTCAGTACCTGGATGGGAGACCACATGGGAAAGCTAGGTTGCTGCCAGAAGTGGCGTTAGTGAGACCAGCAGGGGGTGATCTTGCTAACACCCCAGTATATTGATGGGAACTCTAGTTTGCATGTTCTCCCCGTGTTAGCGTGGGTTTCCTCCAGGATGCTCCACAGTCCACATTCATATAGGTGAATTGAATAAACTAAACTAGCCGTAGGGTATGAGTGTGCATGGGTGTTTCCCAGTACTGGAAGAGTTGTCAGTTCATGATGATCAAAGGGACTGAGCTGAAGGAAAATGAATGAATGAATGCTGTACATAATATTCCATTAATCAGAGAGTGGCTTTGATTTTTGTCTTTGTCTTAAGGACAGTACATACTATTTCACTGGTTTTATTGAATGATATTTAGCTTATAGTGACATTTAAAGGCTTAACTAGGTTAATTAGGCATGTCAGGGTAATTAGGCAAGTCATTGTATAACAGTGATTTGTTCTGGAGACCATCCAAAACAAATATTGCTTAAGGGGGCTAATAATATTGACCATAAAAATGGTTTAAAAACTGCTATTATTCTATCCAAACTTCTAATAAGCAAATCCTAAACAAAATCTAATAAGAAATCCTACGTACATGTCCTTGCTCGGAAAATTTTTCTTCATTCATTTTCCTTTGGCTAAGTCCCTTTATTCATCAGGTGTCGCCACAGTGGAATAACCGCCAACTTTCATTCATTCATTCATTTTCTTTTCGGCTTAGTCCCTTTATTAATCCGGGGTCGCCACAGAGGAATGAACCGCCAATTTATCCTTCACATGTTTTACGCAGCGGACGCCCTTCCAGCTGCATCCCATCTCTGGGAAACATCCATGCACACTCACTCACATATACACTACGGACAATTTAGCCTTCCCAATTCACCTGTACCGCATGTCTTTGGACTGTGGGGGAACCGGAGCACTCGGAGGAAACCTACGTGAATGCAACATGCAAACTCCACACAGAAACGCCAACTGACCTTCTTGCTGTGAGGCGACAGCACTACATACTGCGCCACTGCGTCGCCTAACCGCCAACTTGTCCAGCATCTGTTTTACACAGAGGATGCCCTTCCAGCTGCAATCCAGTACTGGGAAACACCCACACATGCTCACATTCTCACACACACACACACTCAAACACTACGGCCAATTTAGTTTATTCAATTCACCTATAGCACATGTATTTGGACTTTGGGGGAAACCGGAGCACCCGGAGGAAACCCACGCCAACACCAGGAGAACATGCAAACTCCACACAGAAATGCCAACTGACCCAGCTGGGACTCGAACCATTGACCTTCTTGCTGTGAGGCCACAGTGCTAACCAGTAGAGTCACTCTTACTTAGAAAATACTTTTTTAAATTATTAAAATTTCACAGGATGTCTGATAATTTTCCCTTCAACTGTAATTTCCAATGAGATAATAGGCTACATATTTAAGAGTGACTATTGCTTTTGGACTTGGTTAGGTAACCACCCAGAACAGCCTACCAACCACAAAGCAATGCCCTAGCAATCGGCAGTTTTGCACATGCATGTCTTCAGGGCATAAATCTAGTTAATTTTGATGGACGTAACCGTAATCTGATCTGCATTTTTCGCATGAGATGAAGATTGTCCAGGAAATCCCAGCCTTAAAGCTGCATGTTTGATCTTCTAACGTGCCCCAACAGCAGCCTGATACAATCAACTCCAAATAGAAATTTCATTTGTGCAATGTTTATCAAATTGCATGCTGAATTCCTGTGCGATAAAGCCACACAGAGCTGCACAATTGTCCCATGTTCACTGTCAGATCTGTGATAACAGCGCACCGTTCATCCGCCCGCAGGACAAACAACTAAAAGCTGGCGTAATCTGAGGAAAACATTGTGCTGTATGAAACAGATGGAGGACTTCTGCCATGACGCACGGTGTTAACACTGAGTCACTGTGTAGTCTGTCTTCATCACAACTGCTCTCTATTTCTGAGGGAATGATTCAGCGCAGACAGACCCCAGCGCTCCTTTCTTTTCTGGGAAATAATGACTAGGAAAAAAATAAAAATGCATGGTGATGGTGTCTGAACTGTTATAATAATAATAATAATATTAATAATAATAATAATATTAATAATAAAAATAAATGAATAAACAATAATAATAAATAAATAAACAATGATAATAATAATAATAAAAATAAATAAACAATAATATTAATAATAATAATAATAACTAAATAAATAAACAATAATAATAATAATAATAAAAATAGACAATAATATTAATAATAATAAATAAATAAACAACAATATTAATAATAATAGTAAAAAATAAACAATAATATTAATAATAAATAATAATAATAATAAATAAACAAACAATAATAATATAAATACATAAACAATAATATTGATAATAATAATAAATAAATAAACAATAATAATAAATAAATAAACAATAATATTGATGATAATAATAAATAAATAAACAATAATATTAATAATAATAATAAATAAATTAATAATAATATTAATAATAATATTATTAATAATAAGAATAATTATTATTATTATTAATAACAAATAAATAATAATATTATTAATAATAATAATAATAATAATAATAATAAATAAACAAACAATAATAATATAAATACATAAACAATAATATTGATAATAATAATAAATAAATAAACAATAATATTAATAATAATAAATAAGCAATAATAATAATAAATAAATAAACAATAATAATAATAATAAATAAATAAATAAACAATAATATTGATGATAATAATAAATAAATAAACAATATTATTAATAATAAATAAACAATAATTGTAATAATAATAATTGTAATAATAATATTATTATTATTATTAATAATAATTAAAAAATGTTATTATTAATAATAATAATAATAATAGGCAGCGCGGTGGCACAGTGGGTAGCGCTGTCACCTCACAGCAAGAAGGTCGCTAGTTCGAGTCCTGGCTGGGTCAGTCGGTATTTCTTTGTGGAGTTTGCATGTTCTCCTGGTGTTGGCGTGGGTTTCCTCCGGGTGCTCCGGTTTCCCCCACAGACCAAACACATGTGGTACAGGTGAATTGGGTAAGTATGGAATAAAATCACTGTCATAAATATTTCGTGCGTAAATAAAATTCACACATCTTTAATTATAAAATAGTAAAGGAAAACGGAGCGTACTCGTAATTTTACGAGGGTACAATTCCAAAATCTGCGATTAGAACAGACGTAGTTACGACATCTTCATTGTCTGTTTCTATATGACTGATAAAATTACAATGGATGTACTTTACAAACACGAAATGCAGTTTCACTACGGACACGACAACCTGATTACGAGTACGATCATGATAGACCTTTCTCAAAGGGGAATAACAAAAATCTTACCTGAGACGGTGTGTGGGGGCTTGAAGGCCCAGCAAGCGCACCGTTGTGATTGATGACTCTCGCATGTTTATTAATGCCTGTGACAGCGGTGACGTAATTTTGACAGTGGAGTGTCGCTGTTTGATTCGTACTCATAATCAGGTTGTCATGTCCGTGGTGAAACTGTATTTTGTGTTTGTCAAATACATCCATCGTAAATTTATCAGACTATTGTCTGTTTATATGTTCTAATCGCAGATTTTGGAATTGTACCCTCGTAAAATTACGAGTATGTTACGTTTTCCTTTACAATTTTATAATTACGGATGCGTGAATTTTATTTACGCATGAAATATTTATGACCGTGATTTTATTCCATAGGTAAGCTAACTTGTCCGTAGTGTATGAGTGTGAATGAGAGTTTATGGGTGTTTCCCAGTGTTGGATTGGAAAATACAGCATATGGACTCTTATATACAGTTGTGTTTTCACTCATATATTAAGTCAAATCTCTCCAGCCCTTCGTTTGGGATGCTTTTCATGAACCGCCCCCCATGACAAACTAATTGAATAGCCCTGCACTAGGTTATTGGCGCCGACTGCATTTGTATTTTTATTTAACTTAAACTCAAAGGTCTGCTAATATCATATGTATAATATGTCTCATGCATTTCCAAGTCTCTTAGTTTTATTTAAAGTCATCCTTAATGAACTAAAGGGGCTATTTTTAAGCATATTTCGTGAATTACACATACAGTTAATTGAGACTTGAACTTATTTAAGGACAGTTATTGCTCACTGAGCAAAGCAACAAACTGTGTTTTTGCTAATGAAGCTGCCAACACCCGAAGCATGAGTGCTTCTGGTAATCTCAAAACTCAAAGCATTACGTGAAAATCTTCTAAATCTTCAAACTAAAGTGAAGATTGAACTCGAACAGGTTTTTCTATTAACTTTTAACATCTTTTATAGTCAACATTTCTCTCTCTAAATTCAATCCCAGGCAAAGCATGCTGGGAACTACAAATCCCCTAACCAGGTTGTTGGTTCAACACAACTCTTTCATGTTGTTACAACACAAAACGCTTAAGGTAGCTTAATGGTTTACAAATTTAAGTAGGCTGAACATAAAACAAATAAATTGGGCAAAGAAATGACAAGAATTGTGTCGTTTCAGCTTATTTTAAACAAGCAGCAGTACTCATTTTTTTTCAGTGTAGTAAGTAGAGTAAAGTAACTATTTTTGAATCCATTCAGCTGATATTCGGGTCTGGTGGGAGCACGTTTAGCTTACAGTAGTTTAGCATAGGTCATTGAATCGGATCAGACCATTAGCATCTCTCTCAAAAATGCCCAAAGAGTCTAGACCAGTGTTTCCCAACCCTGTTCCTGTAGGCACACCGACAGTTCATGTTTTGGATGTCTCCCTCATCTGACCCATTAACTTCAGGTTGTGGAGTCTCTTCTGATGTTCTGATGAGTTGTTTCAGGTGTGTTTGATTAGGGAGAGGATGAAAATGTGGACTGTTGGTGTGCCTTCATGAACAGGGTTGGGAAACTGCATTAGAAGAGACTCCAAATCAAAATAATCAAATCAAATATCCCATTCTGGTATTACTATTGCTACAATTACTAGTACTACTATTAATTTTATAATTATGACTGTGTAAATAACTAACACAGTTTTAAAAAATATTGAAAATGCTTAAGCGTTTTTAATATATATCGTATATAAAATTGCATTTTATGCAAAGTTTCAAACTAATTTTTTTGTTTGCAAACGAATACAATTTTTTTTTTCTCATGCAAACTTCAAAAATTAGCTAGTTTTGTTGCGAAAACCTGGCAACCCTAAGTGTGTTTTTTTAGAGATTTGCATTATTGCTATTTTTTTTTAAATCCAATAATGACAGAATTGATATATTCTTATGCAAAATACAAAACGGTGTAAATTATGTTGGGCTATTTTTAACCCAAGTATTTTAACCGAGTATCGTCACTGGTGGGACACTAAGGCATGCCTCCCACTAGTGCCGATATACAGCCATATCGCACTGCTACTCGTGTAATATTGCTCATGTATACACCTGATGAATTGTGTTTCTAAGTTCAGACGGACACATACATGATCATAAACACAGCATGCACATGCAGAACGTTATCCTAGTGTGCACTTACCCTGAGTATCACCACCATTAAGGATTTTCTCAGTGATGGATTAAGTGTGTGTGCATGAATCTGTGAGTTATATGCATGATGTTTGACAGTAAGTGTGTTGTCCTCTTTGAGTAATGGTATAGCGAGTTAGTTTGTTGTCCTTACACTACAGTGGACGACAGCGTCTTATGTTTTCCGGGATAAGGAGGCGTCCTCATCTTCACCTGTCCGTTCTGAGGATAAGGTGGCGGCCGGTGGGTTTTATTGGAGTTATTAGTGCACACTACTGGGACTATTGGGGGTTTGTGATTATCCAGTTGGACTTTTTTAGCCGTCCGATATGCTACGCAGTTTCCATTGGCCGTCCTGTGAGTCCTTTGAGTCTCTGAGCTCTGTTTTCTGCATTTATCCTCAATATTAATGTCATGTTGCTTAGTAGGGGACGAGTTTGAATGGTTTCTTATTGGAGAAGGGTTGTTAATGTAAGGTAAATCCGAAGGGCTGTATGTGAGAGAGGAACTGGATGTTGACGTGTCGTTGTCGTCTCCATTTGAATTGTGTATTAAAGCCACAACGTCTGTCCGGCTGCTTCTGATGGCATCTTGAGGGAGTCCATTGGACGGCGTTGGTTGCTCTTCACTGAGGTCAATGTTGGACGTCAGAACGTCGATTTGTTGGACGACCTTTAGAGATGGAGAGTGATGGAAAGGATGGGTTAGGAAATAGTTTGCATGAGAATTAAATGAGAACAAAAGAAATGTATTGATCATGCTTTTTTAATGCAAAGCTACAAAAACACTTAGGGTTGCCAGGTTTTCGCAACAAAACTAGCTCAATTTTGTAGTTTGCCTGGGAATATAATATTATCATTAGTTCTATCATTAATAAAAACAAAGTCAAATCTTGCTTTTTTCATGAAAAATTCCAAAAATGCACTTAGGGTTGCCAGGTTTTTGCAACATTATTTTTAGTTTGCAAAAAAATGCAATTCTGCCATTGTGCAAAAAAAGTTCATGGTGCATTTTCTTGCAAAGTTTTAAAAACAGCACTTAGTCAGGGTTGCCAGGTCTTCGCAAGTAAACTAGCTTAATTTTTGCAACAAAATTTGCATAAGAATAAGAATATATAAATTCTGTCATTATTGGATTTACAAAAAGTAGCAATAATGCAAATCTCTAAAAAAAAAAAACACTTAGGGTTGCCAGGTTTTCGCAACAAAACTAGCTCTTTTTTGTAGTTTGCATGAGAAAAAATATCATTAGTTCTATCGTATATAAAATTGCATTTTAAGCACAGTTTCAAAGAGGCACTTACTCAGGGTTGCCAGGTTTTTGCAACAAATTTTTTTGTTTGCAAATGAATACAATTCTGCCGTTGTGCAAAAAAAGTTCATTGTGCTTTTTTCTTGCAAAGCTTAAAAAAATGCACCTAGTCAAAGTTGCCAGGTTTTTGCAACAAAATTTGCACGGTTTTGTAGTTTGCAAAAAAAATTATTTTGTCATTATTATTTAAAAAACATTCAAATTATCCTTTTTTTAATGCAAAGCTCAGTAAAAGCACCAAGTCATGGTTGTCGGGTTTTCACAACAAAACTAGAGCAATTTTGTAGTTTGCATAAGATTCAAAATTCTGTCATTATTGAACAAAAAATAAGTACCCATCATGCTTTTTTTCAATGCAAAGCTCTAAAAACACTTTAGTTTGCATAAGAATACAATTCTGTCATTATTGAGCAACAAGTTAATGGTCCTTCTTTAATGCAAGGCTAAAAAAAGCATTTAGGGTTGCCAGGTTTACACAAAAGATCAAGCGCAATTTTGTTGTTGACATAAGAATATAATTCTGTTGTAATTGAGGAAAAAGTTCAAGGACCTTTTTAAATCAAATCAAAAAACGCACTTCGTGTTGCCAGGTTTTTGCAACAAAACTAGAGCAATTTTGTAGTTTGCATAAGATTCAAAATTCTGTCATTATTGAACAAAAAATAAGCACCCATCATGCTTTTTTCAATGCAAAGCTCTAAAAACACTTTAGTTTGCATAAGAATACAATTCTGTCATTATTGAGCAAACAGTTCATGGTCTTTTTTTAATGCAAAGCTAAAAAAAGCATTTAGGGTTGCCAGGTTTACACAAAATATCAAGCGCAATTTTGTTGTTGACATAAGAATATAATTCTGTCGTAATTGAGGAAAAAGTTCAAGGACCTTTTTAAATCAAATCTAAAAAAAGCAGTTAGGGTTGCCAGGTTTTTGCAACAAAACTAGTGCAATTTTGTAGTTTGCATAAGAATACAATTCTGTCATTGAGTAAAAAAGTTCATGGTGCTTTTGTCATGCAATGCTTTTACTCAGGTGTGTGCATTATATGTAGTTTTTTCTTGGTTTTTTAGTTTGCTTAGAAATCCAACTCTGTCATTATTGTGCAAAAAAGTTCATAGAGTTTTTATTTTTCATGAAAAGTAAAAAAAAGTACTTAGTCAGGGTTGCCAGGTTTTCAGAAAAAAAACTAGTGTAATTTTGTAGTTTGCATAAGAATACAATTCTGTCATTATTGAACCAAAAAAATTACCAATCATGCTTCTTTAATGCAAAGCTCTAAAAAACAACAACAAAAAAAACAACACATAGTCAGGGTCCGCCAGGTTTTTGCAACAAAACTAGTGCAATTTTGTTGTTTGCATAAATACAATATTGTCTTTATTGAGCAAAAAAGTTCATGGTGCTTTTTTCATGCAAAGCTAAAAAATGCTCTTAGAGTTGGGTTTTCACAACAAAACAAGCTCAATTGTGTAGTTTGCATGAGAATAAAATAGTATCATTAGTTCTATCAGTAATTTTAAAAAATGTCAAATTATGCCATTTTTTCATACAAAATTCCAATAAAGCACTTAGTCAGGGTTGCCAGGTTTTTGCAACAAAACTTTTAGTTTGCAAACGAATACAATTCTGTCATTGAGCAAAAAAGTTCATGGTGCTTTTTTCTTGCAAAGCTTAAAAATATGCACTTAGTCAGGGTTGCCAGGTTTTTGCCAAAAAATTTGCACAATGTTGTAGTTTGCATAAGAATAAATTTCTGTCATTATTCATAAAGAAATGTTTAAATTATGCTTTTTTTAAGCAAAGTTTTTTATTTATTTATTTATGAGTCATGGTTGCCAGGTTGTCAACAAAACTAGCGCCCATTGCTAAATACATATTTTACTTAGGTGTATGCATTATGTAGTTTCTTCTTCATTATTTTAGTTTGCATAAGAATATTATATACATAAATATGTATACTCTGTCATTATTGAGCACAAAAAAAAAAAAGTCATGGTGCTTTTTTTTCATGCAAAGCTCCAAAAAAGCACTTAGTCAAAGTTATATCAAACTAGCACATTTGTTTTAGTTTGCATGAGAATACAATTCTGTCAAGCCACAATGAACCAATCATATTTTGAAGCCACCAGAGTCGCATTATTTCACTCTTAAAGAAGTCAAACTAGTGACTGACTTAAAGCAAAACCTATTAAATCTGTGGCCATATGTGCACTTATTTTCACTCTTGCATCTAATACATTCAACCATTCAAAGAAATGTGAGTGTATTGGCTTCTAGTGACATATTGAGGTTGAACATTAACCTGACTCATCCAAGCACTGAAAAGTCAGGTCATTATCTGATAAACATATCATAAAAATAACCCTTGTTGGACTTTCTTCACTCTTATGCATTATTATACTGACTTTATATCCTGCTGCAGTCCTACACTTCTAATAGGAGTCTTGATGCATCCATTGAAGCGTATCTAAATAATTCAATTAATGTCTTGCGTCCTGCGCGCAGTCCATTATTGCTGATGTTCATCTGCACATATTAGGCTATCTTTAGGTATCGATTTTAAGATTCTGCTCTCATTTAGTTCTAGACTCTTCCAGAAGGTACAACAGTGAAGCATTTCAAGCTCTCTGAATATATACACTTACTGGCCACTTTATTAGGTACACCTTACAAGTACCGGCTTGGGCCCTCTTTTGCCTTCAGAACTGCCCTAATGCGTCGTGGTAGGGATTCAACAAGGTACTGGAAATATTCCTCAGAGATTTTGCTCCATATGATAGCATCACGCAGTTGCTGCAGATTTGTCAGCTGCACATCCATGATGCGAATCTCCCGTTCCACCACATCCCAAAGGTGCTCTATTGGATTGAGTTCTGGTGACTGTGGAGGCCATTTGAGTATAGTGAACTCATTGTCATGTTCAGGAAACCAGTCTGAGATGATTCACGCTTTATGACATGGTGCGTTATCCTGCTGGAAGTAGCCATCAGAAGATGGAGACACTGTGGTCATAAAGGGATGGACATGGTCAGCAACAATACTCAGGTAGGCTGTGGCGTTGACACGATGCTCAATTGGTACTAATGGGCCCAACGTGTGCCAAGAAAATATCCCCCACACCATTACACCACCACCACCAGCCTGAACTGTTGATACAAGGCAGGTTGGATCCATGCTTTCATGTTGTTAACAACAAATTCTGACCCGACCATCTGAATGTGGCAGCAGAAATGGAGACTCATCAGATCAGGCAACGTTTCTCCAATCTTCTATTGTCCAGTTTTGGTGAGCCTGTGTGAATTGTAGCCTCAGTTTCCTGTTCTTAGCTGACAGGAGTGGCACCCGGTGTGGTCTTCTGCTGCTGTAGCTCATCCGCCTCAAGGTTGGACGTGTTGTGTGTTCAGAGATGCTCTTCTGCAGACCTCGGTTGTATCGAGCGCTTATTTGAGTTACTGTTGGCTTTTTATCAGCTGGAACCAGTCTGGCCATTCTCCTCTGACCTCTGGCATCAACAAGGCATTTGCGCCCACAGAACTGCCACTCACTGGAGATTTCCTCTTTTTCAGACCATTCTCTGTAAACCCTAGAGATGGTTGTGCGTGAAAATCCCAGTAGATCAGCAGTTTCTGAAATACTCAGACCAGCCCGTCTGGCACCAACAACCATGCCACGTTCAAAGTCTCTTAAATCCCCTTTCTTCCCCATTCTGATGCTCAGTTTGAACTGCAGCAGATCGTCTTGACCATGTTTACATGCTTAAATGCATTGAGCTGCTGTCATGTGATTGGCTGATTAGAAATTTGCATTAACGAGCAGTTGGGCAGGTGTACCTAATAAAGTGGCCGGTGAGTATAATTGACAGTGCATTTCTGGCAGATGTGTGTGCGTTTTTTTGAGTTTTTGAAGGCATTCAGATGATGTTTAATCTTTCGGAACAGATTCATTACGAAGATGTTTACTGAGAACACACCAATATTAGATTTCTGCTGGCTAAACAAGATGAGGTTTTGATCTCATCCATCCTCTGTTCTTATTAAAATCACATCTCAAATATACTGAAGCCCAAATCAGTGGCAAATCTTGTTTCCTTGTAGTTTGTATGTGAGCGCATGATGAAAGGTTATTATAAATAGCCTCTCAGCCACAGCAGGACACTTGTCCATTTGTCACTTGAAACCTGTATGGAATGGTGTGTGACAGAGGATATTCTGAGAATGGAAGTCAATGGGGCTCAAAGCTGTTTGGCTCCCAACGTCCTTCAAAATGTCTTTTTACGTTCCTCAGAAAATAGAAATAGAGAGTGAGTAAAATATATTTATTTTTAGATGAACTATCTGTGTCCAAAAGGGTCAAAGATCAAGTAAAATGTGATTGAGAGTAACAGTAGGTGCTAATAAAGTCAGTCATGTTTAGAAAAATAATAAGTTGATGATTAAAAGAGTATATTTAAAGGGATAGTTCACTCAATAATGCACACAAAAGAAGATATTTTGAAGAATGCTGATTGTTAGCAAACATTGACTTCCATTGTATTTGTGTTTCCCACTGTATGGAGGTCAATATGTGCTAGCATTCAGCATTCTTCAAAATATCTTCTTTTGTGTGCAACAGATGAAAGAAATAATAAAGGTTTAAAACCACACGAGGGAGGATAAATGCTCATTTGTTGGGTGAATTATCTTGTAAAAAGGGGCACAATAGGTCTTCTTTACACCAAAGCCTTTTCAATCTGTGAACATATTTTTCTTTCATAATCTGAATCAGAAAAAACTTTGACAGGTACATTTAGATATACTTTAAAATGAGTGAGTAAAATAACATTTTTATTATTAGATGAACTATCTGTGTCCAAAAGGGTCAAAGACCCACCAAAATGCCACTGAGTGTAACAGTAGGTGCAAAAAATAGTCATGTTTAGAAAAATAATAAGTTGGTGATTAAAAGACTATATTTAAAGGGATAGTTCACTCAATAAAGCACACAAAAGAAGATATTTTGAAGAATGCTGATTGTTAGCACACATTGACTTCCATAGTATTTGTGTATACCACTATATGTAGGTGAATGTGTGCTAACAATCAGCATTCTTCAAAATATCTTCTTTTGTGTGCAACAGATGAAAGAAACATGACATTATTTTTGGGTGAATTATATTGTAAAAAGGGGCATAATAAGAGTCCTTTAAACCAACGCCTGTTCAATCTGTGGCCATATTTTTCTTCAGAATCAGAAAGAACTTCATTGTGAGGTATGTTTACATACACTTTAAAATGAGTGAGTAAAATATTATTTGAATTTTTAGATGAACTATCTATGTCCAAAAAGTAAAAAAAAAAAAAAGTCTGTCATAATTAGAAAAATAGTAATTTGGTGATTAAAAGACTATATTTAAAGGGATAATTCACCCAATAATGAAATAGCTGCTACATATTGACCTCCATAGTATTTGTGTTTCCCACTATATGGAGCTCAATATGTGCTAACATTCAACATTCTTCAAAATATCTTCTTTTGTGTGCAACAGATGAAAGAAACTCATAAAGGTTTAAAACCACACGAGGGAGGATAAATGCTCATTTCTTGGGTGCAATATCCTGTAAAAAGTGGCAGAATAGGACTCCTTTAAATCAAAGCCTTTTCAATCTGTGGACATATTTTTTCTTTCATAATCAGAATCAGAAAGAACTTTATTGCCTGGTACATTTAGAAATGCTTTAGATGAACTATCTTTGTCCAAAAGGGTCAAAGACCCACCAAAATGCCATTGAGTGTAACAGTAGGTGCAAAATAAAGTCAGTCAAATTTAAAAACATAATAATTTGTTGATTAAAAGACTATTTTTAAAGGCATAGTTCACCCAATAATGCAATAGCTGCTACCTTTTGACTTATATAGTATTTGCGTTTTCCACTATATGGAAGTCAATGAGTGCTAACGTTCAGCATTCTTCAAAATATCTTCTTTTGTGTACAACAGATGAA
Source organism: Danio aesculapii (assembly GCF_903798145.1). Lineage (NCBI taxonomy): Eukaryota > Metazoa > Chordata > Actinopteri > Cypriniformes > Danionidae > Danio > Danio aesculapii. Next base: position 55,972,177 of record NC_079436.1, read on the forward strand.
AGAAACTCATAAAGGTTTAAAACAATAATAAATGCTTGTTTTTGGGTGAACTATCCACTTAAGGATCATCATTTGGCCCCAAAATACTGATTGATGTTGGTGTAATAGCCTAGTGGTTAGGCGTCCCGAGTTCGAATCCCGGCTCAAGGACATTTCCCTACCCTACCCCTATCTCTCTCTCTCTCCAACTTCGCATCCTGTCTCAATACTGTCCTATCTAATAAAGGCCAAAAAACTATCTTTAAATAAATGAATAAAATAAAATACTAATTAATGTCCTTTGTCAATCATCCTATTTTTCCACTATCACTCCAAATCACTAGGGTTTTTGCACTTGTATGGGTGCACAATATATCGTTTGAGCATTGATATTGAATTGTGTGAATTTGCTGCTCGTGCAATGTGGAGTCAGGAGGACTATAGTTGACCAGATAGTTCAGAACACGTGAGAATTTTGCAGTCATTTCAGTTTAACCATGATAAAGTGAACGTTTATGAATTGTGTGTGTTTTGAAGGCCTGTTTAAAGATTTTAAGTGAGTTAAGAGCATTTATATTTATTGATTGATTGCATTTAATTATTTATACAATGAAAACTATACAGCTTTATTGTACATTTGATTATTTTTCTGTTACTGAATACTCTTAGACTGCTTCATTTGGATTTTTGCTCTCCTGTATTTATCTATGAGTGTATTTTGTTTGTTATACTTAATGCAGATGCACTCCATTACAAAATAAATCCAATCGATCAAAAGAAAAAATCCCAATAGAGCAAATCAAGAGGAAATCAAATATCACTATGTAAGTTTTTTCCAATATCGTGCAGCACTTCCCACTTGTCCGCAATCATTTTTTAATATTAATAGAATCAAAATTAGTCAATTTAGCTTATTTTTATTAAATAAATATCAGAATATGTCGTTTAATTTTTATAGAAGTATACACTGAAAGATTTTCTTCATATTTTGGCATTTATTTTTGAACAAAAGTCATTTGAAAATAATTATTTCAGAAAAATAGCTCATTAAGATGAAGTGGGTGACTATTCATAATGAGATTTCCTCCTGCATTCATAAATGATCACAACCGTCTTATTTTGAGGGTGATCTATCCCTTTAAGACACATCTAAATATCAGTAATAACAGTAAAATATCTTCATGTAAGTTTATACAGTACTGTGCAAAAGCCTTGGGCCACTAGTATTTTCACCAACAACAAAAAAAAAAGGTTTAAAGATTTAAAGTTTACATTTCCAAACATTATTTTTGTCATTAATTGTAAATATAAAGTGAGATTATTCTCTGCACATCTCCAGTGGTGTAAAGTAACTAATTACAAATACTCAAACTACTATAATTGAGTAGTTTTTCTCAGAAACTGTAATTTACTGAGTAGTTTTATAAATGTGTACTTTTACTTTCCCTTGAGTACATTTTTACTGCAGAGTCATTATATTTACTCCTTCAACCTGTATCTCTACTTTATTTTTTCCCGTCTATGGGGATTAGAAAAATCAGTCCTGTGATTCCTGTCCAATCAAATCACACATGAAAGGTAAATCACCTCATAATGTACTACCTGAAGACATGGGCGATTTATAATGGCATCAAACTGTTTGGAAGCATTAAAAGCGTCCAGGAAGACGTCCAAAATCTTTACACGCATTGACCCAGAGACTGTTTAGATGCATGTCACTGATGAAAAGAAGACGGATGTTTACTGTAGGTTGACCGAAATGGCCTTAAACACCCAGCAGGCACAGGGCGTCAACATGATGTCAGATTGACCCTGTACACCAATGTTGTGGAGACGCTGCATTTTGTTTGGAAATGAAAATCAGGACATCTCAACATCAGGCCAACATCACTGTCCAACATACAACCTAAAATCAACCAAATATCAACGTCTAATGAGGTTACAGCTTGACATTGTGTGGACGTTAACACTATGACGTCTATCAGACGTTGGATTTTGGTTGCCATACCTGATGAATAAATGCCAGATTTTGACATCAATATGACGTTGGTTTAAGATGTTGCCTCAACGTTGGATTTTGGTCACTTTCCAACACAACCCAAAATCAACTGAAAAAGCCTCAAAAGTACATTATGTTGTCCAACAGCTGCAATATTTGTCAAACTGTAGTGAGTTTATTACTCTGCTTGGCGCTCTATGTGGGTGGAGTAATACACAAGGGTGAAGAGGCTGTGAAGGAGTGCTGATATTACAGAATATTATAACCCAGCAGGCACAAGACGTCAACATGATGTCAGATTGATGCTGTACCCCAACGAGGTGGGGACGCTGCATTTTGTTTGGGAATGAAAATCAGCACATCAGAACTCAATGTCAGGCCAACCAAATATCAACGTCTAATGATGTTACAGCTTGACATTGTGTGTACGTTAACACTATGGCGTCTATCAGACGTTGGATTTTGGTTGCCATACCTGATGAATAAATGCCAGATTTTGACATCAAAATGACGTTGGTTTAAGATGTTGCCTCAACGTTGGATTTTGGTCACTTTCCAACACAACCCAAAATCAACTAAATATCAACGTCATTTGAAATCTACAGAGATTTCCCAGTGTTTCTCTGTTGCAAGTGGGATTTCACAATAATTAACCCCTGAAAAAGCCAAATCAAAGCAAACGCTACCAGATTACTATGGTATAAATACACAAGGGGGAGATCAACTTAGAATGTCACTTACCTGTTTCATAATAATTTGTTCAGCTGTAGTTTGAAATTTTTGCTGCAAAAATGCTGAGTTTTTCTCCCTCTGAGCACTTATTATGGTGTCTCTGTCGCCATCTTGTGGTGGAACGTCAACCGTCAATTTCTTTGCTCTGCTTAATATAACAGGCTGATAGCCGCAGATGTGCTGAATTTCCGAAATTATGCACCATATTTTAAAACCGACACTATCCTTATAAATAAATTAACTTATCTAAACAACTAGTTTCTAGCCTAAAAAAGCCTCAAAAGTACATTTATGTTGTCCAACAGCTGCAATATTTGTCAAACTGTAGTGAGTTTATTACTCTGCTTGGTGCTCTGTGTGGGTGGAGTAATACACAAGGGTGAAGAGGCTGTGAAGGAGTGCTGATATTACAGAATATTATAACCCAGCAGGCACAAGACGTCAACATGACGTCAGATTGATGCTGTACCCCAACGAGGTGGAAACGCTGCATTTTGTTTGGAAATGAAAATCAGCACATCAGAACTCAACGTCAGGCCAACATCAATGTCCAACATACAACCTAAAACCAACCAAATATCAACGTCTAATGATGTTACAGCTTGACATTGTGTGGACGTTAACACTATGACGTCTATCAGACGTTGGATTTTGGTTGCCATACCTGATGAATAAATGCCAGATTTTGACATCAATATGACGTTGGTTTAAGATGTTGCCTCAACGTTGGATTTTGGTCACTTTCCAACACAACCCAAAATCAACCAAATATCAACGTCATTTGACGTCCTTATTGGGCATCAAAATAACGTTGTCCTTAGACGCTGGCTAGACATTGAATTTTGGTCACCTGACATCACAACCTAAATCTAACCTAATATCAACGTCTTATGATGTTGTGTGCCTGCTGGACAATAACTAAATGCACTACAGAATGTTACGTTTACACATATCCACAAATTACATGTAAATGCATCAGCTTTTAACAGCGTAATACTCACTACTCTCTACTCTTGAGTACTTTTGAAAGGGCTACTTTTTACTCCTACTTTGAGTAATATTTACAGCAGATACTTTTACTCGCACTACATTTTTAGGCAAGTAACGGTACTTTTACTTGAGTATGCTTTTCCAGTACTCTTTACACCACTGCACATCTCTGAGATGCTTCAGAAAACCCACCTATTGTATGTATTCAATGTATTTCGATTGTTAATTTAGCCTAAACTGTGTCTTTAAGAAAACTAGTAACATTTCTGAGCATCCTTCACGCGTTCAGCTTGGATCCCAATGGATTCGATCAAACAGTACAAAAAATAAATAAATCACTGTTTATCATTCCTCATCCTCACCTCTTTCATCTCCAACTGGACCTGTTTGAGACCACCCAGCACTTCCTCCAGCTCAGTGACCACTTGTTTGATCTGTTCCCGTACGGTGCCCTGGCTCTTCCTCTGATTCCCTCGACCCTCCAGACTCTTTGCGCCACCATGAACCGTCTTTTTTACGTCCCGCTGCGGTCCTGAGCGGATTAACTTACTGGAGGGCACTTCGGTGGGGAAAAACGCTTGTTCGGAGGTCGTCCCATTACAGTGCAGTTTTCCAGGACTTGATAGCGATTGTCTGATGAGCGCAGGTCGCTCCTCTTGGTGATGCCTAAAAGAAACCCTTCGTCTTGTGCATTGTGTGTTATAGGATTGCTCCCATTCCGGTAGACGGCCATAATAGTGTTGACCTCTAACCTTCCAAACATGATCACCATTGTAGGGATATGTAATCTCAGGGTAATACCATCTCTGAATGCATCCGCATTCCCTTTGTATTTCTTGCACACATGGAGGATCCCATCTGGAGTAACACGGATGTCGTATTTCCTCGGAGTAACCTTGTTTTGGTGGATAAACACCAGTTGTGTGTGCTCCGTCTATCCATAACTCCTTTGGAAACGGTGCGACTGTGGGCTCCATGCGCAGACATGATCCCTCAATAGTGCGTCTGGATTCCTGCTGCAGGCAAAAGTGGCAGGAAGGCGTTCGTAATCCCGTCGCTGTATCCTCCGAGTGCATTCCCCGACCTCAAAAACTAAAAAGCCAAAATTCCTTGCTCCATCCACTTTCCTGCGTCTGCTTTTCTCATCTGCGTATAACTGTCTCCCTCTCTCTCTTGCACTTCCCTACTCCCAAACTTTTTTTGTTGTTCTGCCGTCTCTCTCTCTCACCTCCCCCTTCCTTCCTCCCGTTTTTCTAACTCTAGTTTTCCCACTTTTTTTTCCTGCTTATTGCCCTTTCCTCCAAACGGTGGGCCTCTTTTCTTTTCCTTTTTTCTTCTTCTTCTCCAACTCTCCTACAGTCTTTCACCTCTGTCTACACCTTCCACTGCGTAAAAAAAAAAATCCCCGCTCCCAAGCACTTCCTTCCTACGGCTTCTCTGCGCGTCTCTGTCGGGGCTGGGGCTCGTAAAGCGCTGACAGACGCAGCGGCTCCATGTGATTCCCGATCTCTCCCTTTAGATCTCGCCACTCGACAATTAAACACAGCCAGGATTCTACGCTGCCTGAGAGAGAGAGGGAGAAGGAGGGAGTGTGAGGGAGAGAGAGAGCGAGTCAGAGAGAGAGAGGGGAGGGAGAGAGAGCGAGTTGGAGAGAAATGAAGAGAGAGAGAGAGAGAGAGACTTGGAGAGAAATGAAAGAGAGAAAGAGGGAGAGTTTGATTAAAACATAAACTGTTAATTGTTAAATTCATTCATTCATTTTCCTTCGGCTTAGTCCCTTATTTATCAGGGGTCGCCACAGCGGAATGAACCGCCAACTATTCCAGCATATGTTTTACGCAGCAGATACCCTTCCAGATGCAACCCAGTACTGGGAAACACCCATACACACTCACATACACCCATACACACTCATGTATATCAGCACTGGTGGGAGGTGTGCGTTGACTTGAGGCCACAGGCCAAGTGCCTTAATGCCCTAGCAGTGCCGATATATAGCCGTATCGCACTGCTACTCGTGTGATATTGCGTTTATACAACAGTTCGACAGCATAATCATGTATATAAAAAAGAAAACCAAACACAGAGAGTCTAAAACCCCCTTTTGTATGAGGAACTACTTTCTTCCGCAGTTCATTCACATCTGCTGCTAATGTCAGAACAGCAGTAATCATTGCTTAAAAATACGTCACTAGTAGAGCTAGTATTTGAACGATTCTCTAGCGTAATGTCTAAAATGATGACGAAACAGGTGATTTTTCTCTCATTTTAGGATTATAAGACTGAATGACATGAAATGCCATCAGTCTACAGAGATTTCCCAGTGTTTCTCTGTTGCAAGTGGGATTTCACAAAAATTAACCCCTGAAAAAGCCAAATCAAAGCAAACGCTACCAGATTACTATGGTATAAATACACAAAGGAGAGATCAACTTAGAATGTCACTTACCTGTTTCATAATAATTTGTTCAGCTGTAGTTTGAAATTTTTGCTGCAAAAATGCTGAGTTTTTCTCCCTCTGAGCACTTATTATGGTGTCTCTGTCGCCATCTTGTGGTGGAACGTCAACCGTCAATTTCTTTGCTCTGCTTAATATAACAGGCTGATGGCCGCAGATGTGCTGAATTTCTGAAATTATGCTAACATATATTAAAACAGGCACTATCCTTATAAATAAATTTATTGTCTAAACAACTAGTTTGTAGCCTAAAAAAGCCTCAAAAGTACATTTATGTTGTCCAACAGCTGCAATATTTGTCAAACTGTAGTGAGTTTATTACTCTGCTTGGCGCTCTATGTGGGTGGAGTAATACACAAGGGTGGAGGAGTGCTGATATTACAGAATATTGCATGGCTATCAGCCAATCAGGTTCAAATACCAGACAGAACTGTTTTATATATATATATATATATATATATATATATATATATATATATATATATATATATATATATATATATATATATATATATATATATATATATATATAATATATAAACTTACCGGCTACTTTATTAGGTACATGTTACTGGTACCGGGTTGGACCCTCTTTTGCCTTCAGAACTGCCTTAATCCGTCATGGCAGAGATTTAACACGGTACTGGAAATATTCCTCAGAGGTTTTGCTCCATATTGACATGATAGCATCACACAGTTGCTGCAGATTTGTCGGCTGCACATCCATGATGCGAATCTAACGTTCCAGCACATCCCAAAGGTGCTCTATTGGATTGAGCTCTGGTGACTGTGGAGGCCATTTGAGTATAGTGAACTCATTGTCATGTTCAAGAAACCAGTCTGAGATGATTCACACTTTATGACATGGTGCGTTATCCTGCTGGAAGTAGCCATCAGAAGATGGAGACACTGTGGTCATAAAGGGATGGACATGGTCAGCAACAATACTCAGGAAGGCTGTGGCGTTGGCACGATGCTCAATTGGTACTAATGGACCCAAAGTGTGCCAAGAAAATATCCCCCACACCATTACACCACCAGCAGCCTGAACCGTTGATAAAAAAAAAAGGCAGGATGGATCCATTCTTTCATGTCGTTGACATCAAATTCTGACCCGACCATCGAATGTCGCAGCAGAAATCGAGACTCATTAGACCTAGTGTACCTAATAAAGTGGCCGGTGAGTATATGTGTGTGTGTATGTTTTTTGTAATGAAAACTTTATGCTTTGGCAATATATTTATAACATTTGTCATACCAATAAAGCAGTTTTTGAATTTGAATTCAAGAGAGAGAGAGAGAGAAGTGAAAGAGAGAGAATTAAAGTGAAAGAGAGACAGGAGGAGGTGTGTCTTCAGTCAGGATCTAACATGAGCCAGAGCCCGAGAGTTGGGGAGGGGAACCAGAGAGCGAGAAACAGACGTTCGGCCCCAGAAAAGGGGATTTTGGGCATAACTTGATTCCCACAAGCCCACGTGAGTGCGGGAATCGTATGCGCTCTCATTTGTTTATATGAGTCAGCTGAGATACTGGCACTGTTTGCCATGATTCACGTCTTGTGACACGCTTAATGAACAACACACTGCACACTGTTTACAGCTCTCAAGATTCCCGTATTTGCTTATTCTGGGGTAAACACTTTCGGTTTTAGTTTTCCACTGGAAAGGGAGACCGCAGATGACACTTACTCTGTTATCGTCATTTTCCCAGGCAGCGGCGGAGAGGAAAAGCCAGACTGTGGTTGTTGACGTCTTCAGATGTTTCTTCTGTGAGAAAAACTGGAGATGTCCTTTTATCAGAGAGAATTTTCAACGTCTGTCTTGGAATGTGCTGAGATATGTGCAAATATTATGCACTGCTGATGTTTGTTTGTTTGTTTGTTGTGCATTTCACACTGCATTTTGTCCAGTAGCATGATTGTCTTTTTTCCAGAAATAATGTAGTCTTCATCATTTAAAATTTGAAGACATTTGACGGGTCCTAATAAGCCTGAAAAACATTTTTATTTTATTTTAAGATCTACGTATAGGTATCAGCATAAAAAAGTAATATGAGCCATGCATTTTGTTATACATCCCCAAATAAATCATATTTTTGAAGGTTTAAACATTCTCAAAAATGACAGACACAAAAGCAAAAACAGCTCTAAGTGTGGCAAAATTGATGATAGCGCCACCTATACACTTTCAATGAAGTGACATTCATTTCTTCATTTTCCTTCGGCTAAGTCCCTTATTTATCAGGGGTCGCCACAGCGGAATGAACTGCCAACTATTCTGGCATGTTTTACACAGCGGATGCCTTTCCAGCCGCAACCCATACACTGTCACACTAATACACTACGTAGGGCTGTGCAGTTTATCGAAAATTCGATTTCGATTTTGGCTTCTAACGATTATGACAAAACATTAATGGAGATAAAACTATTATTGCATCATATGCCACCCCCTTCCCAGTTCCAAAAAGACTAAAAGCATGTGCTGTAATGTAACGTTTACAGCACGGCATGAGCATCATTCATTAATGTACATTCAAATCGATCATGTTTTTAAAAGCGTGAAAGAGATCACATGCTGTTGTGTGTGAGCGCTCAGCCTCAGAGAGGAGCAGAGCACACACATCTAAAGTCATCTTAATGTGAGCGCTTTAATGGTCAAATACATCCAAATGTGTGTCAAAACGCAGTGTTTAGTTATTATTCATATTAACCCTCATTTGTGTAATAAACAAACAAGTTGAGAATCAAAAGACATGTGAAAGAGAAACTATAAATCAGAACCGTACTGCTCTTAAAGTGACAGCGCACAATATTCCTGCTGCCTAATCATTAATCAAACAACAAAAGGAGAAAATCCCTCACTGCTCTTGACTGAAGGACTTTTGTAGCTAGAATTAAAGTTTTTTCTTGCAGTGAAGATGCTTAAAGCACAGTTTGTTTCATATTTATATTCTATTGTATTTATTTCCCTTTAAAATAACTATATATTTATATATATATATATATATATATATATATATATATATATATATATATATATATATATACAGCTGAAGTCAGAATTATTAGCCTTCCTTAATTATTAGCGACCCTTTTTCCCCAATTTCTGTTTAACTGAGATTTTTTAACCCATTTCTAAACATAATAGTTTAATAACTCATTTCTAATAACTGATTTCTTTTATCTTTGCTATGATGAGAGTAAATAATATTTGACTGGATATTTTTGAAGATATAAGCATTTATCTTTAAGTGCAATTCAAAGGCTTAATTAGTGTAATTAGGCAAGTCATTGTATAACAGTAGTTTCTTATGCAGACAATCAAAAATATATATATAGTTTAAGGGGGCTAATAATATTGACCTTAAAATAGGTTTCAAAATATTTAAACCTGCTTTTAGTTCAGCCAAAATAAAACCAATAAGACTTTCTCCAGAAGAAAAAAAAATATAGGAAATACTGTGAAAAATTCCTGAATCTGTTCAACATCATTTGGGAAATAACTGTATAAGACTGAATAAGACTCGCGATTGGCCGATTAACCTGCTGCTGCTTTAATATGATTCGGAAATAAATATGAAATAAATATGGATGATTTGTTGAGATAATAATAATAGTAATAATAATAATAATTCCGGCGATGCAACAGCAAGAAGGTCGCTGGTTCGAGCCTCAGCTGGGTCAGTTGGCATTTCTGTGTGGAGTTTGCATACTCTCCCCGTGTTGGCGTGGGTTTCCTCAGGGTGCTCCAGTTTCCCCCACAAGTCCAAAGACATGTGGTATAAGGGAATTGGGTAAGCTAAATTGTCCGTAGTGCATGCCTGTATGGGTTGCGGAGGGACCATCCGCTGCGTGAAACAAATGCTGGATAAGTTGGCGGTTGGTTCCACTGTGGTGACCCCAGATTAATAAAGAGACTAAGCCGAAAAGAAAATGAATTAATGAAAATAATTCCTTACATTTGTATAGCGCTTTTCTGGACACACATTTTACACACATTTTTTGGGAGGAATCTCCTCATCCACCACCAGTGTGCAGCATCCACCTGGATAAGGCGACGGCAGTCCTATTGCGCCAGACCTCACACCAGTTCAGTTCAATTCATCTTTATTTGTATAGCGCTTTTACAGTGTAGCTTGTGTCAAAGCAGCTTCACATAGAAGATCATAGTAAATAGGAACAGTGTAGTTCAGTTTGTAGTGTTTAAGTTCAGTTCAGTTTAGCTCAGTTCAGTGTGGTTTAATAATCACTACTGAGAGTCCAAATACTGAAGAGAAAGTCCTTTGATGCGCAGCTCTACAGGTCCCGAACCATGCAAGTCAGTGGCTACAGCGGAGAGGGAAAAAAAAACTTCACTAATTGGCGAAAGTGAAGAATTAAAAAACCTCGAGAGAAACCAGACTCAGATGGGGATGATCATTTCTCTTCTGGCCAAACGTCTTGTGCAGAGCTGCAGTCTAAATGACGGAGGCTGGTAGCTGGACCTCAGCGAAGACTCGTCTGTCCCTGGAGCGTCACAGGAATCAGTCTCATTCTCTCCACTCCTCCATGACCACCACAGTAGCTGCTCAGGATACGGCCTGGTCCAGGATTATGGAAACCTTGGGATCATCTCGTCGTTGGTCTTGGATCGAATCAGTGACTCTGCATAGTCTGAGGCCTCGAGATGAGTATGCCCAGGTGGAAATAGAGAATAAAGAGAATAATTAGCGTAGCTGCTGCTCATAGTGTATATAAACAAGATGAAGAAATCTGTGTGGAGCACATTCATGCATTATACCGCTAAGTGATGCAATGAGTGTGTGCTTTACTACAAAAATAGGTCTTTAATCTAGTTTTGAATTGGGAGAGTGTGTCTTGAGCTTCGGACGTTATCAGGAAGGCTATTCAAGAGTTTAGGAGCCATAAATAAAAAGGCTTCACACACCTGCTGATTGGTGGAGAGGAGACGAATTATGATATGGGGATGGTTAGGTGGTCATGAGGGACAGGCCAGTGGACAAAAACTCTTTTTTTTAATGACCACAGAGAGTCAACACCTCGGTTTAACGTCTCATCCGAAAGACAGCGCTCCCTGAGCAGTATAGTGTCCCCTTCACTATACTGGGGCGTTAAGACTCACACGGACCTCAGGTTAAACGCCCCTTGCTGGTCTCACTAACACCACTTCCAACAGCAACCTAGCTTTCCCATGAGGTCTCCCATCCAGGTACTTGCCAGGCTCAGTCCTGCTTAGCCTCAGTGGGCGACCATGTGAGAGATGCAGAGAGCTAGCAGCCGGCAATGATTGACAGGACATGTAACTAAGCAACGTAACAGTTTGTTAATGAGGAAGTACAGTAGCTTGCACACTCTTCTGTTACACCCTCAAAAGCAGGCCCATGCACAGACCCTTAAAGGGGCAGGTGCTCAACGCGAGGAGGGGGGGGTGGAGTTGCACGTTTGCGATCGCGAAGTGAAGAGCGGGGCGGGCACGATCGCAAAGTAAGGGAGGATGTTTGCCGATCGCAAAATGGAGGGGGGGAGTTCGCGATTGAGCAAGCCCTCAGCCAATGAGGGCAAAGGGGCAGTGGCTCTAGCCACCGCGCCACCCCCCCGTGCATGGTCCTGCTCATAAGTATGTCCCTTTTCTTCACACTAAAATAGTACAGAATCATGTAGGCGAACTGCGTTTGTTTTGAGTCTGGAGGAAACACCTGAGACAGATGAGCTGGATATCTGGTATGAAGGCGCAGCATCTGAGCTGATCTGAGAAATGAAGTGTTGTGCTGGTGGTCTGAGTGCAGGTATGGGGTCAGAAATGAGCAGATCTGTCTTCCTGCCGACGGCGGTTTGGAGACGATAAAGTGAGCAGCACAGAGAGCAATGTGAAGCGCTGCTCGTCAGCATTTCTGCACACTGCTGGAGTGTGTGACGGACGGTCATCCTCGAAACTTACTGTGATGTGAAAGTACAGCCCAATCACAGCAACAGAACATGCACACGGGCTCCTGCTGCAAGAGAACCACCAGACCTGTGTGTGTGTGTGTGTGTGTGTGTGTCTGTGTGTCTGTGTGTGTGTGTGTGTGTGTGTGTGTGTGTGTGTGTGGGTGTGTGGGTGTGTGGAATTGAAGGTGTATTTGTGTGTGTGTGTGTCTGTGTGAGGAATTGTAGGTGTATTTGTGTGTGTGTGTGTGTGTGTGTGTGTGTGTGTGTGTGTGTGTGTGTGAGAGAGAGAGAGAAATTGTAGGTGTATTTGTGTGTGTGTGTCTGTCTCTTTTTCTGTGTGTATGTGTGTAGGTGTGAGTGTGTGTCTGTCTGTTTCTTTCTCTGTCCGTGTGCGTGTAGGTGTAAATGTGTGTGTGTGTGTGTGTGTGAGAAATTGTTAGTGTATTTGTGTGTGTGTTTGTGTGTGTGTGTGTGTCTGTCTCTTTTTCTGTGTGTGTGTAGGTGTGAGTGTGTGTCTGTCTGTTTCTTTCTCTGTGTGCGTGTGTGTGTGTGTGTGTAGGTGTAAGCGTGTGTGTGCGTGTTTGTGTGTCTGTGTGAGGAATTGTAGGTGTATTTTTGTGTGTGTGTGTGTGTGTGTGTGTGTGTCTGTCTTTCTTTGTGTGCGTGTGTGTGTGTGTGTGTGGTGTGTGTGTGTCTGTGTGAGGAATTGTAGGTGTAGTTGTGTGTGTGTGTGTGTGTGTGTGTGGGGTGTGTGTGTGTCTATCTTTCTTTGTGTGTGTGTGTCTGTGTTAGGAATTGTAGGTGTATTTGTGGGTGTGTGTGTGTGTGTGTATGTGTGTGTGTGTGTGTGTGTGTGTGTGGTGTGTGTGTGTCTGTCTTTCTTTGTGTGTGTGTGTGTGTGTCTGTGTGAGGAATTGTAGGTGTATTTGTGTGTGTGTGTGTGTGTGGGGGGGGGGGGTGTGTGTCTGTCTTTCTTTGTGTGTGTGTGTCTGTGTTAGGAATTGTAGGTGTATTTGTGTGTGTGTGTGTGTGTGTGTGTGGTGTGTGTGTGTCTGTCTTTCTTTGTGTGTGTGTGTGTGTGTGTGTCTGTGTGAGGAATTGTAGGTGTATTTGTGTGTGTGTATGTGTGTGTAGGTGTGAGTGTAGGCCATCGTCAACTACGTAATGGACATTGTACCGCCCACAAACCCCACCCACCGCTACCAAGCCGACCAATCACAGAGCTTGCTCTACGCCTTGTTGCGAAGTGTAGTTACATTTCAGGGCTGGAAAACTCTGGGATGGAAGGCGTAACTAAAGCACAACTAAAAAAGTGTTTTAAAACTAAAGCGTGTTCAGGCTTATTTATAATTCTGTGGTAAGCGCACGCGTATGATCCGGCGCAGCCTTCATTCGGTCGCATAGCCCTCACGGCTGACGCGCACATCTCATGTAACTACCATAGACTGTAAAATATATGGACGGAGTATCCGTGACGTCACCCATAGGTTTCTGAAGAGCACAAAAGGAGCTACAAGTAGGCGCGGCCAACCGTCGCCATTTTGTTTGCGCGTCATCGCACCCACGGCGGGATACCAAACAAGGGCAAAGAGGCGGAGAGTGGGCGGAGCTACAGACACCTGCTGGCACTCTGCTTAGACCTGACAGACAGACTTTACTTTGGGAGAAACGCTTGATACTTTATTACCTGCGACTCGTTTGTGTTCTGACCACATGTGCTTGGCTGTACACTATATCAATAAAGTGTTTAGACTTTTAAAAACACTGTAGTAATACATTGAGCCACTAAACATTGTTCTTATGATGTTTTCTACAGGAGGAAAACGCGAATTACTTCCAAACACTTCAATTATAGTGTGTGTTAGTAAATGCAGGACTATAGATGAACTCCAGCATAACACTGTATGACAACGCTTCAGATGACTGTTCTAGAGCTTACAGCTGATCAATCTGTCAGATTCTGGAGTGCTTTACAGCTCTAAAGAGCATTATAAATGATAAATGATCTTAAATAAAACAAATACATTTATAGAGATGGTGTATAAGTAAATAACTTTACTCACATGTGAAACGGAGGCCACATGAACGGTTTGTGAGCACAATTAAATGCACACAGCATCCCATATCATCTGATAATTGTAAGAAATAAGCCCAAAAGGCAGCTGACTGTGTAAAGCCACATAAAACTAAACAAAAATACGATGAATATGCCGAGATCAGTGGCTAATCTGCCGGATTCAGCTGAGGTGAAGTGACGGCGACCAGCGTGACCTAGCTGTCACTCAAGTGGCCACGCCCTTAATTATGCAAACTTAATATAACCTAATATAAAGGAAATGGATGAGTTATAAAAAAATTCACCCCCCTCACAGTTGTCATGGAGGGTAATAATAGCTATATGCACCAAAATCGTTCTTTGTACCAGGCTGTAAACACCTTTTTTTCTGCTGTAAAGTTGGCCATTCTAACAGTGGGCTCAATTGCAATTTGCTCTATTATGGAGCCAGGACTAGCGGAATTTTGATGAATTGCAGTTTCAGTTACTTCCGTATTGGCTTCCCGAGAGAGAGCGGGAGGTTGCCGCTTGATAATAACCTGCTGCCAGCTAGTGTTTCTGAAGTGTTATTGCAGAGCAACACAAACAGCGCACAGAAGAATAAATGCACGACTACACCGATCACTCGACGCAGCAGTATAAACCAGGCTTCAGTGTAAACGGGGCCAAACACTCCTGCAGCTCTACGTGTGTGATTTATTAAAGGTGTCCAGCAGCAGGACACATTTCCAATACAACACACCTGAGATCTGATCAAATGTGTGTGTGTGTGTGTGTGTGTGTGTGTTTGTGAATCCACCAGTAGGATCTCATTTGATCCCATCAGCATCATTTTAACTGCTGTCCAGCTCTGAGTCCTGATAGAGGCCAGAGCAGAGCGCTGGAGGAGCCCTGTGGGGGATTCAGGAGGAACACTGTGTGTGTGTGTGTGTGTGTGTGTTTAGGTGTCTGTATGTCTGTATAAAGGTGTTTGTATGTGTGTTTTTGCAAGTGTGTGTGAGTCTGTGAGTGCGTTTGTGTGTCTAAGCATGAGAGTGTGTGTGTGTGTGTGTGTGTGTGTGTGCGTGTGTGTGTGAGTGTGAGTGAGTGTGTCTGTGTGCATGTGTGTGTGAGTGAGTGAGTGAGTGCATTTACGTGTGTGTGTGTTTGTGTGAGTCTGAGTGCATTTGTGTGTGTATGCACGAGTGTGTGTGCATGCGTGTATGTGTGAGAGAGTGAGTGCATTTAAGTGTGTGTGTGTGTGTGTTTAGGTGTCTACTGTTTGTATGTGTGTTTTTGCAAGTGTGTGTGAGTCTGAGTGCATGTGTGTGTGTGTGTCTGTAAGCATGAGAGTGTGTGTGAGTGAGTGTTTGTTTGTGTAAAGGTGTGTGTGTATGCGCGGGCATCTGTGTGTGAGTGTGCGTGTTTGTGTGAGTGCATGTGTGAGTGTGTTTGTATATGCGCGAGTGTGTGTGAGAGTAATTTTGTGAGTGTGCGTGTGTGTGTGTGGGTGTATGCGCGGGCATCTGTGTGTGAGTGTGCGTGTTTGTGTGAGAGTGCATGTGTGTGAGAGTAATTTTGTGAATGTGAGTGTGAGACAGTGTGTGTGTGTGTGAGCGTGTGTGTGTGTGTGTATGTGCATGTAGGTCAGTCTATTACAGCTCAAATCCTGCCTGTGATTGTCCTGAAAGCTGGTGGACGTCCTGTTCCTCTCACAGTCGCTCCAGCAGATCAGGAGCGTCTCTCAGGAGTCAGAGAGTCATCGACGGAGATTTTGATCAAGTAAGACACAATAATGTTCTCTGCTGAATTATACATTTAAAAGAGGCTATAGTTTTAGCAGAGAGAGACGCCTCCTGACACATCTAACTCAGTCCAGCCGACTCTAAACTGCAGCACAGAGCTGGAAACTCAACTCCGCTCCTCAGTCACGTTATAACGCTTCAAATACAAAATGTCAACGTCTGAATGAACCGGAAGCTGCGACTGATTTTCTTTTCTATTGTGACGAAGTTTCTAGAGAAATGGAATATTAACCCTTGTATGGTGTTTGGGTCTGTGAGACACGTTTTCAGTTTTTTCAAAAGAAAAATTAAACAATGAATTATTTTTTCAACCTGAAATTCATCGGCTTTGGCTTATTTTCTGTGAAGAATATAAATCCAAACTAATTTTCAATGACTGCATAATGTACCTCCCCCCATTACATACAAGGTGTTCGGGTCCAGTGGACCCAGGTCTTATAAAAGTCTTGAAAGAGTAGGTCCAACACTCTGTCTTCCTCCTTTCTGGTGCTGCTGTTTTCTTCCCCGCCTGCTCCCGCACAAAGTTGCAACATTGTTGAAAATTCAACTATCAACACTGTCTGCTCTTACATTGCCGCGCATTTTACCCTCTCTCTTGCGGGAACCAAGCTTTATTTTCTCATACCCTGTCCCATCTGCGCATTAGGAGCATAATCAAGGGGCAACCTCCCACTCTCCCTCGGGAAGCCAATACGGAAGTAACTAAAACTGCAATTCATCATCTCGCCTTGGGGGGGCTGGCTCCAGGTCCAGGTCATTTCTGACTGCAATGGGAAATTGGCCATTTTTACAGCTGATAAAAACATGCTTACAGCCTGGTACAACAGATGGCTTTGGTGCATATAGTCGTGATTACGCTTCATGACAACTGTGAGGGGGGTGAATTTTTTATAACTCATCCGTTTATTAAGTTATATTAAGTCTGCATAATTAAGGGCGTGGCCACTTGAGTGACAGCTAGGTCTGGCTGCTCGCTGTCTCGTCACCTCAGCTGATTACGGCTAATTAGCCGCTGAGCTCAGCATAAACATCGCATTTTTGTGTTGGTTAATGTTTCTTTACACAGTCAGTTGCCTTTTGGGATTATTTCCTACAATTATCAGATGATATGGGATGCTATGTGCACTTAATTGTGCTCACAAACCATTCACGTGGCCTCCGTTTCCCATGTGAGTAAAGTTATATACTTATACACCATCTCTATAAATGTATTTGTTTTATTTAAGATCATTTATCATTTATAATGTTCTTTAGAGCTGTAATGCACTCCAGAATGTGACAGATTGATTAGCTGTAGGCTATAAAACAGTCATATGAAGCGTTGTCATACATTGTTATGCCTGGATTTCATCAATAGTCTTGCATTTACTAACACACACTATATCTGAAGTGTTTGGACGTATTTCGGGTTTTCCTACTGTTGAAAAATGTCATAAGAACACTGCTTAGTGGCTCAGTGTATTACAACAGTGTTTTTGAAAGTCTAAACACTTTATTAATATAGTGTACAACCAAGCACATGTGGTCAGAACACAAACGAGTCGCAGGTAATAGAGTATTAAGCGTTTCTCCCAAAGTAAGCTCTTTCTAAACCAGGTCCAAGCAAAATACAGCAGGTGTCTGTAGCTCCGCTCACTCTCCGCCTCTTTGCCCTTGTTTGGTATCCCGCCGTGGGTGCGATGACGCGCGAACAAAATGGCGACGGTTGGCCGCGCCTACTTGTAGCTTCATTTTTTTATTTTTTTTTTATTATGCAAAAATGAGAATATACAAT
Organism: Danio aesculapii; assembly: GCF_903798145.1. NCBI lineage: Eukaryota > Metazoa > Chordata > Actinopteri > Cypriniformes > Danionidae > Danio > Danio aesculapii. Next base: position 55,989,875 of record NC_079436.1, read on the forward strand.
CACAGTACATTCAAAAGAGAATGGAAAGCCAAAGGGAAATCATTATAGTAAAAAGAAGCAACAACAAGAACAACAACAACAATAAAAATATATATATATATATATATTTAAAAAAAATAAAACACAAGGGGCATTTACATTACACATTAAAGAAAAATATTATATGATTTACAAATTTCAGTTGTTTTTAAAGCCTTTTTGTAAAAGAGTTAGAAACTGTTTCAAAGTAATACTGCATTTCAGTAAGCAAAATATAAAAAAAAGGTTTTTGGTTTGAAAATTTACATTTATGTATATAAAATTTTGTTAATAAGATAAGAAGATTAAGAAAATATATTTTCTTTTTATGTAAAGCTTCTGTTTTATAATTAACAAAACCAAATAAAACATTTTCCCATAGTAAGGAAAATTCTTTATCAACATTCTCAATTATAAAAAGAGAAAAATCTTTCCAAAGCAAACTAGAGTAACTGCATTGCCAAAACAAGTGAACCAGGGACTCAGGGTGCTGCCCACAAAATGAACAATTAATATCAATATCTTTTTTATACTTGTAGCTTCATTTGTGCTCTTCAGAAACCTATGGGTGACGTCAAGGATGCTCCGTCCATATATTTTACAGTCTATGGGCATAATACTATAAATAAGACTTTGCCAGTGTGGTTCCTTATCACAACTGATCAAGATGACCAAAAGATTATCTGCTGCAAGGGCCTTGCAACTGATTGTGGAAGAGAGAGGAGCTTCTGATGTCCATGACCATGGTGGGAACAATACGAAAAAACAAATCTGTGGGTTTTATTTTTTTCATAACATTAATAATAATAATAAAAAACGAGAAGCACATTAATTCATCAATATGATCTAACTAAGGTAAAGGAGAAAAATTAACCATGTTTGCTGTTCATATTGCTTGTAACTGGGATGAAGTAAACATCTGTTGAGTAATTTAACATAAAATTGTTTGATAGTGTTAATTTGGAAAGCCAAAACTCTAGCGGGTCCACCAGACCCATGAACACTGGCTGAGTAACAAAAATACGAACACCACACAAGGGTTAAATAAGCAAACAGTGGGCGTGGCTTGTGTTTTTCTACTGCGAGCTGATTGGATGTAGTAAAGTAGGCATTTTATTCCGAAAGATCTGGAAAAGGATTTGAGCAGAGTTATTACAGCCTAACAGACTCCTCCTGGGGTCCGTTCTTTATACCTCGCCTAAATGATGTGAAGTTTATTTATAAACTAATTTCGAGAGGATCACGTGCTTATGATTGATCACAGCTGGTCCCGCATTATTCAATTTATTATTGACCAATCAGACGATTCCTAAGCCACTACAAATACCCTCAGTTCCATATCACAGCCATCTTTGGTTTGAAGAATCCCCCCATCCACCCCTACTCCTCCTTCTGTCCTAGATGGGTGGCACAGTGGCCCAGTGGTTAGCACTGTTGCCTCACAGCAAGAACGTCACTGGTTCTAGTCCTTGCCAACCCAGCCAATGTTTCTGTGTGGAGTTTACACGTTCTCCCCGTGCTCACGTGGGTTTTCCCTTGGTTCCCCGGTTTCCTCTCACGTCCAAAAACATGCAACTTAAGTTAATTGACTAATCCAAGTCAGCACCATAGACGTGCTCCTAGTAAGTAGTTTTCTCTTAAGAGCGATCACTATCTGTTCATTAGCTACTACAGCAGGGGAGTTCTCCAGATCTACCTGAGCTCAAACTCCCCTCTCACCTTGCAAACGGGAGGGAGCCCCGGGCTCGAGGATCTTATGAGCTCAGGGCTCTCTCCCGGGACAGCACGCCAAACAAGCTTTATAATCAATCCTCAGCTAAGTGTGAACTCTTGATCTAAGATGATTTGGCAGATCCTGGATCTTTTTATCTTGATAACTGATCTCTGGCTAATTTGGTTCTTCAAACAAGTTCGTGAATCAGATTAAAATGTCTAGATAAACTGATCTGAGATCTCTGCGTGTGTTGTGAAGGAAAGATCTATCGATCCTCGAAATCTTGATCAGCAATGCAACGATTGGCTGACGGCACAGCAGCGTAATGACATCATTTGTTTAATATTCAAATATCCATGTGAGCAAAATGATATAAAATTCGTAGTAAACGGTTTGTTAAATATTATACGCAATAACTTTCCACATTTGTTGTGGGCAACATCCTTGATACTTTCATGTGTCAATGGAAGGCCGCTGTGTACACTTTGTCAGATCTCAAATTTCTCTCGCGACTGCCATTCGCGCCTGCTGCTCTCACGTATATCCAACAGAGGCCGCTGTGTACGCTTTATCAGATCTCTAATTTCTCTCGCGGCTGCCATTCGCGCCTGCTGTTCTCACGTAAATCCACCAGAGGCCGCTGTGTACGCTTTATCAGATCTCAAATTTCTCTCGCGACTGCCATTCGCACCTGCTGTTCTCACGTATATCCACCAGAGGCCCCTGTGTACGCTTGGTCAGATCTCAAATTTCTCTTGCGAGTGCCATTCGCGCATGCTGCTCTCACGTAAATCCACCAGAGGCCGCTGTTGACTGACTGAATGACCGACCGATCGACTGACCCACCCTCCTCCATCCCTAAACCCAACCGATAGTGTTTTCAAAAGCACAGATTGACCAGCGCCCACCCACTTCCCTAAACCCAACCGGCAGTGTAAAAGCAATCCAGAAAAAGAAAATCACCTGATTTTTACCATGTTTTCAGATCTTACCACATTCTCACCCTGTTATTTACTTGTTTATTTTATTTTTTGGCTTTTGTTTGTGTCTTACCTGCTTTCTAGAACCGTTCTTCACCGGACTCGAGCCCTGTCATCACGGTCAGTTCCTCTCTGTGTCTCAAGTCTGCCGGCCTACATGGCGAGCTAACTGGACAAACCGATAACAGTGGGGAAAGCTGTTCATATGGAGGTAAGCGGTCAGCTGGTAGCATGAAAAGGACCGGCGTTATACCACCCCGCAGTGTTCGTTTTAAAGATGAAATGAAGCCATACGTATCTCTGACTACATAATTTGCGATCTTCAGAAATGTATATAGGGCTACGTTTTCAGAGTGAGCCTATGTTGGAAATAACCCAGCATTTTACTCAGGAAACATTTGGACAGTGCATAACAACACTCATATCATTTTATTAAACCTGATACATGGTTTCCATGGGAACCCTAATTCTGCGAAGAAACACGGAAACACTCAAGAAATCATAATGGCTGATCAAAAATAGGCACTAAAACTGAAAACACTACAAAAGCCGGACATTAGTGCTGTTCTGGGTAAAAGAAGGAGCTGATTCAGCCTCATTCAGACTTCAAGGTGAAACGCTGGTCACTGAAAACCTCTATAAATTATACACACACGCTTCTGTGCTGCGAAATGTAGCTGGAAAGGAAATATGACGAGGAAAAAAAAGCTGATTTTTGGATTAGGGTTTGATTATGGTTCAGTCATGCAGAAGATGCAGAGCTACGTGACGCAAGAAAAGCCTGGAGGGAAACCTTTTATATGAGGAGACTAAATGTACAAACTGGTTGTTTCTAGGCACAATCACACACACATGCATGCACGCACACACACACACGCGCGCACACACACACAAACAGACATAACCTTGGTTTAATACACTTCGTTCATTTTCTTTTCGGCTTAGTCCCTTTATTAATCCGGGGTCGCCACAGCGGAATGAACCGCCAACTTATCCAGCATATATTTTACGCAGTGAATGCCCTTCCAGCTGCAACCCATCTCTGGGAAACATCCACACACTCCTGCATTCACACACATACACTACGGATAATTTAGCCTACCCAATTCACCTATACCTCATGTCTTTGGACTGTGGGGGAAACCGGAGCACCCGGAGGAAACCCACATGAACATGGGGAGAACATGCAAACTCCACATAGAAATGCCAACTGACTCAGTCGAGGCTCGAACCAGCGATCTTCTTGCTGTGAGGCGACAGCACTACCTACTGCGCCACTGTTCAACCTATTCAAATTATTCATTCATTCATTTTCTTTTTGGCTTAGTCCCTTTATTTATCAGGAGTCACCACGGTGGAATGAACCGCCAATTCCATCATAAGTTTAAACAGCGAATGCCCTTTCAGTACTTGGAAACACCCATACACACTCATTCACACACACACTCATACCCTACGGCCAATTTAGTACATCAATTCACCTATAGCGCATGTGTTTGAACTTTGGGGGAAACCGGAGCACAGGAATGGCAACTGGCGTTAGAACCAGCGGCCTTCTTGCTGTAAGGCGACAGTGCTTACCACTGAGCCACCGTGTCGCTCATTATTCAAATTAATATTAAAATAATAATCTATTTATCTAAATGAAATAATTGACTAATTAATTGTTAAATAATTAACTAACTAAATAATAAATTACAAGAAATAAAATTGTAAAAACATCCATTTTCCATCATTGTTTTTTGAATATTTAAAATTTTAATAAAAAATATTGAAATGAATATTAAAAATAATTCAATTATCTAAATGAAATTGTTCATTAACTAAACATTAAATGACATGAAGTAAAATTGTATAAACGTATCCTTCTTCCACCATTTTGTTTAGAATATTTACAATTCATAAGATATATCTATGGCTGCACAGTGGCGCAGTGGGTAGCACATTTGCCTCACAGCAAGAAGGTTTCTGGTTCAAGCCTCGGCTGGGTCAGTTGGATGTTCTCCCCGTGTTGGCGTGGGTTTCCCCCACAGTCCAAAGACATGCGCTATTATTAACTAAATTGGCCATAGTGTATGAGTGAGAATGAGTGTTTCCCATTACTGGGTTGCAGCTAAAAGGGCATCCGCAGTGTAAAACATATGCTGGATAAATTGGCGGTTTAATCCGCTGTGGCGACCCCAGATTAAAAAAGGGACTACGCCGAAAAGAAAATTAATGAATATTTAGGGCGGCAAGGTGGCTTAGTGGTTAGCACTGTTGCCGCACAGCAAGAAGGTCGTTGGTTTGAGTCCCGTCTGTGTCTGTGTGAAGTTTGCATGTTCTCCCCATGTTGGCGTGGGTTTCCTATGTGTGCTCCGGTTTCCCCCACAGTCCAAACACATGCGCTATAGGGGAATTGAGTAACTAAATTGGCCGTAGTGTATGAGTGTAAATGTTAGAATGAGTGTGTATGGGTGTTTCCCAATACTGGGTTGCAGCTGGAAGGGCACCTGCAGCGGAAAACATATGCTGGATTATTTGACGGTTCATTCCACTGTGACGACATCTGATAAATCAGAGCCCAAGTCGAAGGAAAATGAATGATATATTTAAATTATTATTATAAATAAAAATTACATTATCCATATGAAATTGGGTGCTTTTTTCACTTGAGCCTCTGTAGAGCATTAATGACTTTATTTCCACACACATTCACATACTCACACACACACACACACACACACACACACACTCACTCACACTCATACCAGTGGTGTAGTCTTTGCTTTACGCACGTATACTCAGTATGCCTACTTTTTTACACTAGCTGTTTGGGTATCACCACTTCTGAGGATCAATAATTGCATATACCCTCGCTATACTCACTTATTTTTCTAATTAAACTTCCCTAATTTTAGTGTATTATTTTAAATTCTTACTTAAAAATGTATATATGTATGTATGTGTGTGTGTATATGTGTGTATATATATATATATATATATATATATATATATATATATATATATATATATATATATATATATATATATATATATATATATATATATAGCTAGTGAATCAAAGAAACATTGACTTTCGTCGTTTCTTTGCCCACTGTCATTTAAAATTTGGTTCGGGTGTAATAGTACACCACCTTTTTTTTTTGGACTACACCACTGACTCATACACACAAATACCTACACATACACACAAAATCTTGCACCTTGTAGTATCATGGTTTGCACACTATTTAAAAAGAGCAAAATCATCTTTCATTTTTCTGATTTATTGACTGGAGCAGATAAATGTATGGAGAAATTGTTGATTTAAAAAAGGAAAATAATTGATGATAGTCATTTAAAGCTGCAGTCAGATGTGTAAACAAAAAGGCTGAAAACAATGAGAAATATGCATTTTGTATGAATGTCATCTCAAAACATTTTAATTTAATTACATTTTAATTTGTATGCAGCACAATGGTCAACAACTATTGTTGTATTGTGCTATATATATAAAGGGTAACTTTATATATAGGCACTATATAAATAAAGGCACTTTATTTTGATGGTCCATTTGAGTATTAGTAGACTGTGTGCTTAATATCTGTTCATATGCTCCTTCAACAGACATTTAACTGACTATAAGAAACTTTGCAAGTACATGTCAACTTACACTAACCCTAACGCCAACCTAACAGTCTACTTATAATCTAATGAGAGTTAGTTGGCATGTAGATGCAATATAATTCAACAAACAGACCATCAAATTAAAATAAGACCAAATAAAGTAAGTAAATTCTTGTGTTTTGCTGTGAAATACACTAAATCTTGTACAATTGTTTCTCTTTTTTTGATCTCAAGAACCAGTGGACTCACAAAATCCTGGAGGGACTGACAAATTCTGTACTAAATCAAGTTAGTATTGTTCTATTTTAAAAACTGTATGGCACAACCGTCAAATACTGCAAACGATGTGTCATTCTGTTTTGTTGGTGTATTTTTGGCCTGTAGTTTCCTATTCTTCTGCATGTGATTGTCTAGTGAGGGTCAGTCTATTGTTTGAAGGGAATTCATCTGTGAATTTGGCTTTGACAGGTGCTCATTTGGAGAATAACTGCGGTAAACAGCTTGACGTGCAACTGAAAGTCTAACTGAGTGCATTAAAGGGCTAGTTCACCTACAAATTAACATTTACTCACTATTTATTCAACCCCTAAGCTGTTATAAGTGTTTATGCACTCAAAAAATTAGTTTTGTTGCTTGTTCAAACTACTTGTTCAAAATAAGTTGAAACAACTAAATTCTTGAGATTGTTTTGGGACAACTTCATTGTTTTATGTTCGGTTTTGTTTCGTTAACTTAATGGATTTGTGTTCGGACAACATGAAGGAATTCTGCATTTTTTACAATGTGAGTTTCGACAATATTTAAGCAGGTATTTATATTTCCATCTAAAGATGCAAAATGATGCAAAAAGATGCAGATGATTTATAAGCAAAACTGTCATTTTACATACAACATTTGCAAATAAAGCAGCGTTTCCATCCAATGAGTAAAAGAGAACAAAATGGTCACTTCCTGATAAACTGGCAGTAAATATGAGACAGAATGTACTTTTGTACAGCAGAAGTCGAAAAATTGAAAAAAATTTAGTTGACAGGACTTAAAAATCTATGTTGGAAATTAAAAAATTGAGTTGACATGACTTAAAAATATATGTTGGAAATTGAAAAAAAATTGAGTTGACATGACTTAAAAATATATGTTGGAAATTGAAAAAAATTGAGTTGACATGACTTAAAAATATATGTTGGAAATTGAAAAAAAATTGAGTTGACATGACTTAAAAATATATGTTGGAAATTGAAAAAATTGAGTTGACATGACTTAAAAATATATGTTGGAAATTGAAAAAATTGAGTTGACATGACTTAAAAATATATGTTGGAAATTGAAAAAAAATGAGTTCACATGACTTAAAAATATATGTTGGAAATTGAAAAAAAATTTGTTGACATGACTTAAAAATATATGTTGGAAATTGAAAAAAAATGAGTTGACATGACTTAAAAATATATGTTTGAAATTAAAAAAATTGAGTTGACATGACTTAAAAATATATGTTGGAAATTGAAAAAATTGAGTTGACATGACTTAAAAATATATGTTGGAAATTGAAAAAATTGAGTTGACATGACTTAAAAATATATGTTGGAAATTGAAAAAATTGAGTTGACATGACTTAAAAATATATGTTGGAAATTGAAAAAAAAATTAGTTGACATGAATTAAAAATATATGTTGGAAATTTAAAAAATTGAGTTGACATGACTTAAAAATATATGTTGGAAATTGAAAAAAATTGAGTTGACATGACTTAAAAATATATGTTGGAAATTGAAAAAACATTGAGTTGACATGACTTAAAAATATATGTTGGAAATTGAAAAAAATTGAGTTCACATGACTTAAAAATATATGTTGGAAATTGAAAAAAATTGAGTTGACATGACTTAAAAATATATGTTGGAAATTGAAAAAAAAAAAAGAGTTCACATGACTTAAAAATATATGTTGGAAATTGAAAAAAATTAGTTGACATGACTTAAAAATATATGTTGGAAATTGAAAAAAAATGAGTTGACATGACTTAAAAATATGTTTGAAATTAAAAAAATTGAGTTGACATGACTTAAAAATATATGTTGGAAATTGAAAAAATTGAGTTGACATGACTTAAAAATATATGTTGGAAATTGAAAAAAAATGAGTTGACATGACTTAAAAATATATGTTGGAAATTGAAAAAATTGAGTTGACATGACTTAAAAATATATGTTGGAAATTGAAAAAATTGAGTTGACATGACTTAAAAATATATGTTGGAAATTGAAAAAAAATGAGTTCACATGACTTAAAAATATGTTTGAAATTAAAAAAATTGAGTTGACATGACTTAAAAATATATGTTGGAAATTGAAAAAAAATGAGTTGACATGACTTAAAAATATATGTTGGAAATTGAAAAAATTGAGTTGACATGACTTAAAAATATATGTTGGAAATTGAAAAAAAAATTAGTTGACATGAATTAAAAATATGTTTGAAATTAAAAAAATTGAGTTGACATGACTTAAAAATATATGTTGGAAATTGAAAAAATTGAGTTGACATGACTTAAAAATATATGTTGGAAATTGAAAAAATTGAGTTGACATGACTTAAAAATATATGTTGGAAATTGAAAAAAAAAATTAGTTGACATGAATTAAAAATATATGTTGGAAATTTAAAAAATTGAATTGACATGACTTAAAAATATATGTTGGAAATTGAGGAAAAAATGAGTTGACATTACTCAAGGTTGAAAATGTAAAAAATTGAGTTGAATACTTGAAAATTTATGTTGGAAATTTTAAAAACTGAGTTGACATTACTCGAAAATATAAGGTGAAAATTAAAAAAGTTGACATTACGTGAAAGTGCAAGTTGAACATGTAAAAATAAATTTGTTGACATAACTTAGAAATATAAGTTTAAAATGTGCAAAAAGTTGAGTTGGCATTACTTGAA
>NC_079436.1:56004141-56014141 GCF_903798145.1 Danio aesculapii
ATTTTTTTAATTGAGTTGACGTTACTTGAAAATATAGGTTGAAAACTGAAAAAAATAAGTTGACATTACTTAAATCTACATTGCAAATAAAAAATAGAGTTGACATTGAATATTTTTAAAATTGAGTTAACATTACATGAAAATATAAGTTGAAAATTTGAAATAAATTAGTTGACTAAAGAATATAAGTTGAAAAATTTAGTTGACATTACTGGAAAATATAAGTTGAAAATTGAAAGAAATTGAATTGGCATTACTTAAATATATATTGATTTTTTTTTTATCGAGTTGACTACTTGAAAATATGAGTTGGAAATTTAAAAAAACTGAGTTGACATTACTTGAAAATCTACAATACAAATAAAAAATTGAGTTGACATTACTTAAAAAATATGATTGAAAAAAAAGTTCCCATTACTCAAAAAAATTTAAATTGAAAATTGAAAAACGTTTAGCTGACATAACTTGAAAATTGAAATTTTGAGTGGGGCAACTTGCTGCACAGCTTTTTTAAAACTTGACTCGAAATTTTAAGTTGAGTCAACTTCTTTTACAGTTTAGATAAATCAGTTCTTGACTCGACACACTTCATCAGTTCTGCACTTGTATGCAACATGATATGCAACATGATATTCTCTTAATACAGCGCTTCATATTGAATAACTGACACTGTATAGCCAGGAATGTAGCTTGTTGCTGCTGTGCCAAAGAAAACAGCTCCAGAAGAAGTCATCCGGATCAGCGGAGAGCTGTCAACAACATAGTGATACAGTGCGAGTGAGAGATTTAGTCAATTCAGTGCTTACAAATACTGTCACCTGCTTCTGTGATCAAATTAGTGTAACAGAACTGCAGTGTATATTTAGAGATTTAAAACTAATTGGTCATCGCAGAGTTCATGTAGTGCTAAAAAAAACAATATACAAAAAACCTTTAGTTTGGTTGCATAGCAACATTTAGTAAAGTCGAGGACAGAAAGTTCTATTTAAATTACAGCAATTAATATAATAATGATTTATTAAACATTAATTCAAAGCAGCACCAATGGAAATATTCAAAAAGAAACCAAAACCATACACAGACTGAAAGCAGACTCATACAAAGAGTGGACTTTCCCTTAATGTTTATGAAAAACCTTAGAATTGCATGTTCCCTCAGATTATAGGCATCATTTACTCAAAAGTCACTCGTTCCAAACCTTTTAGAGTTTCTTTCTTGTGTTAAAAACAAAGGAAATTATACTGAAAAATGTTGGAGAAATCAGCCATTGACTTCCATTGTTTTTTTGTTCCTACTATGGATGTCAATGGTTGCTTTTTTCAGCATTCTTCTGAGTAACAAACTTCAACAAAAGAAAAAATTAATAAAATTAACCACTTGAGCGTGAGTAAGTAGTGTTTTTTTTTTTTAGGGGGAACGATCCCTTTAACTGGTGCTAAAATATTACACCACTACTTTGCGAAATGGGTCCGCTTTAGTATGGCTAGTTTGGTTGAATATGGAATGACGGCGCTTATAACTATTTTTAATTCAAATATTTGATCATTTTCACAACAAAAGCACAAGTGAAAGTAGTTCCCTGAAGGAAACCGAAACAGGAGGGAGCATTACTGCGCAACGCACAGGCTGACAGCTGTCAAGCACACAGGCAGCTGATGGAGTGCTGCTTGCTTAATCAAACTGAGATATAAAAGTTCAGTCCTGCTTTATCAGTCCTGCTTGAATCTAAAATACGACACCGCTAAGACTGCGCTGCATCACTGCATAGCAATGATTTATCAAGGCAGGGACTACTTTTAGCAGCGGAATTGGATTTTAGTTTAGCTGCTGAAAAACGACTTTTCAATCAAAGCCAGCAGGTACTCGAAGCTGTGCTTTCTTGTAAAAAAATGTACTAGCTTAAAAGTCCCATGAAGCTAAAATACAGTTTTTTTTAGATGTTAGTATCAGTATAATTCGTTTTTATGATATCTATAAGCCAGAGGGCACCAAAATTCGCGTTAAAGAGATATAAAACCGAATATTAACATGTAAAGCTTGCAGTTTGCCGCCTAAATGGATCAACGGTTTTATTCACGTCACCTCATACTTCAGTTTCACAACAAATCTTCCGACCAATCAAATACTCTCTAGTACCTGACAAGCCCCGCCCCCTTCAAGACGCTTCACATTTGATGCGCTTGGCAGATCTGTGATGAAAACAAAACGCTATTGGCTGCTTTTTATAAAGGGGAGGAGCTATTGTATGTCCCGCCCTCTCTTCATGTTTCGGTTGTCAAACGTCGAATAAAAACGCACATTTCTAAGCACTTCACGGGGACCTTTAACTCCTCGTGCGCAGTGGAAATGTGAATGTATCCAAACCCCAAGGCTTAATGTTTGTCAACCACCCAAACACTGACAGATAAAGGAGTTCTGGTGAATGTTAGTACGCCTGCACTTGGTTGGGCAGCAGCTGGCAGCCGTTATTGACGTGGTTCATGACTCTCTGCTTCAGCTGCGCCACCTGCTCCCTCAGCACGCTGGCGGTGGACGCGAGCTCCGTGTTCTGGCTCTTGAGGGACTTCACTTTGTCCTCCAGGCGGGAAATCCGCTCCAGTTTCCGCTTGCGGCATTTGGAGGCGGCGATGCGGTTCCGGAGCTTCTTCCTCTCGGCTTTGATGCGCTCCTGCGTGTCCATGTCGATAGGGGAGAGCGGCGGGCTGTCGCCGAAGCTCTGCATGTCTGGTACCGTCTGCGGCTCGTCTTTCAGCGGCTGCGGCTGCGCGGACATCGGGTGCGCGGGCGGCGGCGGCGGAAACGGGATGGTGTCCGTGGAATAGTTCACCGTGGTGCTCCCGTACGTGCTCAAGTTCGTGTATACAGGGAGATCCGCGTTTAAGGCGAGGCTGGTGCTGCTGCTGGCGAGTCTGTTGAGCGTCGGGGGAACGCACGGTCCGCCGTTCAGCTGGTTCTGCTTGTGGAGATCCTCCAGCGCTTTGACGAAACCCTCAGCGAACTCCTGTTCGTCGCTTACCGATTTCGGGTAGATGAACTGGGAGGTCGGTGTGGTGGTGACCATCCCGTTGGACTGAATAATCAGCCGTTCCAGCTCTGGGGAAGCCAGCTTGAGGAGCCCCAGATCCGGGGAGTTGAGTATTCCCTCAGCATCCCTCAGATCTGGCTTCAGGCTGGAGCTGTTCTGGTCGTCCAGGTTCAAACTCATATCTTTCTTCATCATAATTGTTCTCAGTATTCCGCGTATATCCTTGTTTATGCGAAGCAGACGCGTTCCCATCCTACACTCTCCTGCCGTGTGGCGTCGAGCTCTCCGAACGACTCATCGCAACATAAACACCAAACTATTCTTATTTAAATGACCTAGATGTGTTTTGTTATCTTGCGATTTATGGCGTTGTTGTTTCTTTATGATGTCGTTTCCCCGGAGCGCGAGAGAGATGTGTTATCTAGGGGCGTCAGTACGCATTTGCAAGTTTTCTATCCCTAAAAATTCCATTATGTCACTTCAGAGCGCTGAGATTGGCCAAAGATGACGTTTTCTTCCGGTTTGATTTGCATAAGGGGCCGCGCTCGCCGCTGTCGCCGTGGAGACGGGGAGTAAACGGCAAACAGTGCGGTGCATTGTGGGTTGATGTCATAGCGGACGTAAAACGCGCGAGGGTGGAGGAATAAAAAGCAGGCGCTGCGGGAGAAAATGTTCCCTCATATCTTCTGAACATGTTGAAGGTCTTTGGATGCTTTGATCGAGTGTTCCGTTATGGACTTTATCTAATGGAATAATCCACACGCTTAAAAACAAAGGTGGCAGGAAAAACCGAAAATAGGTTTTCATAGTAATGCCACAAACGAACATCTTATAATTCAACAAAGTTCTTTAAATAGCCATATATATGTATATATATATATATATATATATATATATATATATATATATATATATATATATATATATTAATTAAGTACTAGTATCTAATAAATAGGTTCTAATATCTATTAATTAAATACTAGTATCCAATTACTAAGTACTACTTCCTAATCATTAACTACAATATGTACTAGTCTCAAAGAGTACTGAAAAATCATACTCAAGTAAAAGTACCATTACTTGCTTAAAAATGTAGTGCGAGTAAAAGTATCTGCTGTAAATATTACTCCAATTAGAAGTAAAAAGTACCTTTCAAAGTTCTCGAGTAGTGAGTATTGCACTGTGAAAGGCTGGTGCATTTACATGTAATTTGTGGATGTGTGTAAACGTAACATTCTGTAGTGCATTTAGTTATTGTCCAGCAGTACACAATGTCATAAGACGTTATTATTAGGTTAGATTTAGGTTGTGTCATCAATTCAGTTCAATTGACCTTTATTTGTATAGCTCTTTTACAATGTAGATTGTGTCAAAGCAGCTTCACATAGAAGGTCATAGTAAATTGAAACAGTGTCAGTTCAGTTTTCAGTGTTTAAGTTCAGTTTAGTTCAGTTCAGTGTGGTTTAGTTCCTATACTGAAAGTCCAAACACTGAAGAGCAAATCCATTGATGCGCAGCTCTACAGATCCTGAACCATGCAAGCCAGTGGCAACATCAGGTAACCAAAATTCAATGTCTAGCCAGCGTTTAAGGACAGTGTTATTTTGATTTCCAATAACGACGTTGATATTTGGTTGATTTTAGGTTGTGTTAGAACAGGGATGCCCAAACTTTTTCCTACAAAGGGACCAAACTTAATTGAGGGTTGTGTGCCGAATAGATACCAAACCAAGGGGAATTTCCTCATTTATTCGATAATATAAAAACATTTAAAACGTTGCTTTAAATCATATTTAATATCTAATTCAGTATCCTTTTTAACATTTTATAATGAACTTATTACAGTAAAAACAATTCCATTTATAGCACAATGGTGCTTAATGTTAAATACAGTAGTCGAGCTGCACCTGCCTTTACTTTGATATGCTTGTAGATGTCAGATAAACTGTATGTCAAGTGACTATTTGCATTTTAAAAGTCTGATTCATTCATTCATTCATTTCTTTTCAGCTTAGTCCCTTTATTAATCAAGGGTCACCACAGTGGAATGAACCGCCAACTTATCCAGAATATGTTTTTACGCAGCGGATTCTCTTCCAGCTGCAACCCATCACTGGGAAACACCCATACACACTCATTCACACACACTCATACACTACGGACAATTTAGCTTATTCAATTCCCCTATAGCGCATGTGTTTGGACTGTGTGGGAAACCGGAGCACCCGGAGGAAACCCACACCAACACGGGGAAATTATGCAAACTCCACACAGAAATGCCAACTGGCCCAGCCGAGGCTCGAACCAGTGACCTTCTTGCTGTGAGACGATTGTGCTACCCACTGCGCCACCGTGACGCCCGTCTGATTTATTTACAACATTTAATTGAGTCATTTAATTTGAGATCAGCAATTTAACTAAGAAACAAAAGATTACATTAAATTCTAAATCCAAATTGACGATTTCTGTCTAAGGCATTCGCCCCAACCACCAACAATCATCAGCTCTATTCAGATGGGATGGCAAATCAAAGGTTACCATTGGCCAACTTTGGCCCACAGGCCCTACTTTAGGCGTCTGTGTTAGAAAGTGACCAAAATCCAACGTCGAGCCGAACATCTTCAACCAACGTCATATCCTCCTGAGACCCGAAGAATAATTTTCTTTTCTGTTATTTCCTTCATCCTTTGGGTTTAAAAAAATCTACAATTTAGAGTTTTTATATTTAGTTTTATTTTTAATTTGACAGCATGTCCACTGTAGTGGACCACAGGACCATTTTAGTTTAAAACGACCGCCAATCAGACAACAAAACTGTACAGGATATGGCTGTAAAGGGATAATAACCCAATATTAATGTAACAAAAACTAAACAAAAGCCATTTTTTCCTTTTGTGTTGAAATTCCTGAAACAGTTTAGTCTGAAAGAGAGCTGAAATCAAAAAATTAAAACAAAAACAGCAAAAAAGTGATGTTAATCCAAAACAAATTTAACAAAAGTGATTTAATACTGATTGTTATTCTCTGATTGTCTAATTGTCATTCTCTTAATCAGAGTCTCCCTCAACTATCTTATGAAGAATCCTCTCTGCTTCAGTTTTGCCTCCTACAACATGCAGTCATTACCTACATTAAGATGGTCCTGTGTCCACTATAGTGGACATTTTAAAAAGGATGATATTTTGAAACACAAACAAGTTAACAGCTTTGAAAGCTAAATGTATTGTTGCTGACACTTTAATAAACAAATATATTTAATAATAGTAAATAAACATTTAAAAAGCAAAATTTTACATCTCCTTCAAATAAAATGTGCTTATTTGTATGTCAGCCATTTTACATGCAGTGTAAGAAGTGGTTTCTAGCATGCCAGCCAATCAAATGACATATCACTAGAAAGCCCTAGATGGGATGGCAAATCAAATGTTACCATTGGCCAACTTTGGCCCACGGGCCCTACTTTAGGCATCTCTGTGAAAATCCAACGTCGATCCCAACATCTTAAACCAACGTCATATCCTCCTGAGACCCGAAGAATATTTTTCTTTTTTTTCTGTTATTTCCTTCATCCTTTGGGTTAAAAAATCTACAATTTAGAGTTTTTTTTACATTTAGTTTATTTTTAATTTGACCAGCATGTCCACTGTAGTGGACCACAGGACCATTTTAGTTCAAACGACCGCCAATCAGACAACAAAACTGTACAGGATATGGCTGTAAAGGGATAATAATCCAATATTAATGTAAACAAAAACAAAACAAAAGCCATTTTTTTCCTTTGTGTTGAAATTCCTGAAACAGTTTAGTCTGAAGAGAGCTGAAATCAATAAATTAAAACAAAAACAGCAAAAAAAAAGTGATGTTAATCCAAAACAAATTTAACAAAAGTGATTTAAAACTGATTGTCATTCTCTAATTGCCTCTAAATGTCTGATTGTCAGACTCTAAATCAGAGTCTCCCTCAACTATCTTACAAGGAATCCTCTCTGCTTCAGTTCTGCCCCCTACAACATGCAGTCATTAACTACACGAAGATGGTCCTGTTGTCCACTATAGTGGACATTTTAAAATAGATGATATTTTGAAACACAAACAAGTTAACAGCTTTGAAAGCTAAATGTATTGTTGCTGACACTTTAATAAACAAATATATGTAATAATAATAGCAAATAAACATTTAAAAAGCAAATGTTTACATACTTCTCTCCTTCAAATAAAATGTGCCTTTTTGTATGTCAGCCATTTTGCATGCAGTGTAAGAAGTGGTTTCTAGCATGCCAGCCAATCAAATGACATATCACTAGAAAGCCCAGGATGGGATGGCAAATCAAAGGTTACCATTGGCCAACTTTGGCCCACAGGCCCTACTTTAGGCATCTCTGTGAAAATCCAACTTCGAGCCCAACATCTTAAACCAACGTCATAACCTCCTGAGACCCGAAGAATATTTTTCTTTTTTTTCTGTGATTTCCTTCATCCTTTGGGTTAAAAAAAATCTACAATTTAGAGGTTTTTTTACATTTTGTTTATTTAAAATTTTACAGCATGTCCACTGTAGTGGACCACAGGACCATTTTATCAGACAACAAAACTGTACAGGATCTGGCTGTAAAGGGATAATAATCCAATATTAATGTAACAAAAACAAAACAAAAGCCATCTTTTCCTTTTGTGTTGAAATTCCTGAAACAGTTTAGTCTGAAAGAGAGCCGAACTCAAAAAATCAAAACAAAAACAACAAAAAAAGTGACGTTAATCCAAAACAAATTTAACAAAAGTGATTTAAAACTGATTGTCATTCACTAATTGTCTCTAATTGACTCTAAATCAGAGTCTCCCTCAACTATCTTATGAAGAATCCTCTCTGCTTCAGTTCTGCCCTCTACAACATGCAGTCATTACCTACATTAAGATGGTCCTGGTGTCCACTATAGTGGACATTTTAAAATAGATGATATTTTGAAACACAAACAAGTTAACAGCTTTGAAAGCTAAATGTATTGTTCCTGACACTTTAATAAACAAATATATGTAATAATAATAGTAAATAAACATTTAAAAAGCTCAATTTTACATCTCCTTCAAATAAAATGTGCTTTTTTGTATGTCAGCCATTTTGCATGCAGTGTAAGAAGTGGTTTCTAGCATGCTGCCAGCCAATCAAATGACATATCACTAGAAAGCCCAGGATGTCCTCTGAACAGTACAACAGGACTTGACAGAGTTGCTCAAAATATTCAAAGAAAATTCATGAAAACGCAACGTCCACTACTGAGGACACAAGTCAATGGGCGGAGTCTCAGGAGGATGTTGACATCAAATATTGACATTTATTCGTCAGGTATGGCAACCAAAATCCAATGTCTGATAGACGTCATATTGGTAACATCCACACAACGTCAAGCTGTGACATCATCAGATGTTGATATTTGGTTGAGTTAGGCTGGACATTACACATTGACGTCGGCCTGACTTTGGGTTCTGACATCAACCCAACTTTCATTTCCAAACATAATGCAACATCCCCATGATATTGGGGTTCAGCGTCAATCTGACGTCATGTTGACGTGTTGTGCCTGCTGGGTGTTTAAGGCCATTTCGGTCATCATACAGTAAACATCCATCTTCTTTTCATCAGTGACATGCATCTAAACAGTCTCTGGGTCAATGCGTGTAAAGATTTTGGACGTCTTGGACGCTTTTAATGCTTTCAGTTTGCTGCAATAATAAATCGCACATGTCTTCAGGTAGTACATTATGAGGTGATTTACCTTCTATGTGTGATTTGATTGGACAGGAATCACAGGACTGATTTTTCTAATCCCCATAGACAAGAAAAAATAAAGTAGTGATGCAGATTAAAGGAAAGTAGTGGAGTAAATATAATGACTCTGCAGTAAAAATGTACTCAAGGGAAAGTAAAAGCACACATTAATAAAACTACTTCGCAAATTACAGTTTCTGATAAAAACTACTCAAATACAGTAGTTATTTGTAATTAGTTACTTTACACCACTAAGTGCCAACTGGAATACGTACTAGTCAGTGATGTAGTCGAGGCTATACGCACGTATACTCAGTATGCCTACTTTTTTACACTAGCTGCTTGGGTATTACGACTTCTGAGGATCAATACTTGCGTATACCCTCGGTATACTCACGTTTTGCTGATTAGACTTCCCTAATTTGCGTGTATTCGCATCCCTTAACTGTATACCAAATGTTTTTTTTAACTGTCATCGTAATTTGTTGCAATTGCTGCATTCTTGTTTATATTTTGCACTTTTCCCCGCCCCCTGACGACCGCAGCAGCTGTAAGAAAAATTTTCGAAGTCAGCTGAATGATGTCTCGCTGAAACGTTCGGGTAAAATGATAAAACAGCATGGGCGGGTTGGGTGGGTAATAGTACACCACCTTTTTTTTTTTTAGGACTACACCACTGGTACTAGTCAATCCTGAATAGTTGATATCTCAATGACAGATCCCCATATAAAGCAATGGAAACTGTTTACATTTGTTACTAGTAACAATGGAATAGTTACTAGTCACTATTAAAATAAGTACTATAGTCTCTAATAAATAAGAAGTAGTATCTGTTTAATAGGTACTAGTATCTAATAAAAAATATCAAGTGTCTAATGAGTTAGCACTCGTATATTTAAAAAAACCACTAGGATCTAATGATTAAGCTCTAGTATGTAACAAATAAGTACTAGTATCTTGTGAAAACGTACTAGAACTTAATGGAAAATATACTAGTATCTATAATAAGTAAAAGGAAGTACTACTGACATGCAAAATAGATATGAGTACAGGTTATTGATTAAATGTGAAAGCAGCTTGCCATAGTTGAATGCTTGATTCTGATTGGCTGATGAACATTTTATTATTCTTTACATGTGATGTCAATGCACAGCTAAAGCAGTTCCGGCAGGTTTTAAAGCGCATTGCAATTCCATATCACTACGCTGACT
>NC_079436.1:56019141-56086641 GCF_903798145.1 Danio aesculapii
TAATCTATCTCACACACACTACACAAACTCTCTTTTTTTCTCACACACACACACACACACTACACACACAATCTCTCACACACACTCACTCACACAAACTCACACTATCTCTCTCTTACACACTCACACACACACACACACACACACACATACACACTACATCTCTCTCTCTAAAACAGACACACACACACACTCACACGGCTCCAGTGTTCAGCATGACTCATAACACACAGCCGCGCAGGGCCTGCAGGAACGCTGCTAATTAAGAAGAAACACCACGATGGGAAGTCAAGAGTTTCAGGAACACAAACAGGTCTGAACCAGATCTCACATATGGGTGTTTCCACACACACACACACACACACACACACACACACAATTATGTCTAAAGCACAATAAACCTCGTCCCCACATGTTTGACTGATTTATTGATCGAGTGATCGTTCACAGCGGGAAATATACATTTTGCAAGCATCACAACGGCAGTCGATCTTCTGTGTCTTTTTTATTTTGTATATATTAATTTATTTATTACAGGATAGTTAAACTAATATGAAAAAAATTCAAATGTAAATTTATATATATTCAATTATAATATGAGAATGTATGTGTAAATATATTAAAAACCATGGGTATTAAAATATCTTGTTAACAAATAACATAAAATATAAATAACATAAAATATATGTAATAAAATACTTTAATTTATTGACAATTATTTCAGGAATTAAAAGGTATTTATGATTATGTATATATGTTTGTATATATTCTGTACAGTTTAGTACAGCATTATACTATAATATAATATAAAATATATACTGTTTATATATATATATATATATATATATATATATATATATACACACACTCACCGGACACTTTATTAGGTACACCTGTCCAACTGCTTGTTAACACAAATTTCTAATCAGCCAATCACATGGCAGCAACTCAATGCATTTAGGCATGCAGACATGGTCAAGACGATCTGCTGCAGTTCAAACCGAGCATCAGAATGGGGAGGGGGATTTAACTGACTTTGAACATGGCATGGTTGTTGGTGCCAGACGGGCTGGTCTGAGTATTTCAGAAACTGCTGATCTACTGGGATTGTCATGCACAATCATCTCTAGGGTTTACAGAGAATGGTCAGAAAAAGCGAAAATATCCAGTGAGCGGCAGATGCCTGCCGCAGCAAATGCCTTGTTGATGCCAGAGGTCAGAGGAGAATGGCCAGACTGGTTCCAGCTGATAGAAAGGCAACAGTAACTCAAATAAGCACTCGTTACAACCGAGGTCTGCAGAAGAGCATCTCTGAACACACAACAGCAGAAGACCACACCGGGTGCCACTCCTGTCAGCTAAGAACAGGAAACTGAGGCTACAATTCACACAGGCTCACCAAAACTGGACAATAGAAGATTGGAGAAACGTTGCCTGGTCTGATGAGTCTCTATTTTTGCTGAGACATTTGGATGGTCGGGTCAGAATTTGGCATCAACAACATGAAAGCTTGGATCCGTCCTGCCTTGTTTCAATGGTTCAGGCCGGTGGTGGTGGTGTAATGGTGTGGGGCCCATTAGTACCATTTGAGCATCGTGTCAACACCACAGCCTGCCTGAGTATTGTTGCTGACCATGTCCATCCCTTTATGACCACAGTGTCTCCATCTTCTGATGGCTACTTCCAGCAGGATAACGCACCATGTCATAAAGCGTGAATCATCTCAGACTGGTTTCTTGAACATAAAAATTAGTTCACTGTACTCAAATGGCCTCCACAGTCACCAGAGCTCAATCCAATAGAGCACCTTAGGGGTATGTTGGAACAAGAGATTTGCATCATGGATGTGCAGCCGACAAATCTGCAGCAACTGTGTGATGCTATCATGTCAATATGGAGCAAAATCTCTGAGGAATATTTCCAGTACCTTGTTGAATCTACGCCACGAAGGATTAAGGCAGTTCTGGAGGCAAAAGGGGGTCCAACCTGGTAGTATTAAGGTGTACCTAATAAAGAGGCCGGTGAGTGTATATAAAACGTTGATTTTTGACGTATTTATGAATTTAGAAATGCCGCCGGAGCGACAGATGGCGCTCTCCTTCACCGTCAGTGCGGAGCTCAGTTCAGCCGGAGAGAGGAGAGGAAGAGTCCTGGAACATGATGATGTGTGTTTATGCCAGAGATTGAACATATCCTCAGATTATCGTTATTTTTTCTTTTATTCTTGAACGAAACTCTTTGGTTTTTCAGTAATGGACCAGAAGAAGACGGTTATCGTGACAGGTAAGTGTTTTCGATGCTCGTGTGAGTCTTGTGTCAGCTTTATTTTAAGTTTTTCCTCAGTCTGCTTCTGTCAGTCTTATTATTGTTATCGATTTCACAACAACACGCACCCAAAAAGATTAATATTAAAACGAAGAGATATTTGAGACCAAATACAAGACTAAAATCTGAAATACACGAAATTCTACCGCTATTTAAAAGTATCGGAAAGTACTGTCGTGTAAGTACATCGTGTGTTATTTCGTGTTATTACTTTCTGGATGTATTTATTGAGGTAAATAATATAATAATAATAACACAGTTCTTCTTAATAATATAATTTCAGAAAAGTATTCTTTGCCAATTTTACATAGGGAAATCATAGTAGCAAATAATGACTATCAAAGTACAACATTGTTCATAGTCAATCAGATAGTCATCCTTACATGTGGTTTCAGACCGAATATTCAAAGTACCAGGGTAAACTATATAGGGAGCGTGTTACAAGTTGTCACTGAACGAATGTGCGAATATAAAACCAACTTTACCTCAATGATGTATTTAAGTTTTTTATTTTTTGACATGATGTTCGTCTTTTTGACAATGTATCATTGTGATAGTGTTTTCACATTTGTAAGAAAACTAACCTGAGGTAAAGTTTGTGTTTGAACATGTCTGGTGTTTACCTAGTTTTTATTTATTTCTATTTGGCGCTTAAGATTAAGTTAGTTGCCAAGAATGATTTCTGATTATCGTTTAAATTAACATCATATGATATTTGCATTTAATTTAAACTTCATTACCACTAGAAATGCTTTAGCTGTGTGATTTTATAATTTAAAATGTAAAGTTGATGACTCTTTTGATAAATAAATACCTACAGTTGAAGTCAAAATGATTAGCTCTCCTATCACTTTTTTTTATTTTTCATATATTTCCCATGTGATGTTTAAAGGGACGTAAATTGTTACAGTATTTCCTATAATATTTTTAATTCTGGAGAAAGTCTCATTTGTTTTATTTCGGCTAGAATAAAAGCAGTTCTTATTTTTTAAAGGTCAATATTATTAGCCCCCTTAAGGATTTTTTTTCTTTTATTCCCAATTGTCTACCGAACAAACCACTGTTATACAATAACTTGCCTCATTAACCTAAACTTAAACTAATTAAGCCTTTAAATGTCACTTTAAGCTGAACACTAGTATCTTACAAAACATCCAATTAAATGTTGTGTACTGTCATCATGGCAAAGATAAAATAAATCAGTTATTAAAACTATTATGTTTAGAAATGTGTTGAAAAAATCTCTTCGTTAAACCAAAATTGGGCAGAAAATATAAAAGAATTAATAATTCTGACCTCGACTGTATGTAATAATAATATTATACTAATACTTTAATAATACACTAATTTTAAAATGAAATACTCTATAAAAATGAAATTCATATAAATTACATTCCTTAATACCTCCATCTAAATGTATCTTTAGATTTAATAATATCTTCATTTGGCACATTCAACATTATAGCGTTTGTACTGTTGTTTATTGCAACACCGGATCTGAAACTCAAACGCTAGAGTTACTTATTACATCCAGTTTCAGGCATGATCAGATTGTAGACTCTGAACTGCTGATTGTAGATTTCTGCTGACTGCAGCTTATTGACTTCGAAGCGTGTAAAAGCTATGAAATGAATGATAATGTAGCTAAAGCAGAGGGGTCTGAAGGGGTTTATTACACCTTATCATACAGCTGCTTGTCAAATAAATTCATTATATATATATATATATATATATATATATATATATATATATATATATATATATATATATATATACATACACACACACACACACACACACACGCGCGCGCACACACACACACACACACACACACACACACACACACACACAGTAAGGGAAATAAGTAACACATCACAATTTATCTCAGAAAACAAATTTCTAAAGGTGCTGTTGACTTGAAATTTTCACCAGATGTTGATAACAACCAAAGAAATGCATACAATTAGCTTACAAATGAAGTTATATGTAATAAAATGAAATGACGCAGGAAAAAAGTATTGAACGCACAAGGAAAGGGAGGTGTATTCCGGCAGTAAAAGCCCAGACAGCAGCTGAAATCTCTCAGTAGTTTTTAAGCAACCCTCTGCCCTTCCTCAGTGTAAATGAATATCAGCTGCTTCAGTCCAACATCTACATTAGCAGGAGGATGAAGATGAAACCAGGGTGGACATTTCAGCAAGATGATGATCCAAAACACAGCCAAGGAAACTCTCAAATGCTTTCAGAGAAAGAAAATCAAGCTGTAGAATGGCCCAGCCAATCACCTGATCCGAATCCACTAGAAAATACAAAATAAAGCTCAGATTTAATAGATGAGACTCACAGAAGCATCCAGATTTTTACACTCTGCTCAGGTGTGAGTTTCTCACAGACTTTAACAATGCATGTGACTTCATTCTCCATTTGAGAGGCGTCTTTAAGCTGCCAATACTTATTTCCCCCGCTGTGTGTGTATTTAACTAAATGCACTGGATATTTCATCTGTCATATGAGTGTGTTTCTCTTTATTTGTAGGTTTCGAGCCATTTGGTGAACATGCTGTTAATGCCAGTTGGGTGGCTGTGCAGGTATCTGACCCTCCCTTTTCAATGATATCTCTTTTTGATTGGTGTTTGCTGCTATGAGGGAATCGAAATTCGCAACCACCCAATCAGTTTCCATTAAACACAATTAAGCTCTGCCCACATTTGTTTTTGTTCCAGAATGTCTTCTGCATCACGTTAGAGAGAGAAAAAATATTATAATTTTTACTTCTGTTTCAAGTTGCATTGAGATTGAGGTTGTCCTCTGAGCAGTAATTGAGGCTGCACGATACTGGGAAAATATGCAATATTGTTGAGTGTTGTGATAATGATATTTCTTACGATATAAATAACTTTTTAAAAAATGCTATTTTATCAGCATTTTAAAAAATCATTTATTATTGGAATGACCATACTAAAATAAACAGGTAATGTTTTTCTGAGCTAATATAATAAAATAAAAGAACTCCGCTTTAAAGGGGACCTATTATGCGTTTTAAACATAAAATAAGTTTCTGATGTCCCTAGAGTGTGTGTGAAGTTTCAGCTCAACACCACACAGATCATGTTTTCTAACTCTTTAAAACGGACCCTTTTAGGCTTTGATCCTGATTGTGGCGTTTTGGTGACTGTCGCTTTAAATTCAAATGAGATTGGGCTCTTTTCAAAAGAGGGCGGAGCTATAAACACCTATGTGTCAGCATAGTGGCAGATTTAAAAACAAGACTAACAACATATGCTAATGCGGGAGAGATGGTCACCAGTGGGCGGGGCTTTTCCCCTGATGACACATACAAATAGAGAATGTCGATTAAAGGTGCGGTCACACTTGACTTTTCTTCCGATAGACTTCCATTCATACGCACGCGAATGCGTCAGACCGGAAACGCGGGGTCATGCGTTGAGTTTCGCATGTTGCTGCAGTGCAAAGTTCAAGCTTGGTGAACTCTGACCTGCTAAATCGCATCACTTGACTGCGTGAGAGCAATTGAGGATCAAAACAGGACCTCTCTGGGCAAAAATGTAAAACATGGAGCAATTGCTCGCTTTTTTTAATGTCTAATCATCTTGTTTAATCCCGCCCCTTTTCGCAGCGCCGCACGACAGAATTTCGCACACACAAAGCCCGGTGTGACCGTAGCTTAAAGTGTTTCTGCAGACTGTTTTAATCAAGTCTGATTATAAACAAATTAAATGAATACATTTTTACTATTAGAAGCTGCTCATATTCACACACTGCTGCCACACAACTGTGTTTAAACCCCTTATAAAAGTGATTCTTGCATAATAGGTCTCCTTTAAAACACCACAAATGATTCAAAAATTCTTATTGGCTGTTGTCGTTTTCTCATTTCCCAGCATTAGTATTTATTTTCAGCTCTAAGTTCACCAAACAGCACCTACTGGAGATGCAGGATAAATTTTGGACAGATTTGGATAAACAAGCTGCATTATGTAACAAAAATGATTTGTATATAAAATTACCTTAATTTATTGCACTTCTTTGGATCTGGATATTCAAGTTTATTTGTATAGCTCTTTTTGCAATAATTATTGTTTCAAAGCAGCTTTACAAAAAAGTTACAATTAAATATAAGTTATTATATACAGGCATAGTTAACCTGTGATTTTAGGTGATGTCTATGTGTACATGTGTGTATGTGTATTGCATATACTATTATCACAGTAACAGTATTTTTTCGATATATCCTGCAGACCTAAAACTAATATGATCTTCTGCTGTATATCGTTCTGTCAGGAGCTGGAGAAACTGGGTTTGGGGGACGATATAAACCTCCATGTTGCCGAAGTTCCTGTGGAGTATCAGGCGGTCCAGAATCTTCTGCCTTCTCTATGGAAAGATCATCTTCCACAAGTAGCGTAATGATATTGATGCTGAAAAGCGTTTAAAATATGATCAAATAGTTATTTTATATTAGAAGTTATACTACGGTATGCTTGATTCTGATTGGCTGATTTGCAGTTAATTTCATGTAAACGCACAGCTAAAGTAGTTCCGGTAGATTTTTGAGCGAATTACAGCTTCATATCACTACGCTGAATGATTTCTGTTATTTCACAGTCAGGCTTTGGAGAACATGTGGCTTTGGAGAACACATGTGAGAAACTAGTGCTACACTCTGGAGCAGTATGAGGACAAATAAAGTCTGAAATGCAACATCTGAACAGTGGATTTAGCTGTGGGAACCAGAGTATAAGTGGAGTAATTGACTCTGGCCTATTAAATTATTAGACAGGGTTGGTATGGCTGATTTTTAATCTAGAGTTTTGCAGGTTTGAAAAAGGCGTCAATTTTGGAAAAAGTGTTTTAAAATGTAATTGTTGTTGCGATTAAATTGAGCTATTAAATAAGTAATAGTAATTAACTTTAAATAAAAGAAAAATGAATCTGTGCATGAATGTGTAGCGTGATTTAAAGAGAAAGACATTTAAAAGCAAATGACAGTAATTCAATTCAATTGCGTCAGACATGCTATCAATTTTTCCTTCTGAAATTTTATTATTCTAACTAATAGTATCTGATATAATGTTTGAAGATGTACTTTGACATTTGTAAAGTGCTGGAAAGGTTTGAAAATGCACCTAGAAAGTGCTCAAATTTGACTTTGGAAAATAATGCACACCCAAGGATCGCCACCAACTGGCCATTGTCAATTATTAATTGCAAAGTGTATTTTGAGTACTGTAATAACATTGTTTACTGCATTTTGAGCCTCATGGAGAGGGAAGAGGCTTCTTTAAATATAATTTATAATATATAATCAACTTTACTATTTATGTAACGTAGAGTTATTAGCCCTCCTCCTCTGAAATTGCACTTGAGTGCGGATAAATAATGTTAGTAATTTTCATTTTTGGGTGAACTATCCCTTTAAGTTACAGCTATTAAAATTGGCAATTATCACAAATACTGCAGAAGGCCTATTGGAACCCGCATGGAGCCAAAATTCTCACTGAAATCAGTCAAGTTTGGTGAAGGAAAAATCATGGTTTGGGGTTCCATTCAGTATGCGAGAGATCTGCAGAGTGGATGATCAACATCAACAGCCTGAGGTATCAAGACATTTGTGCTGCCCATTACATTACAAACCACAGGAGAGGGCAAATTCTCCAGCAGGATAGCGCTGCTCCTCATACTTCAGCCTACACATCAAAGCTCCTGAAAGCAAAGAAGGTCAAGGTGCTCCAGGATTGGCCAGCCCAGTCACCAGACATGAACATTATTGAGCATGTCTGGGGTAAGATGTAGGAGGCATTAAAGATGAGTCCAAAGAATCTTGATGAACTCTGGGAGTCCTGCAAGAACTCTTTCTTTGCTATTCCAGATGACTTTATTAATCAGTGATTTGAGTCATTGCAGAGATGTATGGATGCAGTCCTCCAAGCTCATGATGGAGTCAGACACAATATTCATTCTGTTTCCACTGCAGCATGAGCACATATTCTATACTGGACATTATTGAAGGTTCAGTGACAAGACTTTTGTCTAAGCAAAGTCAGACCTTACTGTCCTAATGAAATCATTCAAAATCAAGGTCTGATCATATTTTATTGTGGTCAAATAAGCGTCATCTAGAGGACTTTGCCTTTCATATGAGCCACTTCTGATACTAAATGATCAACTAGAGGTCAAGTTATTATTTGCTGTTCCTAAAACTTGGATATGCGACAAGACTTTTGTCAGGTAGTGTAGGTTATGACTGTAAAACAGGATTTTACACTAAATTCTTTTTCAAATGTTCCACAAGTAAGTGTTTTGTCTTCAACTGTAAATAGACATTTATTTGTGCTGTCTTTTCATTTTAGTTAGTGGTCCACGTGGGTGTGTCTGGGATGGCGACTACAGTGACACTGGAACAGTGTGGTCACAACCAGGGCTACATGCGGATGGACAACTGCAGGTTCTGTCCCGTGTCCCGCTGCTGTGTCGATGGAGGACCAGACTGCATTCATTCAGTCATAGACATGGACATGGTCTGCAAGAGAGTCAACTCCTCCGGCCTCGGGGTCTCTGTGTCTGTGTCGAAGGACGCGGGCAGGTATAAATGCTTCACTAACATGCAGAAGCAATTTCGTTTTCGGTCATAATCTAGCATACACCTTTTAAACCAACTTAAAAAAACATTTATTTATATATTTATTCATAATAATCATACAAAAATAAACAGGTGTTAGATATTCTTCTGAGCTAATGAAATAAAATAAAATAAAGCAATTATTTAAATAGGAGCTGTTATAACAAGATGTAAAATTAGCCTCTGGTCTCCCTAAAGCAGTTTTTCCCAACCCTGTTCCTGAAGGCACACCAACAGTCCACATTTTCAACCTCCCCCTAATCAAACACACCTGAATCAACTCATCAGAACATTAGAAGAGGCTCCAAAACCTGAAGTTAATGGGTCAGATAAGAGAAACACCAAAAATATGTACTGTTAGTGTGCCTCCAGGAACAGGGTTGGGAAACACTGCCCTAGAGTGTTTGTGTGACGTTTCAGCACAAAATATCACACAAGTAATGTTTAATAACTCTGAAACGGACCCTTTTAAGCTTTGGTCCTGATTGTGGTGTTTTGGTGACTGTCGCTTTAAATTCAAATTTGAAAAGAGGGCGGAGCTTTAAACGCTTGTGTGTAAGCATAGAAGCAGATTCAAAAACAACACTAACCTCCTATGCTAATGAGGGAGAGATGGTCACTAGTGGGTGGGGCTTTTCCCTCTGATGACACGTACAAATGGAGAATGTCAATCAAAGTGTTTCTGCAGACTGCTTGTATCAAGTCTGATTATAAAAATGTATATAATTAATACATTTTTGCCATTAGAAGCTGGATATATTAAAAAACTGCTGCCACACAGCTGTGTTTAAACCTATTATAAAATTGAGTTTTGCATAATATGTCCTTTTGAAAGGGATAGTTACCCAAAAATGTTAATTACTGACTGTTTATTCACCCTCAATTGATTCCAAACTTTCAGTTTCTTCTGTCGAACACAAAAGAAGATACTTTGAAGAATGTTGCAAACCGTATTTGCTTTTCCTACTATAGAAGTCAATAGTTACAGGCTTTCAGCATTCTTCAAAATATCTTGAAGGAAAGAGTGAGTAAATAATGACACAATTAAAAATTTGGGGTGAACCATGCCTTTTAAAGGAAATATTTAATTAGTATCCACTGATTTTTACTAACGTAGGTTCACAAAAAGCTCAAAAAACTAAAAAAGTTAAATATTAAAGTAAATTTATATGTGAATATGTCAATGTACATTTGAATTTAAAGCTATTTTTTATTAGTTAATTGATCACATAAGTCTATTTGAATATTCAAATAAAATACAAATGATAGGGCTGCATGGTTGCTCAGTGGTTAGCACTGTCTCCTCAAAGCAAGAAGGTTGCTGGTTCGAGTCCCGGGTGGGTCAGTTGGTAGTTCTGTGTGGAGTTTGCATGTTCTCCGGGTGCTCTGGTTTCCTGGAAGAGCATCCGCTGCGTAAAACACATGCTGGAATAGTTGGCGGTTCATTCCGCTGTGGCGACCACTGATAAGTGACTATAATTGAATGAATATAAATGATTCATATAATATAAATAAATTATTTAGCAGTGGAAGTCAGCTTTATTGTCAATTCTGCTACATGTACAGACATAATGACGTTACTCTCAGACCCTGGGCGCATACAAATAACAAAAAGACTACAAGAGGAATGTAAATGGTAGTGTAGTGTGAATGGAGCGTGATTTACCATGATGACAGCCTGATCAAAACCTTCCCATCTTCTTAAGCCCAAAAACTGAAATAAAAATGCTTAATTACCTGGGTAAAACTCGACCTAGCTTTGTGCAATTGTGATACGGAGCATGTTTGTGTGTTCTGGTGTATCATTAACACACTCTCCATCCTCTTCACAGGTATCTGTGTGACTACACCTACTACATGTCTCTGTTTGTGGGCGAGGGCCGGTCGGCGTTTGTTCACGTTCCTCCTCTGGACAAACCGTACAGCGCGGAGGATCTGGCCCGAGCGCTCCGAGCCGTCATTCGGGAGATGTTGGAGCACATGGAGTCACAGCAGACACACACGCACTGCCTGCACAACCCGTGAGAAACGCACAAAAACATCACTGCTGTCGTCTGACACTCCTGTGATGCATTCTGGGGTCGGTTCAGGGGTTTGAGAGGTTGGTGCTGAACTCAAACTTACAGCTGGACAGCAGTCCGGAGAGCACTTTAATGGGGTATGCTTGAAAACATGCAGAGATTTGGTGTTTTGAGGGGGGAAAAAAGGAGGACATGTGGATATAATGTGAACACAACCATAATGTGTACTACCGGTCAAAAGTTTGGGGTCGTTTTTTTTTTCCTCAATGTTTTTGGGACATTTATTAAATGTAAAATAAAAAGAAAAGTTTAATTGTTAAATACTTATTTAATAAATATTTAATAATTATTGTAAGTATTTTCAAATGAAATTATTACTCCAGTCATTATTGCTTTTATTACTATTACTAATAATAATAATAATAATAATAACAACAATAATAATTAATATTGGGCCTGTTTCAGTAAGGAGGTTCAACCAACTTCGGGTTTAAACTTGAACTCTGAGTTGATTTGTCGAGAGATTAAAAACTCAGAGTTTTCGGTTTCAGAACAGCTGATCTGAGTTGGGTCAATCAACTTTGAGTAGACCAACTCTGAGTTAAGCTACGGTCACACCGGGCTTTGTGCATGCGAAATTCTGTCGTGCGGCGCTGCGAAAAGGGGCGGGATTAAACAAGATGATTAGACATTAATAAAGCGAGAGATTTGCTCCATGCTTTAAATTTCTGTCCAGAGAGGTCATGTTTTGATCCTCGATTGGTCTCATGCAGTCAAGTGATGCGATTTCGCAGGTCAGAGTTCACCAAGCTTGAACTTTGCACCGCAGCAACTTGCGAAACTTGACGCATGACCCTGCGTTTCCAGTCTGATGCATTCGCGTGCTTATGAATGGAAGTCTATTGGAGGAAAAGCCCAGTGTGACCGCAGCTTTAAGCGTGCACACCGCAACTATAAAAAGGCATTATCAATAGAGCGCGGATATTACGAGTGACTATGGAAACGTCTTTAAAAAAAGAGCATTTCTTTATGTAACCAGCATTTCTGTCTCCAGCTGAACTTGATGTGCTCGTGCAGAGTTGTAGCAAATATATGAGCATATATTTTAAAAAGCAAAACCTCCGCATCAATGAAACAGAGACAGTCAGCATGGGAAAACAGCTGCTCAAGTTAATGCGTAATTTTACATTTAAAGTATTTAAGTATAATGAAATATGTTATGTAATGTGTGACGTTTATCAATTTTTTTACACATGTTCCCACTTTTATACACGTTGATCAGTTTTAATAGATGTAAAAGTGCACTTGTGTGTCTGTCTTTTTATTGATCAAGTGATAGAGGTTGATATGATATTTAGAATGTAAGCAGTAAAATGGTTTGTTGCAAAACTTTCTGTCGTACACCACACCCACCGAACATTGGTACCCTATTTGGCAGTGGAAACGCAAGCCTGATTAAGGTGACCCGTACCGTACTGTACCCCTGAGTGGAAACGGGCAATTCGAGTGATTCCGAAGACTGGAGTAATGAAGCTGAAAATGTTTAATCTTTAAAAATCACTGAAATAAATTATTAAACTATAAACTACTTTTAAACTGTTATTTTAAAATGCAATAACATTTCACAAATTTTACTATTTGCACTGTATTTTATATCAAATAAATGCAGGCTTGGTGAGCAGGAGAAGCTTATTTTAAAACATTTAAAAATCCCACTGACCCCAAACTTTTGACTGGTAGTGCATTTCGTAATGTTAAATATTAGTAGATGGAAATATGGAAAATTTGGAGCAAAAATAAAGAGCTGAAAACAGAATAATATTTTGCTAAAATGAAAATGGGAGAGAATAAAAAGAATAAATTTAGCTAAAATAAAAATGAGAGGGAGAGAGCGCTATTTGGTGGTGTGCAAAAAAAGATGTTCTGGAAATGAGGATAAAATATATAAAAAAAAACAACAACTGTGATTCAGAAAGGATTAATTTTTTTATTTTTATTTTATTATTTTTTTTGTTTCTGTATTCATTATTCGCTGGATTTTGCAAGTCTGTTAGATTAGATTAGATTCAATTTATTGTCATCACACATGTACAAGTACAAGGCAACGAAATGCAGGTGCAACGAAATGCAGGTAATGCAGATGAAGCATTTCAAGCCTCTTTTATAGGTGATAAAAAATTATAATAAAATTATAAACTTGGAAAAAAAATGTTAATTGAACTAAACTATTAACCAAAAATATGTTTCACTTGATAAACTAAGATAGTTAAACCTCAATTTATGGAAGTATATTGAAAAGTGAAAAATTGGGAACAAAAATGAATAACGTATAGCTGAAAACACAACAAAATTACCAAATATTTTTTCTGCAATGAACATGGAAAATTAAATATAACATATTTAACAGAATTGTCTTTGCCGGTTTCACTTAAGCAAAAGAACATTTATAAAAACAAAAAACAAAGAGGGAGAGAGATTTCGTGTTATGCAAAAAGAAGTTTGTAGATATGAAGTGAAAACAACCATGATTTAATTTGAAAGCTAGATTTTTCTTTTGTTTCTGTATCCATTATTAACTGGATTTTGTAAGTCTGTAGGATAAAGCATTACAAGCCACTTATAGGTAAAGATGAAAATAAAATCATAAACTTGAAATAAAATTAATGTTAACTGGACTAAACTATTAACAACTTAACTTAATAGTTAACTAATGGAAAATATATCTCACTGGCCACTTATTTAGATACACCTAAGTAGTACCAGGTTGGACCCCATTTTGCCTTCAGAACTGCCTTAATTCTCCATGGCATTGATTCAACAAGGTACTGGAAATATTCCTCAGAGATTTTGCTCCATATTGACATGATAGCATCACGCAGTTGCTGCAGATTTGTGGGCTGCCCATCCATCATGTGAATCTCCCGTTCCACCACATCCCAAAGGTGCTCTATTGGATTGAGCTCTGGTGACTGTGGAGGCCATTTGAGTACAGTGAACTCATTGTCATGTTCAAGAAACCAGTCTGAGATGATTCTCGCTTTATTACATGGTGTGTTATCCTGCTGGAAGTAGCCATCAGCAGATGGGTACACTGTGGTCATAAAGGGATGGACATGGTCAGCAACAATAATCAGGTAGGCGGTGGTGTTGATGCGATGCTCAATTGGTACTAATGGGCCCAAAGTGTGCCAAGAGAATATCTCCTACACCATTACACCACCCCCACAAGCCGGAACCGTTGACACAAGGCAGGATGGATCCATGCTTTCATGTTGTTGATGTCAAATCTGACCCAACCATCTGAATCTCGCAGCAGAAATCGAGACTCATCAGACCAGGCAACGTTTCTCCAATCTTCTATTGTCCAATTTTGATGAGCCTGTGTGAATTCTAGCCTCAGTTTCCTGTTCTTAGCTGACAGGAGTGGCACCCGCTGTGGTCTTTGTTGTTTCTGTTGTCTTTCTATCAGCTGGAACCAGTCTGTTCATTCTCCTCTGACCTCTGGCATCAACAAGGCATTTGCGCCCACAGAACTGCCACTCACTGCATATTTTCTCTTTTTCAGACCATTCTCTGTAAACCCTAGAGATGGTTGTGCGTGAAAATCCCAGTAGATCAGCAGTTTATGAAATACTCAGACCAGCCCGTCTGGCACCAACAACCATGCCACGTTCAAAGTCACTTAAATCCCCTTTCTTCCCCATTCTGATGCTCAGTTTGAACTGCAGCAGATCGTCTTGACCATAGCTGCGTTCGAAACTGCATACTTCCATTCTATACAGTGCGCTAAAATCCGTATGCGAGCCGAGTAGTATGTCCGAATTCAGAAATCAGTATGCGAGAAGCACCCGGATGACCTACTACTTCCAGCGAGATTCTGAAGTGCGCATCCCATTCCCGCTGCGCTATCCCATGATGCCCCGCGAGAGAATTCATGAATGGGACTGAAGAGATACAACTCACGCAGGTAGGTCACGTGACCATGATAAAATGTCAGATGTAGTACGTCCGAATTCCATTCATACTGTAAAGAACGCACTTTTCTAACGGTTGAGTAGTACGTTTAAATTCAAATGCAGTACCTACGGAGTAGTAGGCGGTTTCGGACACAGCCCATGTCTACATGCTTGAATGCATTGAGTGGCTGTCATGTGATTGGCTGATTAGAAATTTGCGTTAACGAGCAGTTGGACAGGTGTACCTAATAAAGTGGCCAGTGAGTGTAGTTATTTTAAAAAGGAAATATGTTTAGAAAATATTAGTAATGTGTAGCAGAAAACACATTAAAATGATTAAATATTTGACTTAATTAAAATGGGAAATTTTAATATTTTAAAAAATGTGTCTTAATTTTGTCTGTACTTTCACTTAGTTTAACTAAAATAACTTGCATAAAATGAATAGAAAAACATAAACTAAAATAAAAACTAAATATCAAAGTATGTTTATTTTTCTAATTTTAGTTTTTTTTTTATTAATACAACTGAAACTTAAATACGTTTTTATATAATAAATAAATAGATAAAATCAATTGATTATAGTACAAATGAAAGAAATGGCAAAAAGCCAACAGAATTAATACAATTTTTTTTCCAGATTCCTTTTTATTATATTTTAACATGTACATACACATTTCCATGTGTCAGATCCAACAAAAACCAAAAAACAAACAAATGAACAAACAAAACAAAAGGCTTCTCAGTATTTTACATCAAGATACAATATCACCTCTGTTACTAATCTTCTAGTAAAACATTTCCAAATCCACCACCTTTTAAAAACAGCGTAAAAGGTCTCCAAACTCTATCAAAAATTATGTATTTATTTCTTATCATATATGTTATTTTTTCCATTGTCATGTTTGTTACCATCTCTTTCAGCCAACAGCCTATAGTTGGTGCACATATACTTTGCCAATTTAAAGAAATAAGCCGTTTCGCTTTGAGAATACATATATTCATAAATATATGCTCCGTCTTTTTTAACTTGATCTCCTTGGGATATAAATGAAATAAAAAAAATTAAAGGAGACATTGGTATATAGACCTCAAGTATATTTTCTTTCACACCTTTCCAAAAGTTCTGTATTCCTTTACATTCCCATATACAGTGATACGATGTTCCTTTATGGTCCCTGCATCTCAAGCAAGTATCTGGAATATTTTCATTATATTTATGCATAATACAAATTTTTATCAAATAAAACATCATCATCGTTTTTATAAAATAACATAAAACACACACACACACATATATATACATACACACACACACACAGCAGGGATCAGTATTGAACACGTCATGTTTTTCCTGGGAATAATACTTCTAAAGGAGCTGCTGACATGGAATTGAGCCAGATTTTGGTCAAAACTTTTTTAAATGAAGGCATGAAAGCATTTGAGAGTTTCCTTGGCTGTGTTTAGGATCATTGTCTTGCTGAAATGTCCACCCTGTTTTCATCTTCATCCTCCTGCTAAAGTAGATGTTGGACTGAAGCAGCTGATATTCATTTACACTGAGGAAGGGCAGAGGGTTGCTGAAGAATGATCGAGAGATTTTAGCTGCTGTCTGGGCTTTCACTGCCGGAATACACCTCCCTTTCTTCATGTGTTCAATACTTTCTCCCTGCATCATTTCATTTTATTATGAATAACTTCATTTGTAAGCTAATTAGTTTTGTTTTCTTTGCATTTATGGGTTTCTTTGGTTGTTCCCAACACTCAGATAAAGTTTAAAGTCAACGGCACCTTTAGAAATATGTTTTCTGAGAAAAATAGATGTTCGATACGTATTTTCCTGGCTGTAGATATGAATTTAAAAACATTCAGATTATTAATAACAACTACTATAAAACTATAACTTTCTAAACATGACATGATCATCTGCAGCTTTCAAATGTACCCCAGATGCAGAAAACACAAGCATCATACGCTTCACTTTCCCACAGACAGCAGGTGGAAATGCTGGAAACCTAAAATGATGATAAAATAAAAGCGATGATGTGCCTGTGCTGGACTGTGATTAAATAAAGGTAATGACTATGTGTATGTGGTTATTAAAGTGCCAAAATGAACACACAGGTTTTAGGATACAAGTTCATGCGTAAAAAAAACCTGATGCCTTTTCAGTGATCTGAGCTCTGATGCCTTCAGCAGTCTGGTTTTTGTATCTGTTTATTAAATGAAATGTGAATTCTTGAGATGATCGTAAGGTGACGTCTGTCTTTTATCTCTGTGGACGGTGTTTGAGATTTCTTTTTTTTACCCCTTGAATTTGTTTTATACAAAGTGCTGGACTTTTGGACTATGATCGGTCCAAATTAAACTACTCTTTAATCTGCTCATTGTTGGTTGATTGTTATGTTAAGTCATATCATATTGCATTATTTGTTATATTATATTGCATTATTTGTTATGTTATGTTATATTATTATTATAATATATTGTTTTATAATATAATGGAATATAATATAATATAACATATAAAACATTGTGTAATATAATATCAAATTAAATCAATATATTATGTTATATTTTATAATATTTTATATTGTTTCATATATAATTTAATATATAATATATTACATTACACTATGTTATGTTACATTATTTTTATATTATATTATATTATATTATATCATTTTATATTATATTATTTTATATTATACTATCATATATTGCTTTCTATTATAATATAATATAATATAATATAATATAATATAATACAATATGTAATGTAATATAATGTATTATAATATAGTATAATATAATATAATGTAATATGATATAATATAGTGTAATATAATATAATATAATGTAATATGATATAATATACTGTAATATAATATATAAAACATTGTATAATACAATATAAAATAATATAAAACATTATATTACATTATATTATATTATATTACATTACATTATAGTATATTATTTTATATTATATTATTATATTATATTATCATATATTGTTTTCTATTATAATATAATATAATATGTAATGTAATATATTGTATTATAATATAGTGTAATATAATATAATATATAAAACATTGTATAATACAATATAAAATAATATAAAACATTATATTACATTATATTATATTATTTTATATTATATTATCATATATTGTTTTCTATTATAATATAATATAATATAATATGTAACGTAATATAATGTATTATAATATAGTGTAATATAATATAATATAGTGTAATATAATATATAAAAATTATATTATATTATATTATATCACACTATATTATAATACATTATATTACGTTACATATTATATTATATTATATTATAATAGAAAGCAATATAATATAATATAAAATAATATAATATAATGTTTTATATTATTTGATATTGTATTATACAATGTTTTATATATTATATTACACTAATATTATATTATATTATATTATATTATAGATTTAATTATCTTCATCTTTTAGCTTGTATCTTAAGGCTTTTTTTTTTTTTTTTTACTGGAATCTCAATTATAAACACAATGGACCAACCTGATTACGCTGTGAATCTTCCTTGTTTTACCTAAAGCACTGTTATTTTCATCACATCCTTGTTTCTGCAGATTCATTTGATTGTTCTGACATCTAGCACTGTATGTATTAACAATTTGACATTTTTCTGGAGACTTCTGTGTTTTCTCTTTACGTTTTGTCTCTTTACATTTCCCAGATTTGTACAAACTACAGCTCCAAATACATGATTTCTGCCTTATTTTGTTTGTTTTTTGATCTTAAAGTTATATTATAATAATTTTATTATGGACATTTTGTCATATTTGTTTTACCCTTCACTTATTTCAATTTTTTTCCAGTTTTTATGTTTTAAACACTGAAAAAAAAAGATTCAAAGATGATTCCTTATATTTTCTACTATTTTTTTTTAAGTTAAGGGGTTGTAAACAATTTAATTGGGCTGAACATTACTACATTTAATTTGTTTGTTGAAATTCAACCCAAATAAAGTTTTTTTTTTCAGTGTAGAAGATATTTAGCAGAATGTTGGAAATTGGTAGACATTTACTTTCGTAGTATTTTAGTATATAAACTAAGTATAAGAAATATCTTTATATGTGTGCGTGTGTGTGTTCATCAAAACAAGAAACTTATTTTGAACCAACTGAGGGAGAATAAATTTATTATAAATGATAATAATTAGAAATTATAATAAATAATATAACATTTAAATAATAGTGAATTGTTTTTGATTGAACTACACCTGAAACAATATTTCATAATATAATTTTGTTTTATAAAATAATCCAACATTTTATTAGGTATTTTAATATGTATTAGTAAAAAATAATTACAATAAAAAATTATAATTTATTAAATTATTAAAATGCATAAAAATAAACCAAATTTGAAATGCATTTTTAAAGTAAATAAATAATATTGTAACAACAGCTGGATTAAAATATCAATAAATTATAATAAATGATTAAATGTTTAGTACAAGAAGGATTAGATAAGCTTCCTGATACGTAAATCACTTTAATTAAAATAATAAATAAACATTTTGATTAAAACAAACACAATTTATTTATTTATTTATTTATGTTTAGGGGATACATGCAAATAAAGGAGTATATTATATATAGTGCTGGGCAAAGATTAGTTGCATCCAAAATAGAAATGTGTATTTTATATACAGTATTTATTATGTATATGTGATACACACACATAGAAACAAAACTATTTAAAACTATTTTGTTACATAGATATTTTAATCTATATATTTATTTACATATACACTTCCTGACAAAAGTCTTGTCGCCTATCCAAGTTTTAGGAACAGTAAATAATTACCTTCTAGTTGATCATTTGGTATCAGAAGTGGCTTATATGAAAGGCAAAGGCCTCTAGATTACACTTATTTGACCAAAATAAAATATGATCAGGCCTTGATTATTAATTATTTAATTAGGACAGTAAGGTCTGACTCTGCTTAGACTAAAGTCTGCTCACTGAACCTTCAATAATGTCCAGTATAGAATATGTGGTCATGCTGCAGTGGAAACAGAATGAATATTGTGTCTGACTCCATCATGAGCTTGGAGGACTGCATCCATACATCTCTGCAATGACTCAAATCACTGATTAATAAAGTCATCTGGAAAGAAAGCGTTCTTGCAGGACTCCCAGAGTTCATCAAGAGTCTTTGGACTCATCTTTAATGCCTCCTACATCTTACCTCAGACATGCTCAATAACGTTCATGTCTGATGACTGGGCTGGCCAATCCTGGAGCACCTTGACCTTCTTTGCTTTCAGGAGCTTTGATGTGGAGGCTGAAGTATGAGGAGCGCTATCCTGCTGAAGAATTTACCCTCTCCTGTGGTTTGTAATGTAATGGGCAGCACAAACGTCTTGATACCTCAGGCTGTTGATGTTGATCATCCACTCTGCAGATCTCTCACACGCCCCCATACTGAATGTAACCCCAACCCATTTTTCCTTCACCAAACTTGACAGATTTCTATGGGAATCTTGGGTCCATGCTGGTTCCAGTAGGTCTTCTGCAGTATTTGTGATGATCAGGATGCAGATCAACAGATGATTAATGGGAAAAATCCACCTTCTGCCATGATCAACTAGAAGTTATTATTTGTTGGGATCGACGACAAGACTTTTGTCAGGTAGTGTACACACACACATATATTATGTCAAAACAAGTGTGTTTAATCTTTGACCAGCACTAAAATAAACCAAAATAATTTAATAGACAAACTTATTATAATTTTTTTTTTTAATTGAACAAAATACGCACAGTACAAACTTCAGCATTAGGAAGATAGTGGATGCCAGGGGGATAAAGTAGTTAAAATAATTAAAATAAAATTATAATTAAACAAAAGAGATTATATATATATATATATATATATATATATATATATATATATATATATATATATATATATATATATATATATATATATATATATATATATATTTATTTATTTATTTATTTATTTATTAACGAATTAATGACATATACAGAGCAATACAGAAGTGTACACAAGATATGAAGTGCATAACAGTTATATATGAGTTCACAGACTCAATAAATAAAGCAAAACTAGGTAAAGCATAAAATAATAACAAAAGACAAATGTTTAAACATCACAGTCGTGTGTGGACCAGCATGTAAAGTTTTTTTTTATTTTGCAACAAAATCACTACACGTTTTTTAACAAGGATTAAATGATTTAAAAAAATATTAAAACAAAAGTAAAATACAGTCTCGTGTGGACGTAATCACGCTCTTTTGCGCGTCCGTCGCATGGCCCGTGACGTCACCGCGCGTCGCGCTCTCCGAGTGGGAGTCGAATCTTCTCCGGAATCGTTTGCTTTCATTTCTGAATCTGCACGAGCCCGCCGCGCGCCGTTTCCTTCTCTTCACGTACAACCAAAACAAACAAAACAAGCGCGCATCGCTCGGCTCCTTTCCTCGGAGGACTAGTCGCTGTTTTTGTTTTTTAATTCGCGAAATAAAGGGCGTCCAGTGGAGCAGAGAGAATATAAAGATGAGTGTGGAGGCGTACGGGCCGAGCTCGCAGACGCTCACCTTCCTGGACACCGAGGAAGCGGAGCTGCTCGGGGCCGACACGCAGGGCTCCGAGTTCGAGTTTACCGATTTTACGCTGCCCAGCCAGACCCAGACGCAGGGCCAGACACAGAGTCAGCTCGACAACCAGGTATAAACTCCTAAACAAGTCGGACGAGCTTTCTGTCGGGCGGACTCGAGCACGTTTGAGTCCAAATATGGCGAGTTAGCAACCGTTAGCCGTTAGCGTCGACGGAGCAGGCCGCCTCACAGAAACAGTTGTCAGAGGAACTTTTGGCAGCTGTTATAACGTTTTAAAAGTGTTTATAGTGTGCTAATACGTTTAACTGAATGTGCTAAAATGTTGTGTTGTGGTTAGCGAGGAGTTTGCCACGCCAGTTAGCTTGTTTTGGTTGGCTAGCTGCAGATCTCAGGTGAACTTGCGTACTTCCTTAGGGGACTCTTATGAACTGTTTCAGCATTTTAAAAGTATATAATTTAATGTTACGCTCATTTAAATATACTAATAGTTGTGTTATGTTTCGCGATGGATTTGTTAACGTATGTCAGTTATCTTGATTTGCTTGGGTAGCAGCAGATCTCAGGTGAACTTGCCTAACGTTACTTCCTCGGGGACTCTTATGAACTGTTTTATAAGTATTTAATTTAAAATTTAACTCAATATACAAATTGTTGTGTTAAGATTGCTCATGTGTTTGGTACATCAGTTATCTTGTTTGGTTGGCTAGCTGCAGATGTCCGGTGAATTTACGTACATCCTTAGGGTGACTTATCAACTGTTTTAGCGTTTATAAGTGTGTGTGTGTGTGTGTGTGTGTGTGTGTGTGTGTGTGTGCAAATACGTTAAACAAGGTAAACAAGATGTTTATGTTAGGATTTGTGATAAATTTGATACGTCAGTTAGCTTGTTTTGGTTGGCTAGCAGCAGTTCTCAGTTGAATTTGCCTACTTTTAGGGACTTTTATGAACTGTTTTAGCATTTTAAAATGTGCAGTTAGCTACTACTTTAAACTAAATATGCTAATTACTGTGTTAGGATTGATCATGGATTTGTTACGTCAGGTTTTTTTTTGGTTGGCTACCTGCAGATCTCAGGTGAGCTTGCCAACTTGGGGACTTTTATGAACTTTTTACATTTTAATATGTGTAGTTTACTAATACCTTTCAACTAAATATAACAATGTTGTTATGATTTGTGGAGTGTTTGTTACATCAGTTAGCTTGTTTTGGTTGGGAGAAAAACCTATATATATATATATATATATATATATATATATATATATATATATATATATATATATATATATATATATATACACGTGCACACACACACATAAAGTTATGTACAAAAACGTTAAACAGAAAACAAGATGTTTATGTCTGGATTTGTGATGGATTTTTAAAGTCAATTAGCTTGTTTTTCTTTTTTGTTTAGCTAGCTGCAGATCTCGGGTGAATTTGTGTACTTCCTCTGGGACTTTTATGAAGCGTTTTAGTGCTTTAAAATAAAAATGTATGATTAGTGGGGTGTTTGTTACGTCAGTTAGCTTGTTTTGGTTGACTAGCTGCAGATTTTAGGTGAATTTGCATACTTACGGGGGCGTTTATCAACTGTTTCAGCGTTTTAAAATATAAATAATGTTAATGTACAAATGAACATTTTGCATTTTAATATGTGTAGTTTACTAATACCTTTAAACTAAATATAACACTGTTGTGTTATGATTAGTGGGGTGTTTGTTACATCAGTTAGCTTGTTTTGGTTGGGAGAAAAAAATATATATATATACACACACACACAAAGTTATGTACAAATACGTTAAACTGAAAACAAGATGTTTATGTCTGGATTTGTGATGGATTTTTTTAAGTCAATTAGCTTGTTGTTGTTTTTTGGTTAGCTAGCTGCAGATCTCGGCTGAATTTGCGTACTTTGGGACTTTTATCAAGTGTTTTAGTGCTTTAAAATAAAAAAACTATAGTGGGGTGTTTGTTACGTCAGTTAGCTTGTTTTGGTAGGCTAGCTGCAGATTTTAGGTGAATTTGCGTACTTACGGGGGCGTTTATCAACTGTTTCAGCGTTTTAAAATATAAATAATGTTAATGTACAAATGAACTTTTTGCATTTTAATATGTGTAGTTTACTAATACCTTTACACTAAATATAACACTGTTGTGTCATGATTAGTGGGGTGTTTGTTACCTCAGTTAGCTTGTTTTGGTTGGGAGAAAAATATATACACACACACACACCTAAAGTTATGTACAAATACGTTAAACAGAAAACAAGATGTTTATGTCTGGATTTGTGATGGATTTTTTAAGTCAATTAGCTTGTTTTTTTTCTTTTTTGGTTAGCTAGCTGCAGATCTCGGCTGAATTTGCGTACTTCCTCTGGGACTTTTATTAAGTGTTTTAGCGCTTTAAAATAAAAAAAATTATAATTAGTGGGGTGTTTGTTACGTCAGTTAGCTTGTTTTGGTAGGCTAGCTGCAGATTTTAGGGGGATTTGCGTACTTGGGGGGGTGTTTATCAACTGTTTCAGCGTTTTAAAATATAAATAATGTTAATGTACAAATGAACATTTTGCATTTTAATATGTGTAGTTTACTAATACCTTTAAACTAAATATAACACTGTTGTGTTATGATTAGTGGGGTGCTTGTTACCTCAGTTAGCTTGTTTTGGTTGAGAGAAAAAAAAAAAAATATATATATATACACACACACAAAGTTATGTACAAATACATTAAACAAAGAAAACAACATGTTTATGTCTGGATTTGTGATTGATTTTTTAAGCCAATTAGCTTGTTTTTACTTTTTTGGTTGGCTAGTTTGGTTTATCAACTATTTTAGCGTTTTAAAATATAAATAATGTTAATGTACAA
The DNA here is from genome assembly GCF_903798145.1 of Danio aesculapii. NCBI lineage: Eukaryota > Metazoa > Chordata > Actinopteri > Cypriniformes > Danionidae > Danio > Danio aesculapii. Next base: position 56,043,616 of record NC_079436.1, read on the forward strand.
ATATGTTAAACAGAGTAAACAAGATGTTTATGTTAAGATTTTTTATGGATTTCTTACGTCAGTTAGCTTGTTTTGGTTGGTTCAGGTGAGCTTGCATAAAATTACCTCCTTGGGGGCTCTTATGAACTTTTAGCGTTTTAGAAGTTTATAGTTTAATGTTACATTTAAATAAATATACAAATTGTTGCGTTATGATTGCTGATGCGTTTTCAGGTGAATTTGCTTACTTTTAGGAACTTGTATGAATTGTTTTAGCATTTAGAAAGGTGCAGTTAACTAATACTGTAAACTAAATATACAAATTGTTGTGTTATGATTGGTCATGGATTTGTTGCGTCAATCAGCTTGTTTTTATGAATGGCTAGCTGCAGATCTCAGGTAAATTTTCGTTCTTCCTTAGGGCACTCTTATGGGCTGTTTTAGCATTTAAAAGTATATAATTTACTGTTACGCTCAATTAAATATACTCATAGTTGTGTGTTATGATTCGTTATGGAGTTTGTTACGTCAGATAGCTTTGTTCTGGTTGGCGAGCAGAAGATCTCAGGTGAATTTGCGTACTTTCTCTGGGACTTTTATGAACTCTTTTAGTTTACTGAAACTTTAAACTAAATACACAGATTGTTGTATTATCGTTGCTTATGGATGTCATGTCAGTTAGCTTGTTTTGGTTGGCTAGCTGCAGATCTCAGGTGAACTTGCGTAACGTTACTTTCTCTGGGACTTTTATGAACCGTTTTAGTGTTTTAAAAGTAAATAATTTAATGTTACATTTAACTGCTGATACTTGTGTTTGTTACGTCAGCTAGCTTGTTAATATACAAATACGTTAAACAAAGTAAACAATATGTTCATGTTAAGATTTGTGATTAATTTGTTACGTCAATTAGCTTGTTTTTTTTTCTTGGCTAGCTGCAGATCTCAGGTGAATTTCTGTACTTTCTCTGAGACTTTTATGAACTTGTTTTAGCGTTTTAAAATTTGTAGTTTACTAATATTTCCAACTAAATATACAAATTGTTGTGTTATAATTGGTGATGGATTTGTTACGTCAATTAGCTTGTTTTGCTTGGCTAGCATCAGATCTCAGATGAGTTTGCGTCCTTCCTCTGGGACTTTATGGTGTTAATAATAAACTGCTTTGAGGAAAATGTTATTATGGCTCGTTCTCAATGACTGTGTTATCTCTTTGGTTTTGTGCAGCTGTCAGCCGTGTGTTGTTGTTTCCTGTATTGATGTTAAAAAATAAATCCTGCCACTGAGTTGATGCACGTTTAAGGAAACATTTATTAACTCTGGTGGTGGTGGAGACCTTATAAATCTTACAACCTTACGACCTACGATCTTATTAAATCTTAAGACCTTATAAATCTTACACGTGTGTTGTTATGCGAGTAGCTGCATCACACGTATTTGCTGTGTGTTTCAGAGAAACTTGGTGAACTGCACTGATGTTATAAGGATATGTTTGAGGATTTTTGAAACTTGCAGGTGCTTTCCAGGGTAAATAAATTAACATAACTATGCTGTTATGTTTGACCTAATAATAACGTGCAGCATATCAGCTTTTTCTACATCTAGAAATACATTCAAATAAATATAGCATATTCTACAAATGTGTGATTTCCTGAAAATTAAGCGTCATTTGGAATTATTAGCGGTCTCAGTTTGAGGTCTGTGGGTTTAATAGCATAAGCATTTGAATTAATAAAATAAAAATAAGCTTTAAAACTATTAAAATACATTAATAAACAGAAAAATATAATAATTTGTTTATTATTAGACTGCTTGATTTTTAAACATGCTGATTTTTTTCATTTAATTGTTCTTTTAAGACTGTTTAAATACAAAAGTAAATAGATTTTTATATTTATTATTAGACTGCTTGTTTTTAAAGTGTTCTCAATATCACTTATTTTTATTCAACTGTTATTTTTGCTCTAATGTTAATTATAATGTGCATTATATCAGCTTGTTTTAGTGCAATAACACAGTCTTTTGAGTCTGTCAGATACATAATTTATATTTCATATTCTACAGCTGGTTGGTTTCCTGAAAATTAATTAGAAATAAGGTGAGGGTCTGCTAATGGAAATATTTGAAGAAAGTGTTTTTAAAAAATACAATTCATAGATATTTGAAATAAAAAATGCTTTAAAATAAACAATTAAAATACATTAGTAAACAAAAAAATTCTACAAATGTGTGATTTCCTGAAAATTAAGCGTCATTTGGAATTATTAGCGGTCTCAGTTTGAGGTCTGTGGGTTTAATAGCATAAACATTTGAATTAATAAAATAAAAATAAGCTTTAAAACTATTAAAATACATTAATAAACAGAAAAATATAATAATTTGTTTATTATTAGACTGCTTGCTTCAATTTATTTGTTCTTTTAAGACTGTTTAAATACAAAAGTAAATAGATTTTTATATTTATTATTAGACTGCTTGTTTTTAAAGTGTTCTCAATATCACTTATTTTTATTCAACTGTTATTTTTGCTCTAATGTTAATTATAATGTGCATTATATCAGCTTGTTTTAGTGCAATAACACAGTCTTTTGAGTCTGTCAGATACATAATTTATATTTCATATTCTACAGATGGTTGATTTCCTGAAAATTAATTAGAAATAAGGTGAGGGTCTGCTAATGGAAATATTTGAAGAAAGTGTTTTTAAAAAATACAATTCATAGATATTTGAAATAAAACATGCTTTAAAATAAACAATTAAAATACATTAGTAAACAAAATTCTACAAATGTGTGATTTCCTGAAAATTAAGCATCATTTGGAATTATTAGCGGTCTCAGTTTGAGGTCTGTGGGTTTAATAGCATAAGCATTTGAATTAATAAAATAAAAATAAGCTTTAAAACTATTAAAATACATTAATAAACAGAAAAATATAATAATTTGTTTATTATTAGACTGCTTGATTCCATTTAATTGTCTTTTAAGACTGTTTAAATAAAAAAGTAAATAGATTTTTATATTTATTATTAGACTGCTTGTTTTTAAAGTGTTCTCAATATCACTTATTTTTATTCAACTGTTATTTTTGCTCTAATGTTAATTATAATGTGCATTATATCAGCTTGTTTTAGTGCAATAACACAGTCTTTTGAGTCTTTCAGATACATAAAAATGTATATTTCATGTTCTACAGATGGTTGATTTCCTGAAAATTAATTATAATTAGAAATAAGGTGAGGGTCTGCTAGGGTGTCAATGGAAATATTTGAAGAAAATGTGTTTAAAAAATACTATTCAAAGATATTTGAAATAAAAATGTTTTAAAATAAACAATCAAAATACATTAGTAAACAAAAAAATCTACCCATGTTTATTTAGTTCTTAGGTGACTTGTTTTTTTTTAACTCAGGTGTTTTTAAGTGAAATTATTTACCAATATTGCTATGTTTGCTCTAATAATAAGCTGCGCTGTATCAGGTTTTTGCACATTAAATTCAGTTTCCAATTATATATTTTCTGAGAACATTTGTTATGCTGGTGAGGCTGAGTAAGTAGTGTTGCTTTAGTAAAAGAGCTGTTTATTTATACTTGATTGAACTGCAGTGCTGGTGTAAGTTGCAGATGTGTGTGTTTTCAGGCTTATATGTGCATTGGGTTGAATCTCCTGTTTTCACGGTCGTGCTAATTTAGCTTGCTGTTTTTTTGTTTTATTTTTTCAAACGAATCAGAACAAAAACACTTTCAAATGACAACCTAAAAACAAAAGGACACACAATATAGGTACTAAGGTCATCAGATACTATCTTATTTACGTTCATAAGTATTTATTTTTGATCAGACCCTGCTATACAGAGTTTTTTTAAGGGTCAAAATATCGATAGCTTTCTGTTTTGTACAAATCTTGGTGTTAAGTGTAAATGTTGTTTTCAGGTGAACGGGCCTGATGGCGTTCTGCCCAATGGAGAGGATGCAGTGGGGAAAACCAGCCAACTTCTGGCCGAGTTGAACTTTGAGGAGGATGAGGAAGACACTTACTACACTAAAGACCTGCCGGTGCATGCCTGCAGGTACTGATGACGCACATGCCCTCATCACACGTGCTGTAATTATATGAGAGATATAGAGTAATACATGTTTGTCTGGAATACTCGCCTCTGATTGGTTACTCGCAGCATTGTTTGTTCAGAGACAATGTGCTGGGTGTCCCAGGCAACTGATTCATACCAAAATATGACCCTGGATGACAAAATTTATCTCGTTTTGTATAGACATTTTTTTTTTATTATATAAAAAATTGAATTCAAGCTTATTTGTGTAGTGCTTTTCACAATAAGTATTGTTTCAAGGCAGCTTTACAAAAGGGGCACGTTATTGCATTACAATTAAATTTAGAAAACTTTAGGTTATTAGTTACCAAAACTTTATTATAGACATATGTTGTATAAATCAAATAGATTTATTTATTTATTATTATTATTATTATTTAAACGTTGTAAATGTCCTACTTTTTAAATACATCAAAATTAAAAATTTTTATTAGTAATGCTAAAGGTGAAGTTCCCCCAAAATGTCAATATTGCATCAGAAAACCAACTGTTAAACATATTAGGTTTGTCACGATACTAGAATTCAGGAGCAATCAGGATTGACTTTTTAAAAACGTCCGTTTTCCCTTAACATTTGAGCACTCTTGAGCATGTTCTTAAACGCAGCTGATTTGCCATTGTGTTCACGTGCTCAACAGAAATGACTGTGATTGGCCGTGAAGGTCATCAGTTCACTAAACTCACCACTGTTCAGTGACTATAACCACAGATGCAGGGACGCTGGAGCGTTTTAAAGCCTTGATTCATAAGCGCATCGCGTGTACGTTAGCTTATAGACAAACAAGCTGACCTTCGTGGCTTTAAAACGCTCCAGTGTGTTTACATGTGTGTGTGTGTATATATATATATATATATATATATATATATATATATATATATATATATATATATATATATATATATATATATATATATATATATATATATATATATATATATATAATTATTATATATATTTTTAAAATATTTAATATATATTAGTGCTGGGCCGGTATCGGCATTAATGGCTGCGTTAACGTGAGACTCTTATCGCGCGATAAAAAAAATATCGCCATTAATCTATTCTCAAAGTTGGGTTGGGAGCTGGGTCTATTCTAGGCAAGGTATGATGACTTTCACCTTGATAGTTTAGCGCGGATGTATACCTGACCGGTGAGCCGTCTGACATACAAAGTGCCCTTCTGAATCAAAACCAGCAGGATGCCTGACTTTAGCTGCAGAATCGGCAGTTTCACTTTAACTCATGAATATTTCAGTCATGCTGTTGTGACAAACTGGGGTATTAGACGCAAATAAGGGGTAAGGACTGGTGAGAGTGTTATGGAATTTAATAACGCTCGTCAAACGTAAAGAAAAAAAACTTCCGCATTTCGCAGTGTGTGTGTGCGTGTGTTTTATGTGCGGTCCTTTACTGACAGCCGCCTGTGTCTTGGATCTTGTCGGAAAATATGGCGAAAAGTCCTACATGACGGTAAAAGTTGGATTGCAGTGTTTACTTCAGTAATGCCACTAATATATGCATAATCCACATGTCTTAATTCCATTTCTGTTTAGTTCAGTTATGAGTCGCGTTAAGGTAATCAAAAATCGCTGTTTACATGGTAGACTCTTAATCAGAGTATTGTTTTAATCATATTAAAATCGTATTAAAGTATTGTTGCCCGTGTAAACATGCAATGTTTGACACACTGTCAGGGCTCTGTGAACTTGGCATTGTGAAGCAGCATTATCTTTATGTATGTACATCAAAAGCAAGTATGAAATGGCTGTTTGGAGCTTAGGTAGGCCTACAGTTCATAATTCATGTTTAACTGAATAAACAGTTAGTGAACACAAGTACATCTTATTGAACATCATTTATTTTCATCACCAATTACCACAGTAGAGCAGTTTCTCAAGCAGTTTGTGATGCATTTTGGAAACAGGAGATAAGCCCCTGGTCTAATGCGTCACCTGGCTCGAGAAACCCGTTCTCAAAGACTTATTATTTGGGTAGCACACATATTCTGAATGCCTTCGGCAGAATTCGAATGAGCCATTTTAATCTAGATTAATTTCAAAATTAATCTAGATTAAAAAAATTAATCTATGCCCACCTATAATATATATATATATATATATATATATATATATATATATATATATATATATATATATATATATATATATATATATATATATATATAAATAAAATTTGGAATGTCCTATTTTTAATGTTATTGGCTGATGCTTTTATTCATCTTTTTAAATGTGAATCCTTCCTAGAATTTTTACCAAAAGTAAAACTTAATCTGTTTTAGATTTTTATCTTATGTACTATTTGTTGATGTCTTTTTATTGTTATATATTTTTTATTGTTATAGAGAAGTGATATTTATAAAGTGTTGTGAATTTGATCTGGTTTTGCCTTGAAGTAGCCAGAGAAGCTGTGATCTGCCAATGCATTTTTTTAGAATATCTTGTGTTGTGTTAAGCAACAAGACATTCATAAAAGTTTAGAACAACTTAAGTGTGAGTAAATCATTTTCACATGTTCAATTTTTAGTAAATGAAGAGGAAAATGTGCCTTTAAGTGTGTTCTCAATCAGACCGTGTGCTTCAGTATTCGTTGTGTGATTTACATTTGTCTGTAGCTACTGTGGAATCCATGATCCCGCATGTGTGGTTTATTGCAACACCAGCAAGAAGTGGTTCTGCAACGGCCGCGGCAACACCTCTGGCAGGTGAGTGCATCCGTTCAATCAAGTTTGTGCTGTTAAATTGAAACCAAAGCGTATTTCATGACTTTGGACACTTGCCTTCTCAGTCATATTGTGAACCACTTGGTGAGGGCCAAATGTAAGGAGGTGACTCTGCATAAGGACGGGCCGCTGGGAGAAACAGTTCTGGAGTGCTATAACTGCGGCTGCCGTAACGTCTTCCTGCTCGGCTTCATCCCGGCGAAAGCAGACTCTGTTGTGGTGCTTCTGTGCAGGTAAAAACAAATGCACTGCTCATTCACACATCGATTCATTCTGGTTCACAAACTGATCAAAATGTCTCTGTCAGTGTTTTCAAACTATTATATTTGGTTTACCAACGTCACGCAAGTGCCAATTTCACATCCATCCCATCCATATCGGAGAGATTTCACATCCATCCTGAAGCTTTTTCCCTTATAAAAGCAAAAATGTCACATAAAATAAAATCAGTCATGCTTGTTCTATAGTGAGCAACTCTTATCCTTTTGATTAGCATTGGTTCTTTCAGGTTGTGCAGTTCAATTCACAGAATTTCTACAAAGTATGCTGTAGACTGTAAACTCACAGACTTTTCTTGGTCACATCCATAACGCATGTTTATTTTCCTCATTTAAAAACATGTTTACAGACTGATATTTTTCTGATGAACTCTATGGTTCGTTGTTTTGGAAGATATAAACAGATGTTTCAGTATAACTATAACTGTACTTATCCAGAGCAAGCAGGAGGGCTGCCAAAATCACTCTGGACCCCTCACACCCAGCACACTGCCTCTTTGAACTTTTACCTTCTGGTCGACGCTACAGAGCACTGCGCACCAGAACACCCCGACACAGAAACAGTTTCTTCCCTCAGGCAATCCATCTCATGAACACTTGATGATAATAATTGTGGAACCAACATCACTACTGCTATACACTTTTATACACATTTTGCACATAACAGCTGCACATATAACATTGTATATAGTAATAAACATGTACATACACTTGTCAATCTGTATATTTGCACTCACTACTTACTTCTATTTTTTAAAATATATTATTATCTGTTTTTTGTTCTGTCTCTGTAATCCTGTTGCACTGTAGAAGCTCTGCCACCAAAACAAATTCCTCGTATGTGTGAACATACCTGGCAATAAAGCGCTTTCTGATTCTGATAATGTTAACACATGCTTTCTACGTGAGTTTATGTTTTGAGTTTTTACTGCAAATGTCACATCAGTGTTTCCTCTAGGATTTTTTCCAGCTGTGACGGCAGGCCTTTTTTTTTACACAGATCTACCAATTACCTGTGGGGTTGTTTCAATGACAAATGTCGTGAGCGCAGTATTAGAAGTCGAGATGGCATGTATGTAATAGCCTACGAGCATGCGGATCTCTTTGCTTGCGCGCCGATTTTTTTCTGCTCGTGCACACAACTTCTTTCATGCCCCCCTCAAATATAAGCCGCTTCAAGATCTTCTAGTCTTGCAGATCTTCTAGTGCTCTCTCAAATAAACGCTGCTGAGGTGCGATTTAGTGCGTTTATGTAACGAGTACGTCTCCAGCATTTATTAATTTTGTTAGGAATATTTATTAATGCCTCCAATATTAATGCATCCTGAATTAAAGTAAAACGGCTGTACGTCCTGTTTGCTGGCCTCACGCATCACGCACCTGTCACAGTCAGTCAGTCAGCATGTAACCTTAAAGGGTTAAACAAATGACGTACAGCACTACTACGGTTACAGAAAAGTTCGCTGTTATAATTCACATTTTGGTGCGATTATCACCTGCTATTAAATAAAACTGAATGTTTTGAATGAGAAGCTGTAATGTAGCCGTGGCTGGATGAATCTTGGCATGGCGGCCCGCCATGGAAGAATGAATGTAGCGGCAACCATGCACATCCATAATGCTGAAATTGCTCAATTCTGGGAACAGTTTATTTTGCTTGAGTTGACCTAAATCTGAATAGGTGTTAGTAAATAAAGCTAGATTTAAGGTTTGTTTGTTTCACCAACAATATTTAAAAATGTTTTTTTTAGCTGCTAGATTTCCTCTTAACGTTAGTAATCTGCATCTATAAGGTGAGCCCATGAACTGTCTAGCGTGCGTGATCTGATGATAACAGTAAATGTAAAATGGGGAAGTCCCTCATGTTTTCTGTATTTTCATTTTTACATAATGAAACTAGGCGTGAGTGTGTGAAACCAGGAAAATTTCATTTGCCACGTATTCTAGCATGATTGCTTTACATTTCTTGCAAAGATGAAGATACGTGCATAAATGTAATAACTTGCATATTCAATTCAATTTTTTCAATTGACCTTTATTTGTATAGCGCTTATACAATGTAGATTGTGTCAAAGCAGCTTCACATAAAAGATCATAGTAAATAGGAACAGTGTAGTTCAGTTTGTAGTGTTTAAGTTCAGTTCAGTTGAGCTCAGTTCAGTGTGGTTTAATAATCACTACTGAGAGTCCAAATATTGAAGGGCAAATCCAACGATGCGCAGCTCTATAGATCCCGAACCATGCAGGCCAGTGGTGACAGCGGAGAGGGAAAAAAAACTTCACTAATGGCGGAAGTGAAGAAAAAAAACCTTGAGAGAAACCAGACTCAGTTGGGCACGACCATTTTAATTTCTCCGCTGGCCAAACATCTTGTGCAGAGCTGCACAAATATAAGGCTTTTAGGAATTATAACACATATTATTTCAAATAATGTTTATGGAATAATAATAATTGTCAAATTATAAAAATAAATGATTTTTGTTATTTAATGTAAGTTATTTTAATAGTATTTAATAATGTTTATTATAAAAACATGCCTTGTGTTTTCTCTTTAAAGTAATAATGCTTATGTAATCTTTTTATAATACCATTTAATAACTGTTGGGTAATTTCATTTGTTTAATGGTAAAATATTATTGCCCAAATACTTGAATGATCGCATATATTTTAAATGAGGTTGACAGGCTTAAATTAACTTTAAATGCTCTATTGTAGTATTTTAAAGTATTTTTTTTAACTCAATGAAAAGCTAAGGAATCTGACATGCACAACCTTTTTTCTCATATATTCATTCATTTTCCTTCAGCTTAGTTCACTCTAAAGTTGTACAATTTTTATCAAAAGGAAACCTTAAACTGTTTTAGATTTTTATCATATATTATCATTATTATTTATGTATTTAACCTTGTATATTACTTATTGCTGTTGATTACTTTTAATTGTTAGAATATTTTTGTAATTATAGAAAATTGGTATTTATAAAACGCGGTAAAATTGATCTATTTTTATTTTTTGCCATGACAAAGCCATAGAAGCTGAAATGGCAATAAAATTAAAACTCTCTCTCTCTCCTTCAGCTTAGTCCCTTTATTTATCAGGGGTCGCCACAGCGGAATGAACTATTCTGGCGTATGTTTTACACAGCAGATGCCCTTCCACCCGTAACCCAGAGAAACACACATACACTCATTCTCTCACACACACACACACACACACACTCTCATACACTACGGCCAATTTAGTTAATCAATTCCCCTATAGCGCATGTGTTTGGACTGTGGGGGAAACCGGAGCACCCGGAGGAAACCCACACCAACACAGGGAGAACATGCAAACTCCACACAGAAATGACAACTCGCCCAGCTGTGACTCAAACCAGCGACCATCTTGCTGTGAGGCAACAGTGCTAACCACTGAACCACCATGCCGCCCTTTTCCCCTATATTTAATTTGGTAATACACAGCTTGTGTTGTTCTTAAATGTTTTGTGCTAATTTAATCACACTACTTGTAGTAGTGATACATTTTGATTATCTGGTGCTGGTTTTATCATAAGATGTCAACCGTTTCTTATCATTGTTGTGCATTCAGTCGGTCTCATGGGTGTGTGTGTTTTTGTGTGTTTAGGCAGCCGTGTGCCAGCCAGAGCAGTCTGAAAGACATTAACTGGGACAGCTCTCAATGGCAACCCCTGATCCAGGACCGATGCTTTCTGTCCTGGTTGGTGAAGATCCCGTCTGAGCAGGAGCAGCTGAGGGCCCGGCAGATCACGGCGCAGCAGATTAACAAACTGGAGGAGCTCTGGAAGGTACTGGCATTTGTGCATTCTTATGTTTGGCTGATTTAAGGGGCTGTTAAAGCCCGGGTCACACCAAACTGACATCAAAGAGCAAGCAGCGACGAAAACCCACGCCTCGCGTTGGCGGCATCTGATCATTATCTGGACCAAAATGCTGTGCATGAACCACAGCTGACTGAAATGAGAATGTACAGTTTAAATCAGAATTATTGTTGGCCTAATTGGATCATCAATGATTTGTTTTTTTGACATCATCTAATAATTCAATTTCTCATCAAATGTCATCATATCTGAAGAAAAAGATATCTAAGAAAAAATAAGGACTTGCTCTTATTTGATTATTTTGTATTTTATTTTTAATCTTATAAATATAGTAAACAAAATATGACTTTAGATGAACAACAAATTCCACTGAAAGTCACATTTCACAGTTTTATGTGGACAAACATTATTATTATTATTATTATTATTATTAACACTTCTCACAGATATAAAATAGATGCCTAGTAACAGGAAAATAAAACATAAATATAAAAATTGAATATGTAAACCAGGGCTGTTCAATTAGCGGCCCGCGGGCCGAACCCAGCCCCCGAGGCAATTTGTTTCGGCCCTCCAAATAGTGTGACCAAGACATCCAAAATAAATTTGGTTCAGGTGAAAACGGTCGCTAAAGTTATGAAGTGACGTGCGACTGTTCAACACAGCACGAGCTGCAGTTGAAGACTGCACAGAGAGTGAGTCCCGTGACATTGAGCGGCGCGGGCAGCTGAAAACATTTGAATATGTTTGTAGAAATGCCTTTTGTACAATGCACTGACATTGTTAACAGGGATGCAATGATTAACCGATTTCACTAATAACCGAGCTTTAATTCGTCATGGTTAATTAATCGTAAAGTTTTCCCAACGCCGTGTTTCTTTTGCACAGGACAAAACATGCTGCAACTAAACAAATTTATGCCAGCTGTGCGTAAAAGTTCTGAGCTTATACCGAGGCTAATACGCATGTACGCTGGATTAACTATAGCAGCTGGACGTTCACATGTTGTGTGTTTTCCGCACGCAAGTTCGGTATTTCCAATGGAGACCAATGCGCTCGCGCCTTCCAGGTGAACCCGTTAGAAATGATCTCATGCTGTAGTGGAGAGAGATGTGCAATGTAAACAAAAGAAATGTTAGACAAATGATTAAAATGATTATGCATGTATAAACGCTGATGATAACAGTTCATTTAAATACTTGGCTGATATATAGCTTAAATTTAATGTCAAGCTATTTCCAGCTTGAAAGCAAGACACATCATTAAAGGAGTTTTAACTGGATTCCACTCATCTATTTATTGCATCAGTAATGCAGCAGAAAGGTGAAAAAACTTCCATATTAACAAAAATACAATTAAATTGCAAATAAACCTATTTATACAAACATTTGTGAATTTTGTCAGATTTTTCACACAGCATTTTTAAAAATTTGAATGAATTAACATTTGTTAAAGCACAATCAAAAGTACAGTTAAATATACTGAACTGAAATATTTAGTTTTAAAGGGCACCTATGGTAAAAAATCTACTTTTCAAGCTGTTTGGACAGACATATGTGCATGTATGGTGTATAGACCGTCATATTGGGGTGATATAAGCACACCCAGTGCTCTTTTTTTCAATTTAACAACATAAAAAACGGTGGACCAATTGGAGCGGTTTTCAAACCGACCGCAACTTTACGTAGGAGAGCGGTCCCCCCGCCCACCAATATTGATTGACAGGCGCGTCATCATATCCTCAGTTTGTTGATTCACGTCCGCCATTTTCAGCGTGAGTCGAAGCGATATCACTAAAGGAACACACTAGCTCTATTTTTAGATGCAAGGCTCATTGGGCTCAACACAAGATCAATATTCTCCACATTATCACTCTAATCGGAATTATTGGTTGTATCTTTAGGTAGGTTTGCAAACATGTGTACTTCTCATTGAGTCTACCTTATACTTCAGCCGTTTGCATTTCTCGCGACCCCAGAAGCTTCCTGTGATCTTAACTAGCATGCGTTTTAGAATTCTAAACATAGGTTTCTATCAGGGTACACTCAAGTGGACTGCGGACCGCTGCAGAAACCGGTTTAGAATTCAGAAATGCGTGGCGCGACGATTCGGGACACTTCATGGTTCTGGTGCGCCACAGAGAGTGTCTGGTGTGCCGTGTCGCGGCTTCGAGCGGCGCATCCGGTGCCTCAGTCAAAGTTAATTCAGTGTGCGTGGTTATTAGTTTCTGTGTACAAGCTCGGCACTTGAAACTAGCACACAGTTGGCTGTAAAACTGTACAAAGACACAAATGATTTTGTACTCTGCTTGGTCTGTGTCCGAGTCGTACATGTACGACTGAATGCTGATCCTCTCTCTCCTTCTCCGTCTGCCTGTCAGACTCTGTTGCAAACACAGAGCGGGTGAGCTCATGGCTCCGCCCCCTTGTTACGTCTGCGGGAAGCCGAAACTAATTTACATGTGAAGCAACACACCCCTAAATCAGTGAGCTGTGGACACGCCCCCAACATGACACTTTTTAACACATTATAATAAAAAAAATCTGAATTGTGTTTTGAACTGAACCTAAACTGGCACACTCAGAAGAACCAGAATATTATTATTAAATCAGAAAAAAGAGGTAAACTATGGGCCCTTTAAGACATTTGAATGAAATTGGATGGATTATGCTATTGCAGCGATCACGTGATCCACTCATACACGCATATGAATCACGGAGGAAAATTAACATTCTAGCTTCAATCTGATAGCACCCAAATGTTGATCAAAATAACCAAAACTAAACTAGTTTCAAAATAAACTATTTATAACTTCAAATAATTAAGCTTCAAGCAGATGAGCACTGTAGGAGCACGTTTTTCTCTGTGTTGAACTTAAATTCAGATGCTGCTTCACAGTTGATTTGTCCTCAAATGCTGGCATGCCAACCACGATATTTATGTATTAAACAAAGTAAAGTTCTCACCGGCTGCCACTCCGGGACTTGATGATGGTTTTTACTTCTCTTGTGTTAAATTTCGGCGGAGATTCGCTTTGGCGGAGGTTTCGTTTTGGCGGAGATTCGGTTCTGGCTAAGTTAAAGTTTCATTTTCGTCTCACGTAAAAGCTGAACTACTCCATGTCCTTCCGCCTCTCCCTCTGATTGGCGGATGGAATTTTTTTTCTCCTTTTTTAAACAATTTTTTTAGCTTGACTTGACATTTGCATTAGACATTTACTATTTTTTTTTATCATTTTTATTTATTTATTTATTCATTGTTCTGTCATTTATTTTTATTGTAAAGTTATTACTCGTTTAAATCCAAAACCTTTTCATTTATTTTTCAGTCCCAAGAGAGAAATAGACTATTGTTTATTGTTTATTATTACCAAAATCTATAATCATTCCATCCCTAATTGTTATTCAGTTTAAAGCATAACATATGAATGTGTTTGTTGAAGAAGCCTGCTTGAGCAATGCACTGATTTGTTGTGCTTCAAAATACAACATTTGAATATGTTTGTAAAAAAGCCAATTTTAAAATGCATTGATATTATGTAGTTTCAAAATACAACATATTAACATTTTAATGTAGAAAAAGCCTACGTGGCTGTTTAAAGGAGCAAAGATACAACATATGGGCATTTATATGCTGTTGTGCCATCACTCATATTGCATGTCATATCTCTCCGGCCCCTCATTTGGGATGCTTTTTATGACCTGGCCCCCATGACAACCTATTTGAATAGCCCTGATGTAAACATTAAAAAAAATTCGCTTCAAAATATACACTGTCAGTCTCCCATGGAGGATCTTTCTCAGCCTCACGCATGTGAGTTAGCCATGCCCGCAGCCATTTATTTACATTTCATCCTATATGTGAAATACAAAAATATTTGATTTTATTTCGCTGTATTGCAATAAACTGTCATACCGCCCAGCCCTACTTTTGCTCTATGCAGTGGTAGAGCTGTGGTTAAAAACAAAACGCTATTTCCTGGGTTAAAGTTTAGTTTCAGGTCAAATTACATCACACAGATGCTCCCCAATGGCCCAAAGCTGCCCAATGGTGGACTGATCGTCTGCTTGGTGTGTCCTGGATTTTACACAATGTTTTCAGCCTAAAATAGGAAAGTTTTGCCTGTTTATTTATATGACTGTTAATGTCTGTTGTGTCATGGTTCTAGGAAAACCCAACAGCGACGCTGGAAGATTTGGAGAAGCCTGGAGTGGATGAGGAGCCGCAGCACGTTCTGCTACGATATGAAGACGCCTATCAGTACCAGAACATTTTTGGCCCTCTGGTCAAACTAGAGGCCGACTATGACAAGAAGCTCAAAGAGTCCCAAGTATGAAAACGTTTCTGCTTTTCCGTTAGAGTTTTTGTTTCATTATTAGCTCCGGATGTACTTTTTCACGTAAATATTACATAATATCAAGTGTCAGTGTTAGGCCAGATTTCTCTGTCGCTGTGTTAGCAGTGCTAACTGTGATTGCAGGATTTTTGCTAAGGATTGAGTAATTGTCTGGAAAATTCCCTGACAATTTCATAAATATAAATATAAAATAAATTTCACTTATAACTTGTACAGAAGCTTATATGATCACTTTACCTTCAGGTTAAGAGGGCTATTCAGAAACTTAATGCAGTATTACAAAAAATTGTAAAAAAAAAAGGTTTAGTTTTTTATTTCTTTAACCTCCTTGGGCTTTAGTGGCCACATACGTGGACAGCACCTTTTAGCTCTTAAGTGGCTATTTAACATACATTGTTTTATATTTTGTTACAGACATACAGTGTCCTCCTGCAACTGTTTTGCAGGACATGAAATGTCCCAAACACTATTTTTAACCGTCCAAAATGGGGCAAAATTTTTTGTTTTTACTCTCCGATAGTCAAAAAATGTTCTAACAATGTGTATGTTTTATTAATGCATTAAAAAAGCAGTCAGGAAAAAGTGTTTTATGGAAATTCAGACCACGAGTCCACATATATGGGCATCATTTTTCTCTAAAAGTACATCATAACAAAAGATGATACTTAGGTTTTTTTCTAATTAGCTTCAAAGTCCAAATAGCAAAGAGAAATAAAAAAATATATGTAAAAAACAGCTTGGGCCTTAAGAGGATAATGTGAGGTTTTTGTTTTTATGCAAAGAAAACGTATAAAAAATATATTTGTTATTTATTTTTTTTTTTTTACTGTCCAACAATTTTAAATCATAAAATTATAAATTTGGGTTTTATTACAGTTAATTGTAAAATAAATAATTTAAATGTGATTTTTTTATTTTATTAAATAGATGTACATACACTACCTGACAAAAGTCTTGTCGTCGATCCCAGTTGTAAGAGCAACAAATAATAACTTGACTTCTAGTTGATCATTTAGAAAAATGGCAGGAGCTGGATTTTTCTGATGAATCATATGTTGAACTGCATCCCAATGATCACAAATACTGCAGAAGACCTACTGGAACCCCCATAGAGCCAAGATTCTCACTCAAATCAGTCAAGTTTGGTGAAGGAAAAATCATGGTTTGGGGTTCCATTCAGTATGGGGGCGTGCGAGAGAACTGCAGAGTGGATGATCAACATCAGCAGCCTGAGGTATCATCAGCAAATTCTTCAGCAGGATAGCGCTCCTTCTCATACTTCAGCCTCCACATCAAAGCTCCTGAAAGCAAAGAAGGTCATGGTGCTCCAGGATTGGCCAGCCCAGTCACCAGACATGAACATTATTGAGCATGTCTGGGGTAAGATGTAGGAGGCATTAAAGATGAGTCCAAAGACTCTCTTGATGAGCTCTGGGGGTCCTGCAAGAACGCTTTCTTTGCCATTCCAGATGACTTTATAAATCAGTGATTTGAGTCATTGCAGAGATGTATGGATGCAGTCCTCCAAGCTCATGATGGAGTCAGACACAATATTCATTCTGTTTCCACTGCAGCATGACCACATATTCTATACTGGACATTATTGAAGGTTCAGTGACGAGACTTTTGTCTAAGCAGAGTCAGACCTTACAGTCCTAATGAAATCGTTAATAATCAAGGCCTGATCATATTTTATTGTGGTCAAATAAGTGTAATCTAGAGGCCTTTGCCTTTCATATGAGCCACTTCTGATACCAAATGATCAACTAGAAGTCAAGTTATTATTTACTGTTCCTAAAACTTGGATAGGCGACAAGACACTTTAGTCAGGTAGTGTATGTTCACCCTTTTTTTGTTTTGTTATCTCTCTTGATGCATGAGTTTCTTGTTGTTTATTAGGTAAAAAGTTTTCCATCATTTTCTGAATGATTCTTTCATATACAGAGTCTGATTTAATTACATGTTCATTCTTCTGTGTTCTCTTTGTTCGTCTGTCTGTATTTTCACTCCAGACTCAAGACAATATAACTGTGAGGTGGGATTTGGGACTGAATAAAAAGAGGATAGCTTATTTCACTCTGCCCAAGACGGATTCAGGTGGTAATATTTACTTTCAACATCTTCTCTGTCTACCAGTGGTTCATATCCATCCCATCCCTAACACCGAGTCCCATGCATCCCTCATCGATGTGTGCACGGACCTGTCTGCCCGAACGTGTGTGTGTGTGTGTGGGTGTGTGTGTGCTTTAGGGATGTCAAAATTAATAGTTTCTTCAATGCATTGTGCTGAAGATTCAGTATGGATTCAGTTCAGTAATAAAAACTGAAAATTATGCAGTTAGTAAAATATGACCTGTAATAACGTACTGGCCTCACAGCAAGAAGGTCGCTGGTTCGAGCCTCGGCTGGGTCAGTTGGCATTTCTGTGTTGAGTTTGCATCCGCTGTGTAAAACATATCCTGGATGAGTTGGTGGTTAATTTCGCTGTGGCGACCCCAAATTAATAAAATGAGCTAAACCGAAAAAGAAAATGAATGAATGAATAATGTACTGGTCCCATTTATCACATATTCACTGTAAACATAGGTGTTTTAGAAGTCATTCATCAGCACGCAAAAAAAGCCAGCCTGGAAAATGTTGGTAGCCCACATTTATTATGCGCTTTTATAATTTACTTGTATTTGTTCAAATCACTCCAGTTGTCTTCTGTGCTTGTATTTGAGTTTTGGTTGATACGTTTAAAGGTGCTGATGTTTACTTTTGCCTGGTGCCCCTGACTGTGTGCACACCTCACGAAATGGACAAGGCTTTTATACTTGACACATTCGATGTTGAGAGATTCTTTAAAATAACAGGGGTCGATCAAAAGAAACCGACCATAAAATCAGACGGATAAACATACAAGTAGGAAGTACGTCATATCATTCATTTCGTTCAAGATTTTTAAACTAATTGTATTATTTTAATAAATTATTTTTAAGTATTTTCATGATTTTAAAGATTTTTTTTAATCTTTTTTTTTTTTTTTAATCAAACTTTGTTTCATCACTTGCTTTTGTTCATATCTCAGACAGTTCCACCTATTAAAATGTATTAACATGTTATTGACAACAGAACATGGGTTGTTCTACAAATATATTTTCTTATTATTGCAAGAATAAAAGCAAAAAAAAAAAAAAGTGCACTTACTAAAAAATTCTGATGGTTTTTTAGATTTAACCCACTCCACAATTCACACATTATTCTCTGGTTAGTTTGCGTCCTCTGCTTATACGCTAAAAAGGTAATAATAGTCCAACATTCCTGACCATTATCACCAATAGAACCTAGAAGAATAGGGCATCAGTATATTGTAAACCATTTTTTCAGTATATTGTAAAACCGTATTGTTTTTTTTAGTTATCAAAGAAATATTTTGTTCCTTAATTGTAGTTTTGTAACTATTAAATTGTTTTGAATTAAAAATTGTATTAAAATACATCAGTGTAAAGCCTAGGAATGGTGGAAAAACATATTCTGTAATTGTTTATTAAAACCACCTGGGTCTCCACTTTTGCCAAGGCCTCTCTTTGCTTTTAACAAACTTATCCCTCAAGTGTTTCTAAACTTTTTTTTTTTTTTTTTTTTTTCATTGCTGTTCCAATTTCTAGTCAAGAATTATCGGTCATCTGGTTATCCTTATGATCACGCATGGAGGGATCCTAAAGATGTCTTTACAGTCGTACCTGTTTCAGACAAAATCTCTTCAAAGTGATTCATATTCAACTCCATTGAAATGCGGTGCAGCTCGATCTGTTCGCTTGAGTTTTGAAAAATTACATGCTCTCCGCCAGCCGAAATCATGTCCCGCGCACCCAAAGCGAACCTCCGCAAACACTGCGATGACGTCACAGTCGCTGCATGCACTCAAGCGAACTAGCAAACGTGTCTAGTAATAATCAGCCTTAATAAACGTGTTTTCTTTGAGCAGGTAAAATTTTAGGTACCTGAATGCTTGTATTAAGACACAATTGTACTCCTGTAAAATAAAATATTGATCCTAATCGATAACATGATAATCGTATCTGAACATTGAGACAAGTGTTGGTTCACACCCCTATACTGTGTGTGTGTGAGAGTGCATGTGTGTTTGTGGTGCAGTACTCTGTATGTGATGGATATATAGCTCTATTATCATTAATTGAACATTACCCACCAAGCAATTTTGCTCTTTAATACACATCTAACAGACATCTAGCATGGATGTCTTAGCAAAAACAAGGCTAAATTTAAGCTGTCAGTGAAAATCTAATAAACGTTTAAGAATAGCCCAAAATTAGACTAATCATCGAATAGACTAGTGGTTTTCAGCCATGTTCCTGGAGGACCACCAACACTGCAATGTTTTGTATGTCTTATTTATCACACCCATTACAGGTCTTTCAGTCTGTACTAATGAGCTGATGATTTAAATCAGGTGTGTTTGATTAAAAATACGTGATAAATGTGCAGAGCTGCTGGTCCTCCAGGAACATGGTTGAGAAACACTGACATTGACAGACTTCACATTTGTAGTTTATTATGTCCTGTTTATTTAATGACTAGTGTAGTTTTGGGCTTTTTATTTTGCTGACAACTCAGATTTAGCCTAGACGTCTATTAGACTTATTTTAAAGACAACAAATTCTTGCTGGGAAATCCGTAAGATGTGATTAATCTGATTGTGTTTTCTGTGTGTGGGTGATGTCTATCAGACATGCGGCTGATGCAGGGAGACGAGATCTGTCTGCGCTATAAAGGAGACATGGCCCCGCTCTGGAAAGGCATCGGACACGTCATCAAAGTCCCGGACAGTATCCTTTCAGGCTGTTATTACGCAGTGACAACTATTATTTTCTCCTGATGATGTGCTTAGGCGTGCGTTTCTCATGCTTTAATGATTTGATGAGCAAACGCCCAGAACACCCTGCATTGCAAGCGCTCAGTAAATTCTAGCAACTGGATGGCAAAACTCTCCCAACACGCTGTTATTATGATTTACAAGCACCCTCCATTACAGGAGAGGGTCAGAATGTCCTGACTGTGCGGTTTTAAAGGGATAGTTCAGCCAGAAATACTTCGTTTACTGATGCTTTTTTGTTCAGTAGAATATTTGTGTTCCTTAAAGGTCCCATGAAATTAAAATAAAGTTTTTCAGATATTAGTATCAGTATTGTTAGTTTTTAAGATATCTATAAGCTAGTGCACACCAAAACAGTGACACAATTTGCATTTATATAAGATATAAAACTGATAGAAACATGAAAAGTTTGCAGTTTGTCACTTCTGCCTAAATGGAGCAATGATTTTCTTCACCTCACCTCATACTAGTGCTGTGCAATTAATCGAAAATTCAGTTTCGATTTAGATTTTGGCGTCTAACGACATGAATCGAGATCAATCGATTATTGCATCACACACCGCCCCCTTTCCAGTTGTACACATTTGTTGCTCTGCAAAGCTCATTTTTTTTGTGAAAATGACTAAAAGTATGTGCTGTAATGTAACGTTTGCAGGGATGAGCATCATTCATTTATATACATTTGAATCATTCATGTTTTTAAAAGCGAGAAAGAGATCACATGCTGTTTTGTGTGTGCGCTCAGCCTCAGAGATGAGCAGAGCACACACATCTAAATTGATCTTAATGCGAGCGCTGTAATTCATAAGCACGGTCAAATACATCCAAATGTGTGTCAAAACACAGTGTTTAGAGATTATTCATATTAACCCTTATTTGTGTAATAAACTAACGAGTTGAGAATCAAAAGACATGTGAAAGTGAAACTATAAATCAGAACCGTACTGCTCTTAAAGTGACAGTGCACAATATTCCTGCTGCCTAATGTTATCATTAATCAAACAACAAAAGGAGAAAATCCCTCACTGCTCTTGACTGATGGACTTTTGTAGCTATGATTAAAGTTCCTTCTTGCAGTGAAGATGTTTAAAGCACAGTTTGTTTCATATTTTTATTCTACTGTATTTATTTCCCTTTTCTTATTTACATGGAGGAAAATAACTGTGTATATATACAGCTGAAGTCAGAATTATTAGCCCTCCTGAATTATTAGCGACCCTTTTCCCCCCTATTTCTGTTTAACTGAAAGATATTTTTTCAGCACATTTCTAAACATAATAGTTTAATAACTCATTTCTAATAACTCATTTCTAGTGTCTTTGCTATGATGACAGCACATAATATTTGACTGGATATTTTTCAAGATATAAGTATTCAGTTTAAAGTGCAATTGAAAGGCATAATTAGTGTAACTAGGCAAGTCATTGTATAACAGTAGTTTCTTCTGCAGACAATCAAAAAATATATATATTGATTAAGGGGGCTAATAATATTGACCTTAAAATAGGTTTCAAAATATTTAAATTGTAGTTTAAATAATTAAATAATTGTAACTGCTTTTAGTTAAGCCAAAATAAAACAAATAAGACTTTCTCCAGAAGAAAAAAATATTATTGGAAATACTGTCAAAAAACTCCTTGCTCTGTTAAACATCATTTGGGAAATATTTATATAAAAAAAAATTCACAGGAGGGCGAATAATTTTGACTTCAACTGATAATCATTTTGAATAATCGTGATTACAATTATGACCAAAATAATCGTGATTATGGTTTTTCCCATAATCGAGCAGCGCTACCTCATACTTCACTTACTCATCAAATCACAACCAATCATATTCTCTCTAGTGTCTGACGTGCCCCACCCCCTTCAAGATGCTTCTCATTTTCTTTTCATTTGATATGCATGAGCTTAACCACTTTTACTGGCAGAGCTGTGATAAAGCAATACACTATTGGCTGTTTTTATTTAAAGCCTGAGGGGCTACACTATATCCCACCCTCTCCATGTTTCATTTGAAATAATCAAACATCGAATAAAATGCACATTTAAAAGTACTTCACGGGACCTTTAATGAATTTGTATATTGCAAGTGAATGGTCACCTATCATTGAGATTGAAATTAAACGCGTAGAAACGACCAAGTTAATCCCTGTGGCTCCTGATGATACACTGAAGTCTTTTAATGTGAAACGATAGGTCTGTCTCAGAAATGTTGCATTATTTACAATATTTCTTACACAGACTTATAGTTTTGCTTCATAAGAGCTCAGTTTATCATTAGGAGCCACAGGGATTGATTTGGACCTGTTTGTATGCTTTTATTTTTAACAGGTTTCTCATCACACTTCTTGAAGTACTTGAATGTCAGACACATGGATTCAAGACCTGAAAAGTGCTTGAAAACAACCATAGGTCCCTAAAAGTGTCTGAATTACAATTGAAATGAAGTTTGTTTGTGTTATTTCAGCAATTGTACTGTGCTGCTGTCAGAAACAACTATAAAATGACAAATTCTTAATACAAAAATCTTATAATTGAAGTACAGAAAGGAGTTTCACTGCACTACATATTCTGGGGGAATTAAGCGGGGTGCTTTATTTGAAATTAATGGTGCTTTAAAAAGTCCTTGATAGACCTTGAATCTGCTGTTCAGGGAAGAGGTGGGAACCCTGTTTTAATCTCAAAAACGAGTGACCATTCACATTTATTATGCAGAGTCAGCAAGATTACAGATTCAGCTGAAAACCTTTAAAGGGCACCTATGGTAAAAAATCTACTTTTCAAGCTGTTTGGACAGACATATGTGCATGTATGGTGTATAGACCGTCATATTGGGGTGATATAAACACACCCAGCGCTTTTTTTTTTTTCAATTTAACAACATAAAAAATGGTGGCCCAATTGGAGCGGTTTTCAGATCGACCGCAACTTTACGTAGGAGAGCGGTCCCCCCGCCCACCAATATTGATTGACAGGCGCGTCATCATATCCTCAGTTTGTTGATTCACGTCCGCCATTTTCAGCGTGAGTCGAAGCGATATCACTAAAGGAACACCCTAGCTCTATTTTTAGATGCAAGGCTCATTGGGCTCAACACAAGATCAATATTCTCCACATTATCGCTCTAATCGGAATTATTGGTTGTATCTTTAGGTAGGTTTGCAAACATGTACTTCTCATTGAGTCTACCTTATACTTCAGCCGTTTGCATTTCTCGCAATCACAGAAGCTCCCTGTGATCTTAACTAGCATGCGTTTTAGAATTCTAAACATCGGTTTCTATCAGGGTACACTCAAGTCGACGGCTGGGTGCCGCGGACCGCTGCAGAAACCTATGTTTAGAATTCAATGATGGCGCGACAATTCGGGACACTTCATGTTTCTGCCGCGCCACAGAGAGTGTCTGGTGTGCGTGGTTATTAGTTTCTGTGTTCGGCACTTGAAACTAGCACACAGTTGGCTGTAAAACTGTACAAAGACACAAATGATTTTGTACTCTCTGCTTGGTCTGTGTCCAAACCGTACATGTACGACTGAATGCGGATCCTCTCCTGCTCCTCTGAGTCTGCCTGTCAGACTCTGTTGCAAACGGGTGCAAGCGGGTGAGCTCATGGCTCCGCCCCCTTGTTACGTTGGGCGGGAAGCCGAAACTAATTTACATGTGAAGCAACACACCCCTAAATCAGCGAACTGTGGACACGCCCCCAACATGACACTTTTTAACACATTATAATAAAGAAATCTGAATTGTGTTTTAAACTGAACCTAAACTGGCACACTCAGAAGAACCATAATATTAATATTACATCATAAAAAACAGGTAAACTATGTTCCCTTTAATCTTTGATGGCCTGAGGAAGAGTAAATGAAATGAAAATTTACCTTAAAGAGGTTTTTTTACAAGTGTCTTGTATGATGTGGTTTTACATGGTTGATTCTTTAACCAGGCTTTTCTCAGATTATGGAGATGAAATTGCCATCGAGCTGCGCAGCAGTGCTGGTGCACCTGTGGAAGTGCCGCATAACTTCCAGGTGGACTTTGTGTGGAAGTCAACATCTTTTGATCGGTTAGTCTTGCAATCACTTTTAGGCCTTTACTAGATAAACTTTCCATAGGATTTATATGTAACTTAGTTGGAGATTACTCCTTTTACATTTATACTTACTCATTTACATGATGCTTTTATCCAAAGAGGCACAAGGATAAATTACTCAATCCAAACCTTTATGGCTTATTTTTTTAAAGATAATAGATAAAAGATAAGAGAAAGATAATAAATAATGTACTGATTTTATCCACTACAGTGCATTTCTTTTTATTTTCTTGACTAAAACACTATTATTGCTTTATTAGTGTAAAAAATGTAGTTATATTTTTCTATTTCCGCTTTCGCTTTATTGTTTGTTTTTGTCATATTTTACGTTTTAACATTCACTTTTAAATTTCTTTTATTAGCTTAATACACCATTAAAACCTAGAATAAATAAGTTTTTTGTTTATTTGTTTATTTTATTATTATTATTATTATTATATATATTTTTTGTATGTATTAACTCCTTTGAATTAGTTCTCAAATTTGTTAATTTCTTAATGATTTATCTAACTATAATAACCATGCAATTACAGTAAGACCTAAAGCTTTCTGTTTTTTTTTAGAAGACCATCGGCAAAATGCATAATTAACAACTTTGTAAACTCTGTTTAACACAATGCTGTCATACAACTTTATACTAATTATTCATAATACAATAATACGACAGAAAAGGAAGAAAAAAAGATTAGTATATAGCATAATTCTGAAACATCAGACAAATGCATATAGAAAACAGAAAAGGGGAAATATCAAGTTCACTGTTTAAACCTGTAAATTTAGTCACTGTAGTCATCATTATCTGTAAATGTATTCATATAAAAAAAACGATGTGTTAATTTTTTGATGAGCTATCACTTTAAGTAGCCTCATGATCTCAGCTTTGTTTCTGGTGTAATGTAGAATGCAGAGCGCCCTGAAGACGTTTGCTGTGGACGAGACCTCCGTGTCAGGCTACATCTACCACAAGCTGCTGGGTCACGAGGTGGAGGACGTGATCATCAAATGCCAGCTACCCAAACGCTTCACTGCGCAGGGCCTGCCAGACCTCAACCACTCGCAGGTACAGAGATGACCAAACTCCCATTCATGCGTAACTTTCTTGAAACTCAAGTGTTGGCATGGGCCGGTTTATAACCTTGGATAAAAAAATACCATGGTGTTCTGATTACTGCTCTAAAATATATTCTTTTTAAACGTCTGGGTAAAAAACAACTACTTTTTGTCCTCATTGAAAACATTATATTTTAGGTAACATTTGTACTATTTTGGAGCAGTAAACACTAGGGGTGGGCGATATGACCTGAAATTAATATCACGGTATTTTTCATCTTTTGAACGGTGACGGTATAATATCATGGTATTACTTTAAATAGCAAAATAATATACATCTCAATGAAGAACGGACAAAAGAAAGTCTCACTTCTATCACTCTTTAAAAGTTTCGGTTTGGGTCATTGTAAATGCTCAGTCTCGTTATGAGCTGATCTTCATTTCTCTGTGTTGGTGGAATAAAGCAGGCGAGTCAGCCGCACCAATTTATGAGCAGACAGAGCAGGATTCTCACGATGACCACCGGCGCAATACCGCTCTTTGTTATGAGCCGTAGTTTCAGTGTAAACTTAGTAAAGGTGAGTTTCTTTGGCGATGATGTGTACAGTATTAGATTTTATATTTAGCGGACATTTGTGCTGAACACGCGGTGAATGCAACGCATCAAGATTCGGGCACCTTCTCCGAAAACACTCGATTGATCTCAGCTGGCGAATCAACATTTACCTCATGTCATGATCGCTGTCATCTGCGCCATTATTATTATTATAACTTTAGGTGAAGTTTGCAAACCTGTGCACTTTTCACTCTTCAGCCGTTTGTATTTCCTGCAGTAACAAAAGCTCCCTGTTATCTGACAGCGGGAAGCGTTGAGTGACTGACAGCTAATATGAACCAATACTGCAGCAGGGTAGAGCGATTCAGCAAGTTTATAGAGAAAATCTAATCAGATTGCACTACAACCATTATATTCAGTCGCACAAATGCTCCCAAATATATTATGAGGGCGCATAGATTACATTTCGGGCGCTCATGCGACCAAAATGGTTGCAATTTCGAGCCCTGTAGTATAAGGACATGTATTCAGACCACAACTGAACGTTTGAGGAAAATTCAATGCCTTATTATTTAGAATTAGCTATTATTGATGTAAATGCAGCTGTTCAAGGCGCATAATTGATTCATTACAGTATTGACGGTATTAGAAAATCCATGTTGTGGCGCAATGTCACACCGGTGATGACTATGACACCGGTGTACCGCCCACCCCTAATATATATATATATATATATGTATATATGTATATGTATATGTATATATGTATATGTATATATATATATGTATATGTATATGTATATATATGTATATGTATATGTGTATATATATGTGTGTGTATATATATATATATATATATATATATATATATATATATATATGTATATATATATATATATATATATATATGTATGTATATGTATATGTATGTATATGTATATGTATGTATATGTATGTATGTATGTGTATATATGTATATATATATATATATATATATATATATATATATATATATATATGTATATATGTATATATGTATATATATATATATATATATATATATATATATATATATATATATATATATATATATATATATATATGTATATATATGTGTATATGTATATATATGTGTATATATATATATATATGTGTATATGTATATATATGTGTATATATATATATATATAGATAGATAGATAGATAGATAGATAGATAGATAGATAGATAGATAGATAGAATAACAGACAGACAGTCAAATAGATAGACAGACAGACAGACAGACTTACTTTTGCCCTCTTTGTTGTAGTTTTACAAAAGAGAAAGATATTGAGAAGAACAATTGCCAGTAAAGTTACCCAAATGGTTTCTGCTGTTCTTAGGCTGTTGAACTTTTGGTAAAGCAACAACTGGTTGGGACAGAATAATAGTAATTATTATTATTATGACAAATTAAATGTCAAAATGCTAACAGCCACAGATATATTTCAGCAGTTGTGTGAAGCAAAAAACATGCTGATTTGTGACAGGTAATACTTGAATTATAAACATCGTGTCTGTTGTCCTAATTTATGTCACCTTTTTCTTGTGCTTGAATGTTAAAACGGCCCTCTTATGAATTGTCAGTCACTGAAATGGCCCCCTGCCAATTTGAGTTTGAGTCCCCTGATGTAAGAGATCCTATTCTGCTGGAGATACTGTTGCCATAAATAAATAAAATTGAGTAGTTGTAAAAATAAAATGCTTGTATGTATCGTAGAAACGGTATAACAGAGTCTTTTAGTGGTTTTAAAACCTTGACTTTTCCAAACCGCGGTAAACATTGAACTGATTATCATCCCATGCCTACTCAAGTGTCTTTGGCACATTCTAGGTTTATGCTGTGAAGACAGTTCTCCAGCGACCCCTCAGTTTGATCCAGGGGCCTCCAGGAACAGGAAAGACGGTCACTTCTGCCACCATTGTCTACCATCTGGCCAGACAGGGCAATGGGTAAGACACTGCAGTGCTGAACATGAACATCTTGTTGAGTTTTCCAGAGCATTATAACATTTCAGCTTGAATTATAGTTATTTAGTGCTGGAAATTGGATGCTATATATTGTTATTAATATGTGATGCTAGGGCTGCACAATATATCGTTGTAGCATTGATATCCCAATGTGTGCATTCGCAATTGTCACATCGCAGGATCTACAATGTTGAGTTGGGATTATAGTTGATCATCAGTGAAGACTGTACAGTGTTATTTTATATTTTACACCACATTTGATTATTCAGTTGCTGTACCTGAGTATCTGACTACTGTTTGACTCTAACCATAAAGCATTGCTTAATATAAATAATAATAATATAAATAGTAATCTTTTTTTATTCATCCTTGCAATTTGTTTGTTTCACTCCGCTACAAAATTATCCCTATCAATCTAAATTAACGATAGAGCTAATCTGCTGAAATCATATTCACATTGCAATATATCTCGCAGAAAATAAAATGTGCCAATGTCTGATTTTTGCTAAATCGTGCAGCCCTTTGAGATGCTTTGACAAATGTTTAATATTAGTAATATTAAGACTTTTGATTTACAATATTAGCAAAAAATATTTTAAAGTACGATACAGAATGTCATGTAATTAAAAATCATGCACAAAACATTTACAACACAGTTGCTTTCTTTTCATGTTGATAGACCATGATACACCATTGTTGTGCAGCACAATTTGACCAAAAAAATACAAGCAATTGATTAGTTTTATTTTATGCCTTAAATTAGTTTATGCTTTTGAGTCAAAACAAAAATTCTGAGATGCACAATTTCATTATCCAAAAGTATGTGTAATCAATTCAATTCATAAAAGTTATTAATTGATTAAGCTTTTTACAGTAATAGAACAATTGTGATTTATTTATTTTTTAGAAATTGTAATTGATTTATTATTATAATTTTTTTTTGTAAATTAATTAGACATGCTTTAAGATTAATGCATTAATCGTATGTTTAAACAGTTTGGCATCCAATTTTATAGGGTCTGAAAATGTAATTTAAACTTTGTTAAACTTCTTAAAATTTAAGTCAAACTTCACACCATGAATGTAATGTAACCATTAATAGACAATGCAGGAAAATTAAAATAGAAATCTTTTGGGGGTAAATAATCAAACTAATTTTATAGGACCTGTATCTAGTCTGTTTTTTTCCTCCTCCTCTGCTGTCTTAATGCAGGGGTGTCCAAACTCGGTCCTGGGGGACTGCTGTCCTGCATAGCTTAGCTCCAACTTCCTTCAACACGCCAAAAATAGAACTGAAAAACCATATTTAACTTTAAAAAAAAAGTTTTTTGTAAGTTTTATCTATTTATATTTTATATATTTGTCTAAGTAATTTTTAATTTTTTTAATATAATACGAATTTGTTTTTATCATGTAATAGTTTAATGTATATCCATTTGGCCACGAAATAGCCATAAGTTGCTGATGTGGCAATAAATATGTAATAAATAAATAAATAAATCCTTCAACACGCCTGCTTGGGAGTTACTAGTATATGTAGAAAAAGCTGGTTCAGGTGTGTTTAATTGGGGTTGGAACTAAAATATGCAGGACAGCGGCCCTCTAGAACCAAGTTTAGACACGCCTGTCTTAATGTGTTGTCCAGTGCTGGTTTGTGCACCGACTAACATTGCAGTGGATCAGCTATGAGAGCACATTATATTATTTCAGAGTTAAATATAGTTATTTAATGCCATTTTAAAAATTGGATGCTATACATTGTTATTAATGTATGATGTTATTTAGAAATATTTAATAATTGCATTATAATGGCTTTAAATTACTTTCATTTAAATAATAGTCAAGTACAATCCAGAATGTCAAGTAATGAAAAAAATCATGCAAATAACATATTAAAATACAAGGAATTATTTATTTTTCTTTTATACCTTAGATTAGTTTATGCTTTTGAGTCGAAACCAAATTTCTGACATGCACAATTTCATCCTAGAAAAGTATATGTAGTCAAATAAATTCATAAAAACAAATTAATTGATTGAGCTTTTTACAGTAATAGAAAAAATTAGAGTAATATTATATTATTATATTAGAGTAATAATTTTTTCTGTAAATCAATTTAGATTAATCTATTTTTTTTTTTTTTACAAAATTGTTTTCCATCTGATTTTATAAGGTCTGAAAGTATAATTTTAACTTTATTAAACTTTAAATTTTAAAGTCAAGTCAAATTTCACAATTTCAATTTGAATACGTAATCATTAATAGGCAATCAAGGAAATTAAAATAAATCTTTTTTGGGGGGGAATAATAAAACATTTCATAGGGCTTATTGTATCTAATCTTTTGTTCTGTCTCAATTTGTAGTCCAGTGCTGGTTTGTGCACCGAGTAACATTGCCGTTGATCAGCTAACAGAGAAGATCCATCAGACGGGACTGAAGGTGGTTCGTCTGTGTGCTAAGAGTCGTGAGGCCATTGATTCACCTGTGTCTTTCCTGGCTCTGCACAATCAGATCCGCAACATGGACAGGTACCACCTTTTCTGTTCCTAACCCTCGTGTGCTGTTGGGGATATTTGAGGCTTTATTTGGCCACAGATTTCTCTGTGTTTCAGCAAATGAATTGATTTTTGGTGACCAATCTTATTTTGACACATTTTGGGAAAATACTTTGGAAGTTTTCAAAAACTCAACAATACCCTTTTTAATACACGCAAATTGACTACATTTTCGTTGTGTTGGTGACCATTTTTGCCTCATTGCCTTCCATTATAATCACATTTTTTGATTGCAAAGCCATGACAGCATATACTCATGCCTTCCTGATTGTTGCTGGTTTTCGGGCAGGGTTTCAAAGACTGTGCCTTTGTCTTTGGAGTCCATTCAGGTCGAAGAAACGCTCTTGTTTTTTTTTTTTTTTTTTTTATTAGATTTGGGCTAGTGAAACTTGTCTGGTCAGTGGCTGGACAAGTTCTTTCACATATTTACCTCATTTACATGCTCTTTGTCTCCACCTTAACTCTGCCCCCTCCTCAAATATAACTCTGTCCAAAATTAGACCCATTAGACTCTTGTAGACTGTAAGAGACTCAGTTAGACTTGCAGACTCATGTGGACTTCTTGAGGATGCTGTTTGACTGCAGAACAACCAACACAGCTCAATAAAGATTTCTGCTTGTAACAAGTCTCCTGGCCTAGGTTCTTCAATTTACTACAACATTTGCATTGATATGTTTGAGAAAATCAAAATAAGCAGCTCCGCTCTCAGAACATTGCAAACATAGTAAGTGAATTTCCGCACACACACTGTTTTTTAGCACAGGCCTATCTAAAGGGTTAATGCTGCCAACTGATGATTTTTTACCTCTGGAGTCTTTTACCTCTTTCCAACAGGGAAAATGAGCAACAATCAAGAATGCATGATGATTTTGAGTCATGCCTTTGCAATTAAAAAATGTGATTATTATGGAAGTCAATGGGGGCAAAAACAGCCCAGAACATAATGAAAGGGGTTGTCCATTTGAACAGTACACAAGGCTTAATGAGGTCAGGATTTTAGTGTTGAGATTGATGCATATATAGTTTGTAAATGAGATCTTCTGAGCATTAGTGTTTGTCTGTTTGATCTGCAGCATGCCAGAGTTGCAGAAGCTTCAGCAGCTGAAGGATGAAACCGGCGAGCTTTCGTCCTCTGATGAGAAACGTTACCGCGCTCTCAAACGAACTGCAGAGAGAGAGCTGCTCATGGTACCTGTCTGATTCACTTTAAAACACTGATAGAAATCTGGAATATTTCATAGTGAAATTAGGTGTTTTGGGTGTCTGAAGTCGAGTAATACTCAACTTTATTTTCCAGACATTAGGTCCATTAGCAATACAAGACAAACAGAGCAAACCACACAATACACATTATAAAAGACAGTTATGCCAATGTTTCCTCAAAGGTGACTAATAACGCAAATCAGAAAGCCTAGGGTTTGTCAGCAACTTTAAAAATCTATTCTGAGAATCCTCCAGTCAACAAGTAGACTTGTACATCAAATTTTCAATGCTTTATTTGATTCTGATTGGTTGATTCGTGTTTCAAGCTGTTATAAAATACTCACCAAACTAGTGTTGTCACTATTAACAGTTTCAATGTAAACCAGTCATTTTTTTTTTTTATTTTCAATTATAAATTTCTTCAATCAAATTTTCAGTACCATTAAAACCATGATTTATTCTCACAATTCTGGTAAATCCTGCAACATTGCGATCAGCCATTTAAAAAAAGGCTGCAAAGTAAATGTGTGTGTATATATAAACGACTATATACTTATTGTTTCAAATATGTTGTACTCTTTTCATTTAAAGTGTGTGTTGCGCAGTTTTGAGAATACTGAGCTGAAGCTTGACTTCACCAAATTAAATTGCCAATCAAGTTTCAACAGTCAGAAAAATCACATTAAGATATTTTCGGCAAATCGCGCTGTCCTTTTCAGCTTTTAGAAAGCAGCTGTATGCAGTTATATGAAAAACAAGGTAAGCATGATCCTTGTGAGGTACTTTTTTTTGTGTAGGTAAAACAAATGCCTTGAATGAAAATTCAAGTGTACCTATAAAAGCACAAAACAAAATGTTTATTGTTATAACTTTAAAGTTTTGCTCTAGGGTTTAAGAGGTAACTTGTAATGTGATTTAAAATTTGTGGTGAGTTGGTGGCAAAATATCAAAACGACAACCGAAATACTGCAAAAATAAGTGAATTCGTTTACAATAGTGAAAGAAGTCAAACGGCAAAAAAAGTATTATTTACAAGATCTCACAAAAGAAAATAAATCAATCAATGTATATTATGGATGGGGGAAACGAGAATTAAGTGGCGCCAAATAAATGAAAGCAATATAACAAAAACCCCAAATCTAGCTAATATTTACCCTCTAAACCAGAGGTGTCCAAACTCGATCCTGGAGGGCCGGCGTCCTGCAGATTTTAGCTCCAACTTGCTTCAACACACCTACAAGGATGTTTCTAGAATGCCTAGTAAGAGCTTAATTAGCTAGTCCAGGTGTTTCAGATTGGGGATGGAGACCGAGTCTGGACATCCCTGCTCTAAACTATCTAATAGAAAATAAACAAACGAAACATCTTCAGCGTTTTCACGCTATAACTAAAACTACTCTTCTAACCAAAAATACGGAGAAAACTTACAGCGGGTGGCGCTCACTTCTAAACTAGTGTGTTGCGACATCTACGTGATGTGAGATGTATGTCACGTGACATCAAAACTCCTCGAATCCCAGGGGAAGGCTGACCCCAGAGATCAGGTGATTTCCACATATACACATACAAGACGATAACAGCGATCAAAACAAAAACAAGACCAAGATCAAAACTCTAAATTCACATCAATATCACAGCACATAACAACAAGCCAAAACACACACAAACGGCAAGCAAAGACAAAGCAAGCAAGACAGCAGAACGAGCTTCCCCGCTCGCGTCCCTTTAAACTTTGAGCTCCTATCCTGATTGGTAGCGAAGGTGATGACGTCACAGGGTGGAATGGAGATTGACGTCTTCACGGACGAATGAAATACAGGCATATTCATATGACTGTAACATTTATTTGTTTGATAAAATTGTATAACGCTAAAATAATTATTTGTTTGTTCATTTTTAGATACAAAATTAAGTAGATTTGTGTGTGTGTGTGTGTGTGTGTGTGCGTGTGTGTGTGTGTGACATTTATTTTTTAAACATTTTTAGGTTATATTAACAACACGATGATACTGAAAACTGATCATTTTGGTCACTATAATCATGAGATAAATTATCATGAAAATAAATAAATTTGCCTTTTTTTTTTTTTTTTTTTTTTTTTTTGTGAAATTTTGCTGAAATAACTTGTATAACAGCAATAATCTTCATGAAGCTGTGGATTACAGTGGATTTATAAATGACTATGGGGCATTGTTAATCACGACGTGGACCCGTTTAGCCATTATAAATCGACTGTAAACCACAGCTTCACAAGACGTATTGCTTTAATTTAAATAAAATATACCAGACGCCAAATTGGTCACTCTAGGTCAGGGGTCGGGAACCTTTTTTCAGCAAAGAGCCATTTCAGATTTTTTTTTAGCAAATGCATTTTTATATATATATATATATATATATATATATATATATATATATATATATGTAGGAGCCATACATTGTAAATTGGCGATTGGCCACAAGGTGTCAGTACCACACTATATAACTGTGGCTTCACTGCATGGAAGGAGCGTTGGTAGGAAGCACAGTTTTTGACCGTAACTTAATGTGACGTGAAGTAACTCAACTCAACTTAAGGTAACAGAGAAGTGTGCATATAGAATAAGGAAAAGTGATGAAGTAATTCTGTTGATTGGAAAATAAAGACGTTTTTATTTGCATCTATTTTGCCTATGGACTCTGACTTTACGCGTTAAAAACTTGCTCACTCTACCAACAATAACGGCAATTGGAAGCCGCTACTATATATATATATATATATATATATATATATATATATATATATATATATATATATATATATATATATATATATATATATATATATATATATATATATATATATAAAAAAGTATATTTTTAATATTATATATATAATCAAAATGCCTCTTTAAAAATGCATTTGCTACTGTATTACTACTTAAAATAATACAGGTTTTAACAAAACTGTAATATATGTTCAAGCACAACTCAAACACAAACAAATATGAAGCATCACATGTTGAGCAAGTCCATGAATGAAAAAAGAACGTCCTTTTATTGTTAGCGAAGTTCTTATTCATTTTTGCTGTAAAAATTACAATAAAGAGGGAATTGTAATTGTGTTTTTGATAAGAAACTGATTTCTAGTGACGGTTATATTTTTTAAAATATGTAATATTATTGATAGAAGACAACTGGAGAGCCACGCATTTTTGGTTAAAGAGTCACATGTGGCTCGAGAGCCATAGGTTCCCTACCACTGCTCTAGGTTGACCCATTTGTATTTATTGAATAATGATGCACCACCAACATGTAATTACTGTCAAGCTGCTCTCACTATAAAAGCATATTTGATTAGAGTGTAAAAGTTTAAGTACCGTTAGGCAAGATTTTTATCATGAAAACACTATGGATGTTTTTAAATGGGTATCAGCAGGAAGAATTGCATGTTATTTATCAAATATTAAATTGAAAGATCATATTTTACTTTTATATACATTTTTTTTATGCTTTTCATTTATTTTTATTTAGATATCTGTTTGTATATATATATAAAGTCCTTATGTTGTGGTTTTATGTATTTTGATCTTGTAATGTAAAAGTTGCTAATGTGGCAATAAATAAACATTAAAAATAATAGTAAATAGTTTCACTGTAGATCACAGCTCCTTGGGGTTTATTGGATTATTTAATGTATAAAACATAATATTGTCTTGTTTTGACTCAGAAAAGGGGGCCTGTTTTTGTGTGGGGCAGTTCTTTTCTTTGCACAGACAGACTTTTTCCATCAGCACACCTCCTGACCTGCATCTGATTGTCTTTATTATTTTTCAGAATGCTGATGTGATCTGCTGCACATGTGTGGGTGCTGGCGACCCTCGTCTGGCGAAAATGCAGTTTCGCTCCATTCTCATCGATGAAAGCACACAGGCCACAGAGCCAGAATGCATGGTGCCAGTGGTGCTCGGGGCCAAACAGGTACGTAACGGGAAGCTCTCCTCCTCCTGAGGGTTTGTTTGTATGGTTGTGTAATAATCTGAGAGAAATGTGCATGCTGTATTTGTTAGTTAACAGACTTTGCATAATTCAAGTGTACTTTACTGGTCAGAAGTTTGGTATCATTAAGAATTGAAAAAAATAGTGAAATATTAGGGGTGTTAACCTACACCGGTCTCACGGTTTGCTTTGGTTGCGATTATCACACCATTGATTGGGTTCCGTTCGATATCTTGGTCAATCACGATGCATTGACGATGCTTTCCATACCAATGGCGTAGTGGTAGTGTGTCGACACATGTACTCCGGTGCTCACGGCGACCCGGGTTCGATTCCGCCATCGAGGTCTTATGCCTATATATATATATATATATATATATATATATATATATATATATATATATATATATATATATATATATATATATATATATATATATATATATATATATATATATATATATATATACTATAGCAGTGAAAAGGGGGCTCCTGCTGTAACTTCAGTGTCAGTGAAAGACTCTCCAGCAAACACACACGCACTGAATTGTGCAGAGTTTCTGTGTTTTGAAGAAGTTGGAGTGTTTTAATTACTCTCCTCCGTCGCAATAGTGTACTGACACAATATGAGATAAATGACGACAATATGTTTGGCATCTATTAGTGAACCGATAACGGTGCACTGAAGAAACTAGGGATTTCAAAATTGTTTCTTCGATGCAGACGCAAACAATTCGGTATCAGTTCAGTAATAATCATAACCGGTTATTATGTACTGATGTCATTTATCACATATGTGTTATATGGTGGTGGCTTTATGTACTGACATCATGTACTGACGTCTTTATCACATATGTGTTAAAGGGAGGCGACGGCGAGTAATTAAAACAATCCAACTACTTAAAAAGCAGATAACTGTGCACAATTCGTGTTCGTGAGATAATGTTTTATCTCCTCTCTCGGCTGTTACCACAATGATGTTACTTGTGGGTCCAGACACGAGCGTGTCTCCAGAGTGAGTTTTCTCCACCGCGTCGCCGTCTGTAATGGATTGCCACATCCGTTTAACATCAGTGTCCGTGTCACTGCCTTTCGCACCGATCGCAGCCTTTACTGTTAAGCACTTGATCAGTCACAGGCGTTTAAGAACTCGCTCTACAACACTCAAAAAGCTAGCAGGGATAATATTAAGTGTATTTGCTTTAAATGCTCATGTTTTCTGTGCATTTACTTAATTCTTTTGGAACAATTAAAAAAGAGGTAATGATCAGGTAAAATAAAGGTAGAGTTCATATATCTGACTGCTTGTATTAAAGAACAAAATTGTATTACAAAAAGTATATAAATATATATTTTTAATTATAAATTTTAATACAAGAATTGTTGTGTTGCCAGGTAAAATATCAATTTGTTTATGGAAAGCATTGTCAATGCACTGAGATATCAAAGTCAACCGAATCGATGATCAGATAATTGTAACTGATCCGAACCACGAGACCAATTTTGATTACCCCTATAAAATCTCATTATAAAGTAAAATAACCATTTTCAAATTGAATGTAGTTTGTTTAAATGTATTTCTGTGATTTTAAAGATGAATTTATCATCATAACTCTAGTCTTCAGTGTTACATGATTTTTCATAAATCATTGTAATATGATGATCTGCTGCCCAATAAACATTTATTATTGTTATTATTATTAATAATATTAACTAATATTAGTTTAAATAAAAACTAATAATATTAGTTTAAATAAAAACTAATGTTATTATTATTATTAGTTTTTATTATTATTATATAATTATAATTATGCTATAATTCTTTTAAAATGTAAACCGTGATAAAGTACCATTCAAAGGTACCATAAAATATTTCATTAAAATAATTCATGTAGGACGTCAAT
This sequence comes from Danio aesculapii, assembly GCF_903798145.1. Lineage (NCBI taxonomy): Eukaryota > Metazoa > Chordata > Actinopteri > Cypriniformes > Danionidae > Danio > Danio aesculapii. Next base: position 56,081,147 of record NC_079436.1, read on the forward strand.
AATGAATTCATAATGTAAAAATAAATAAATGGTAATTTATCTCTCCTAAAAAGTAAAATGCATGTTTCCACAAAACTATGAAGTATGAAAAAGAAAATTCATCATAGTTATTTAAAATTTGTAAATAATAATTCATCACAACAGCACAGCAAATCATCATATTAGACTGATTTCAGGATGATGAAGCATGCGACACTGGAGACTGAAGCTGTAAATTCAGTTTTTTATTCACAGAAATAAATTGAAAACTTTTAACTATATATTGAATATATTGATATTGAATTCAATCCTGTATTGATAGACTTTTGTTACTGTACATGACCTGTAATATATTCGGAAGCATTAAAAATGTAATGCACTGACACTGTAATAATTGGTTATTTTATTTTATTGTGTCTTTTGTTAACAGTGTAACTATTCAATTAACTTCTGGAGAATATTAATGAACTTGCTTAAACATTATTAATTGTAAATACTATAGTAAGCACATGGAACAGCACGTACACCTTAAAATAGAGTCTTTGCTTTAATAAATGCTTAATGCAATTCAAATAATTGTAAATAATAATGTAAATTAAGTTTTTTATTCACAGAAATAAATTGATAAACTTCAAACTACGTTCAATATCAAAATATGAATCATAATTTTACAGTATTTAATCAAATAAATGCTTTTAATCAAATAAATGCGACCTTGGTGATCTTTAAAAAAAATACATTTTAAATTAGTTTGTTAATTATTTTCTTTTTACTTTAAAATGCTTTTACTTTATAACATTTTATTAAACTTTTGACTGTTGGTGTGCCTGACTTGTCACACCATGATCAAAACCACATTGTTATATAAAATAATAGTTATCGATTCATTGTGTAACGTTCAGATATTGTGTACATTGGTGTTTTTAAATGAGCATGCCTTAGATATTAATAAAATCAGTACGTGTAAGTTTTCTGTGGAGTAACTGTGCTGTGCTTTTGTCTTTGGCAGCTGATTCTGGTGGGTGACCACTGTCAGCTGGGGCCTGTGGTCATGTGTAAGAAAGCGGCTAAAGCAGGTCTTTCTCAATCTCTGTTCGAGAGGCTGGTGGTGCTGGGCATCAGACCCATCCGTCTGCAGGTGCAGTACCGCATGCACCCAGCGCTCAGTGCTTTCCCATCAAACATCTTCTATGAGGGATCTCTGCAGAACGGGGTCACTGCCGGTATGGGACATTTCAGCTTGCATTTTACTTCACAGATAGATGCATTTAATTAAATTGCATTTATTTAGTTGATTAAACATTTAACCTGATTGATATTGAATTCAATCCTATTCAATCCAATTCAATTGATAGACTTTTGATACTGTACATGACCTGTAATATATTCGGAAGCATTAAAAATGTAATGCACTGACACTGTAATAATTGGTTATTTTATTTTATTGTGTCTTTTGTTAACAGTGTAACTATTCAATTAACTTCTGGAGAATATTAACGAACTTACTTAAACATTATTAATTGTAATTACTATAGTAAGCTCATGGAACAGCAAGTACACCTTAAAAAAGTGTTTCCTCTAGGATTGTTTCCAGCTGTGGCGGCAGGCCTTTTTACACAGATCTACTAACTACCTGTGGCGTTATTTCAATGACAAATGTTGTGAGCGCAGTATTAGAAGTCGAGATCGCATTTATATAATAGCCTACAGCATGCAAATCTCTTTGCTTGCACGCCGATTTCCTCTGCTCGTGCACAAAGCTTCTTGCGCGCCCTCAAATACGCGCTGCTCAAGTGCAGACAGTGTTGCCAGATTGGGCGGTTTTGAATTTATTTTTTTGCGGGTAAAAAGTGACATAGGCGGGTAGTGAAAATTTGGGTGGTTTTGCAACGGCGTGCCTGCCAGCCCCGGTCTCCCATTATAAACCTGTTTTGATCTCCCAAAGAGATGCCATAGCTCCCGTTCTTCGCATACAAATGCTTAGAACAGTGTGTAAACGCTTGTGATCTCGACAGCTTTTGGGCTGGAAACAGTCAGCAACATCTGGCAACACTAAGCGCAGATCTTCTTATGCGCTCTCAAATAAACGCTGCTGAAGTGTGATTTAGCGAGTTTATGTAACGAGTATATCTCCAACATTTATTAGATTTGCTAGGAATACTTATGAATGTCTCCAATAGACCTACAGAGCAGTATTAATGCGTCCTGAAGTAAAGTGAAACGGCTATACGTCCTGTTTGCTGGCCTCTCGCATCACACACCTGTCAGTCAGTCAGCGCGTAACCTTAAAGGGTTAAACAAATGAGGCACAGCACTACTACAGTTACAATTCGTAACTACATGAACTACAGTTCATGCGGTTATAATTCACTTAACCTTTAATATGTTTTGGTGCGATTATCACCCGCTATTAAAAAAATTAAATGTTTTGAATGAGAAGCTGTAATGTAGCCGTGGCGGGATGAATTTTAGCTTGGCGCCCCACCATGGAAGAATGAATGTAGCTGAAACCATGTTAAAATAAAGTCTTTGCTTTAATAAATGCTAAAAAATGCCATTCAAAGCAAAATTTTCACCATTACCTCAGTTTTAATTTTCCCGTGATCGTTTAAAAATTTGTTAAATATTCTGATTTGATAAAGAAACATTTCTGATTAATAGAAATGATGGTGCTTGATATTTTTTTATTTTATTTATATGGAAAATCATACTTTTATTCACAATTTTTTTATGAGTTTAAATGTTTAAAGGAACAGTATTTGTTTTAAGTAGACGTGTTTGTAGTATTCTCAATACTACGTAGATTTTCATTTTTAATATCCATTTAATCAACATTTTTATTTATTTAATATTATTTTTAATCTAATGTAATCAAGGAATGCTAACAATTTAGCTTTGCCACCACAGGAATGCATTACATTTTAATTATGTTCAAATCGAAACTTGCTTAATTTATTTTGTAATAGTATTACCCAATAATGCTGCTTTCAACGTACCCTAAAAATAAATGCAGTTTAGGCAAGCAAAAGAGAAGAATTCATAAATAATTGTACAAATTGTAATTATCCCAAACCCTTTAGCAGCAGTAGAGTACAGACAAATGAAGAGCATTTGTTTTAAATAGACAGTTTTGTATTATTATAAATGCAAATGATTTTCTTTTTTTTTTAATTTCCATTTGATCAATATTTGTATTTTATTAATTTAATTATTATTATTATTATTTATCTAATGTAATGAAGTACTGCTAACAGTTTATTATGAAAATAAATGCAGTTTTGGCAAGCTGAAGAGTAGAAGACTTCAAAAGTATAAAAAAATATATAATTATTGCAAACCTGTGATCAGCAGTAGTGTATAGACCAGAGGTCACCAATCTCTGTCCAGGAGGACCGGTGTCCCTAAAGGGTTTAGCTCCAATTTGCCTCAACGGACCTGCCTGGGTGTTTCAAGTATACCTAGTAAGACCTTGATTAGCTTGTTCAGGTGTGTTTGATTAGGGTTGGAGCTAAAATCTGCAGGACACCGGCCCTCCAGGAACAAGTTTGGTGACCCCTGGTATAAATACTTAAATAAGATTTAAGTGATAAATTTTTTATTAATGCTACAAGTGACAATAAATATATATGTATTAGATACATTATTATATTATATTAAATATATATATATATATTTGTGCTGTCAATCGATAAATAAAAAAACTAATTAATCGTAATTTTTTTTGTAAAATTAATCACGATTAATCTCATTTAAAAGACTGAAACTTGTAATTTTGGCTATTCAAATGTAAAATTAATGTAAATGCAAGACAAAAACTATTTAAATTCAAAATATAATTGTTTATTAGAATTTTTGTTTAACTTGTAACACAGATTTCTTCATGTAAACAACATACCAAGATGAAGATCCTGGCTTGACAGCCATATTTATTACAGAAATTAAAACACATGCATGCTAATGCCATTTAAATTTCAAAACAATCAATGCCAATAAAGAAAAAATTGATTTCCATGTTGGATTGTAAGTAGATTGCAAAAAAATGCCAAAATGCAAGCATTGCAAATATGGAAAATAGACAATTATAATAACAATAAAGTATTGAATACAAACAATTGTACTCATTGAAAAGTTGTATTGCTGAGAGTTGGAAACATTAATTATAAAGTACAATTTTGCTTATAAAAAATATATATAATTATTGCAAACCTGTGATCAGCAGTAGTGTATAGACCAAGGGTCACCAATCTCTGTCCAGGAGGACCGGTGTCCCTAAAGGGTTTAGCTCCAATTTGCCTCAACGGACCTGCCTGGGTGTTTCAAGTATACCTAGTAAGACCTTGATTAGCTTGTTCAGGTGTGTTTGATTAGGGTTGGAGCTAAAATCTGCAGGACACCGGCCCTCCAGGAACAAGTTTGGTGACCCCTGGTATAGACAGAAAGCCTTTGTGTTTAATATAGCACACTGATGATGTTGTATCGTTTTCCAGCTGATCGTCTCAAGAAAGGCTTTGACTTCCAGTGGCCTCAGCCTGATAAGCCCATGTTTTTCTACGTGACCCAGGGCCAGGAGGAGATCGCCAGCTCTGGCACCTCATATCTCAACAGGTAGAGCTCAATATGATATCCCATTCAAAACACAAACACATATTGCACACTAATTAGCTCCTTTTAGTTCAAAATGACTCGATCGAAAAGGCTAACCTTTGCTGTATATCAGAATGAGTGTAGTCACTAGTCCGGTTTGATGAGTTAAAACTAATGAGAAAACGAACTATAATTAATTTATATTTAATATAAATTTCCCATTTACATGCCTCTAAATGTCACAAAGCAATTATTTGATTTTGGCTGGAATAAAATATATTATGAAGCAGATTTTGTTCTAATAGTCAAATATCTGGATGTTATGTGAGTACTAGAAATTAGAAGAACTTTGAAAGTTCATAAGCTCATTCAAATGCTAGATAAATTCCTTTCAGAAGCTACAGTACTGTGCTAAAGTCTTAGGTCACCAGCAGCTTTGGGAGGCTAAGACTTTTGCACACATCTATCTATCTGAAAGGTTAGGAGCAAGCGCATGGTCATTAGTTTTGGGTGAACTATAGCTTTAATATACAAACAGAAAATATGAGAAATATGTATACAATATTCAGAATAAAATTACTTTTGGGAAGGAAAGTCTGTGTTTATTGTTACCTCTATCAACTTGAGTCTTTTCTGAAATGATGTGCTATTTAATATCAAGCATCTTTCAGCATGTCAAAGTTCCTCCTTAGATTTAGCATTTCCTATCTTTCTTTACTCTTCAGATGAATCTGCCTATAATATTGCCTATACAGACTGTGTGTAATATTCAGGTCTGGGCTCTGTGGAGGCCATTTCATGACTGTCTTTGTTTCACCATTTGTTTTTCTCTCCCAATATGATTTCATTACATTAGCAGTGTGTTTGGGATCATTATCATGCTGAAACTATTACAAATGAGGTGTTTTCTAGTAAGAATTTACATGACGGAT
>NC_079436.1:56091641-56123504 GCF_903798145.1 Danio aesculapii
ATACTTCAGTTAGACTGCATGATTTCACTTTCATACTGGACATAAAATGCACTTTTACTGGTAGGAATATCTCTCCATACTCATCATTCTCTCTTCTAATAGCCGTATATATGACTATTACATATCTATAATAGACTGCCCTAGCCACTGTGATATAGTATGTTGGATCGTATTGCTTTCTCACTACAACCAAACCACTTTAGAGTTCATTTCAATCAAGCCCCGATTGATTTGGCGTGGATCAGATAGCAATTGCGGGTTTCACATATGCCCAATCGAACTAAGGGGGGCAAACATGCAAGCAAGGGCGTAACAGCCATTTTAAAAGTGGGGGGACAGCTGTATCGTCACCCAAAAGTGTTTAATGATTTATTAGCAAAAAAGTTTATTTAATAATCTTTTAACCAAAATTCTAAAATAATTACACAATATTAATAATAACAATAAATAAACAGAACCACACACATTTAAATTAAGCATTACTCTGTGTGAAAATATTTTTAAATACTACAATTCAATTGCAAAATTGCAAGTTGATACTACACATATAACGTGAGATGGACATCGCCATGTGTACTTGCGGCCGATGCGCCATTCATAAAAGCAGAACACGCAGGATTCAACACGTAAATTCACCAATTACTCCCCAAATACATGCAAGTAAGTGGTTGGTGAACTTAGAGAGGAGTAGATTCAATTTTATAGTTACTTTCAGTATGTGTATCTGATATGATTAAAACACATCGGCAAATTATATTTTAATGGATTGTTAGACTTCCTTGTGTGTTTTACAAACTCTAAAGTTCTTGTTTTACTAGTACTTGTGTGTATTTACATGTCTAAATCATAAATTAAGCAATAGGCCGTAAAAAGGCTGCATAATTGTGATAATATAACACGTCTTTTGAGCAGAGTTAAGTTGGTCTTGTTTTCTGAAAAAAAAACGAAAAAAAGAAGCACTTTTACGACGGTCCTTTACTGAGAGTTTAGCTCAGCGCGAGCTCTCTCTGGCTAAACGCATATTGCGACTGCTCAAGCAGTGCTCGTAATATCGAGCGAAAAAAGAAAGACAGCTGTGAAACATAACCTGCTTTGTCTTTTCTGTAGGTAATAGAGTTTAGATCTTTTTAGGGTGAGAGGTTTTTTAGTTAATGCCGTCCCTCACTGAATGTGTCAGGAATACCGAAAACAAAACCAACTTAACCCTGCTGTCTTTCTCTGACTCAGCACCAGACAACACACCAGCACCAGGGACTTTACGTTTCTCACTTCAAAATGGAACAAAAGTAGGATTCTGTAACGTTAGTCATTTACTGTGATTTACCCAGCTGTAGCTGTTGCTCCCTTCTGCATTATCCCTGTCTTTGACTGCAAAATGAATGAATGAAGCTCGTGGCAGACGCTCAAGAGATTCGCGCTGTGATTGGCTGAGTGATCGTTCACTCAAATCAAGTAACAAATCAGAGAACACTTGCGGCCGCTAGGTCAAATAAAACGTGTGGGCCAGTTGGGGGACAGAATAACCTGTTTCCAAAAAGTGAGGGGGACGTGTCCCCCCCCCCCGTCCCCCCCGGTTGCTACGCCCCTGCATGCAAGGTTCCAAAACAAACGTCTAGGTGTGAAAGCACCCTTAAAATACTTCCCCTAATATATCCCCTATAATATAGCCCCTAAGATGATTCCACCCGCCCCAGGTCATTTTCCACTTGATTCAACTTTAATCACCACATATTCACGTTACATTCTGTATAAAGACAAATATATTTATTCTTTATTATTATATATATATTTTTTTACGCTAATGTTATTTATTTATTCTTATCTTCATATGTATGTCTGCACTGTTTGTACTTTTTTGTACTCTCTGCACTGGAAGCTCCTATTACTAAGACAAATTCCTTGTGTGTGCAAGCACACTTGGCAATAAAACTAATTCTGATTTAATTTCCAAGTCAAAATTGTAGGCCTTATAAAGTCTTAAATCTACTGAAGTATTGTGTTGTTGGTCTTACATGATGTTGATCAGGCGCTCATTTTTCTGTGTTCATGTAAAGTTACTCAATCAGGCCGACAACCATTCAATCTCCAACAATCCACCTCTTTCATCTCTAATTACCAATAAAGTTTAACTATCTTTCTTACAATAACATTTGTTTAACAGTAATCCATGTATTTATAGCTACCACTGGCCTAGACCGTTTTTAAAACTAGTAAATAAAAAAAATATGTTAAAAAAGTGCAACTAGACTTTGCTTGTTTTGACACATTATTTAAAATATGTGGCTAAGAAATGACTAAACTTTACATTTTTGGTGGGGCACGTAAAAATCCTTAGGTCTCTCTGTATTAGTCTGACATTTCCTTCATAATGGTCATAAAATATCTTAATGGACACTTATTTTACCACTTTTACAAGATGTAAGATAAGCTTTTGCTGTCTGTAAAGTTTCAGCTAAAAATACCCATCAGATTCTTTATTATAGCCTCCAGAATCTGCCCATTTTGTTGTCTGAGTACAGTGTAGCTGTTTTTATAGCATGTAGCTTTAAATGCAAATGAGCTGCGTCTCCCCGCCCACTGTTCTCACATGCGTGGCTGCTTCTCATCATGCATTACGTCAGATAAACAGCAGTCAGTGACAGAGACCGACACAGATGAAGCTGAAATACAGCTCATTAGTCACAAATACCAAGTCAATTTATCTCATATATTTATGGTGAAGTTTATTAAAGCCATTCTGAAATAAGTCTCACACAAATGCCATTTGCAGTACACACACACATTAGCGTTTACAGACACCATACGGCTGTGGTTATTAAAGAGGTAAAGAATTACGTGGCGATTTTACTGTCTTTATTTCAAACATGCTGTTTTAAAAACGTTTTGAACTTATAAAACTTTATAAAAATCACACATAGTTGTAACATGTTTTAATCCCAGTTTCTTTGCAAAAAGAATGTTCTGTGGACTTGTGTATACATGTTATTATGGAGACATGGTGCCTGTCAATCAATTCGGTGGGTTGGGAAAACCACACTCCTACGTCATGTTGCGGTGGGCCTCCAACATGACTGTGGACACACTATACTACACACAGATCTGTCCAAACAGCTTACAAAAGATGATTTTCATCAAAGGTGCCCTTTAAATAGTGACTTAATGAAACCTGCAGAAACCCTGTATCTGCATAATGGGAATGATATGATAAAGGCAGATGTTGATGGCTTTAGTAATTACATGGAGGAAATGAACAAGTATTTTAGAATAATACAATGTTGTTGATATAGCAAAATCATTCAATACTTGCTTAAACAAAATATCATACCTGTACTTAGTGTTGTCCGCTTGTGATCGCTTCTGTGAAAATGCATCGTAAAATCAGGTGTGAACAGGGCCTAGAATAACCCCTCTGCAATTTAGTGAGTCAATATATTTCTGTAGCAGCCAATTTTTACATGTATAAACAACAGCACTGGCTTTAATTGTTATATTTGTTAGATAAATCGGTTCTATGTCAAATAAAAGTTAACTTTGTTTATATTTAGTAGTCAGTGACATAATGCATCGTAAAATGCAAGATTTCAGTGCTTGTATGCATCTGTAATGTGTTTGCATGCTCTATACACATTGTAATCTTTATTTTAATGATCAGATGTTTCAAAGAAGGCCATAAAATCCATCTAATGGTGTAAATGTGTGTTTCAGGGAGCACGTTTCATGAGTACTGCCATGTATGATGCGAGGGAGGCCATGATCCCTGGATCCGTGTATGATCGCAGCAGCACTGGTGAGAACATATACACACACACACCTCACTCATGTTTTGTCACTACATTAAATTACTTGTAATTATTTAACAATATTCTAGTTTGGTGCTTAAATTTTACTTGTTGGTTTATACATTATTCTAATTGGTTAGTTTAACCCAGGTATGGGCAAACTCGATCCTGGAGGGCCGGTGTCCCTGCATAGTTTTGCACCAACCCTAATCAAACACACCTGCTTGTGGCTTTCTAGTGATCTTGAAGACACTAATTAGGGTGTTCAGGTGTGTTTGATTAGTGTTGGAGCAAAACTCTGCAGGGACACCGGCCCTCGAGGATAGAGTTTGCCCATGCCTGGTTTAACCCTTTAAGCCATATTGGATCATATTGATGTAGAAATGTGTTTTTTAAATGAACAATACTTGCTGCTAAACCTGTTGCACGCAAATGTCTACATTAATTCTGTTTGAGGTTGTCTGATTTCTAGTTATAGTGTAAATTTATAGGTTTCTTTTAGCAATTAATGGTCCTTTTGTATAATTGTCAAACGTCCACCTTTAGCTTTTGCTTCATGTCTTTTTGCTTGAGAATGTACGGATTTTTAGCATAACAGTGCCTTTTGAAAGTCCATGCATCCTTATTTATTTATTTATGAAAACTCTTATTTAAATATATGAAATGTAGTCTGTTTGAGGATTTGTGCCGTCATTATATTGCATTGTTTTGCAGAGCTTTGATCATTAAAAAACTCTTTACTAAGACTTGCTATTTAAAATACAGAGTGATATTTATATGCAGAGATGTATGAAGTACTAGAGACCCAGACTCAAGTAAAAGTACAAGTGCTCTATCAAAAAGTGTCTTGAGTAGAAGTAGAAGTGCTCTTAAAGCCCCATACTTAAGTGGAAGTACTAAAGTATTCAACATTTTTTAAATATTAAATATTGCAAGTAGTTTATTTTAGTTGTATTTCAATTTACTACTCAAATACTGAAAGTGAAAGTACAAGTATTGTGTAATGTAGTTATTAAAGAATGCAGTCAAAAGACATCTGGTGTTTTGTTTATTTTAAATAGCTTTATTTGGGGCACGTGATTAAGCAGAACGAAAAGAAACAGCTTACGTTACTGTTTTTCTCTCGCGCTTGAACCACAGATCTGACAGGTTATAACAGCTCTAACACACACCTTTCAAAGTTGTGTCACAAAAACACTCCGTAATCCACTCAAAACGCTATTGAAACCCGTTTTTAGATGGCGGGTCACTACGGCGCCCTCCATGCGGCAGCCAAGAAAATGGTCTATAATTGTAACGAGTGGGGGTGTGAATCTACACTGGTCTCACGGTTTGGTTACAATTATCATGCCATCGATTTGGTTCAATTTGATATCTCAGTGCATTGAAGAATTTTTTTTTTGTAAAATCTATAAATATATTTATAAATTATTTGTAATACAATTTTGTTCTTTAATACAGCAGTAAGATATATGAACTGTACCTTTAATTTGAACCGCTCAAAGAAAACACTCTTTCTGAATGTATCAAACAAAACTCCAATACATACACAGAAGACAGCACGAGCATTTATAGCAAATCAACTAATGTGAATATCATCCCGCTTCCTTTTTGAGCGCTGACAGGCGAGGTCTTACACAAAGGGCTGCGATCGGCTTTAGAAATGAAAGCGCTGTTCACTGATGGCAGGAAGAACAGCCGCGGTTACAGTCTATATGTGCATAACACGCGGTAATCACAGGTAATCCATAATAGACACAGTGGAGAAAACTCGCACCTCAGGCACACTCGTGTCAGGATCCACAAGTATCGCTTTAACAGCCAAGAGGAGAGGAAAAGTTACCTCACAAACAGGCCAGCGGGTCAAACGTCCAAAGTGAGAGAGAGAGAGAGGTAAAGATGGAGTTTCACAGCATTTCTCTGTAGTAGTGAAATAGCGCCTTGTGTGCTGTGCCGCCTTCATTGTAGTAAGAGCGTTATTTACTCGCCCTCGCCTCCTTCGCTATAATATTCTACTGTGACATTGTGCATAGGAGATAAATGGCGTCAGTATGTATTAACCGGGTACAATGTATTACTAAACCGATATAGATAATTTTGACAGCCTCTAGTAACAAGTAACGATGCAGCACATAAAAAATCTATCGGAGTAAAACTATTAAACTCATCAAGAATATGTACTGAAGTAAAAGAGGAAGTAGGAGAGAAAACAATACTCCAGTAGAGTACAGATACAGCCTTTTAGTACTTAAGTACAGTAGTGAAACATCTCTGTTTATATACATTTAAGCAGTTTAATGTACTATTAAAATTATGTTATTCACTCATTTTACAAGGTAAAATCTTTGGTTTAATTTTTTTGTCAATTTACATATTAGCATCTGCACCAAATTGTCTATTTTTGCTCAGTTTGGGCCTCTGAATAAATCTGATCTTATTTTTCCCACCATATTCTCACTATATCATACTATAGGAGCCATAAAATTATTAAAACCACAAATGCAAACTTCAAACCAAATGAGTCCAATGCTACTCCTCATCATGAACCTGCGCTTGATTAAAATGACTGAACTAAAAAGCATTAATGTAATTTTCTTCTGTATTTGCAGGGCGTCCATCTAACATGTACTTCCAGACTCATGATCAGGTGGGCATGATCGGCACGGGGCCGAATCCGATGGGGTCTTTGAACATCCCCATCCCATTCAATCTGGTCATGCCGCCGATGCCTCCGCCTGGGTACCTGGGACAGGTGAACGGACCTGCTGCTGGTGAGAGAAAACCACAAAACGATGAGTTACAACTGTCTGCAGTGCAAATAACAGTCCACTTCATAATGTTGTAGAATAAATGTTTGCAATGCTGGACAATGCTGTGGATGAAGCAGAACAATTCAGCAGAAGATTAAAAGAATAATTGATCTATCTTGGTTATTGCGCTTAACTAAAGCTACAACCTTTTTTCTGTGCTTGAAAACAAGACATGGACAGTTTTAAATTTTAGACTGGTGGAAAGAAAAATGTAGTTTTGTGATTTATTTAGCAAATAAATTACATTTAAGAGAGTAAATCACAAGAATTGAATGTTGGGCTTGGGGCAAACATGTCATTATTGAAATATTGTACTATACCGTACAGTAACATATCCACTACCTGACAAAAGTCTTGTAGTCAATCTGAGTTGTAAGAGCAACAAATAATAACTTGACTTCTAGTTGATCATTTGGAAAAGTGGCAGAAGCTGGATTTCTCTGATGAATCATCTGTTGAGCTGCATCTCAATCATCACCACAAATACTGCAGAAGACCTACTGGAACCCACATGGACCCAAGAGTCTCACTGAAATCAGTCAAGTTTAGTAAAGGAAAAATCATGGTTTGGGGTTACATTCAGTATGGGGGCGTGCGAGAGATCTGCAGAGTGGATGATCAACATCAACAGCCTGAGGTATCAAGACATTTGTGCAGCCCATTACATTACAAACCACAGGAGAGGGCAAATTCTTCAGCAGGATAGCGCTCCTTCTCATACTTCAGCCTCCACATCAAAGCTCCTGAAAGCAAAGAAGGTCAAGGTGCTCCAGGATTGGCCAGCCCAGTCACCAGACATGAACATTATTGAGCATGCCTGGGGTAAAATGGAGGAGGCATTAAAGATGAGTCCAAAGACTCTTGATGAACTCTGGGAGTCCTGAAAGAACGCTTTCTTTGCCATTCCAGATGACTTTATTAATAAGTGATTTGAGTCATTGCAGAGATGTATGGATGCAGTCCTCCAAGCTCATGATGGAGTCAGACACAATATTCATTCTGTTTCCACTGCAGCATGACCACATATTCTATACTGGACATTATTGAAGGTTCAGTGACCAGACTTTTGTCTAAGCAGAGTCAGACCTTACTGTCCTAATGAAATCATTCAAAATCAAGGCCTGATCATATTTTATTGTGGTCAAATAAGTGTAATCTAGAGGTCTTTGCCCCTCATATAAGTCACTTCTGATACCAAATGATCAACTAGAACTCGTCATTAATTGCTGTTCCTAAAACTTGAATAGGTGACAAGACTTTTGTCAGGTAGTGTACTATGTTATACAATAACAAATACTATACTATTTTATATTATACTGTATAACAAATTTCATCTGATAACATCTGATAAATGCATGTAAATGTCATTTGCGACACTTGTAAAAGTGCTTGAAAAGGCTTACCTAACCCTTCATTATGACTTTGGAAAAGGTGTAAAAAACAAAAGATGACTGAAACACACCTCAGATCTTCCTAGAATTTAGAAACCATATTTGTGTCTCAGTGATCACAATGGATTTAATTTCTCTGTCTTGTGGTTTACAGGTCGGGGTGCTCCTAAAGGTAAGACTGGGGGTCGTGGAGGTCGACAGAGGAACCGTGGCACCGGGAATCATGGCAGCGGGCAGCCCAACATGCCCAACAGTCAGGCCAGCCAGGACCTGGTGTCTCAGCCCTTCTCGCAGGGTCCGCTGACCCAGGGCTACATCACCATGAGCCAGCCTTCGCAGATGAGCCAGCCGGGCCTGTCCCAGCCGGAGCTCTCGCAGGTACACACACACACTCGCACTCTAGGGTTGAACAATATAGCACTTGAGCACCGATATCACGATATATCCACAATAGTCACATCAAAATATGTTTTAATTTTTGTATTATTTATACAATGATGACCATACTATTTTACATTTGATTGTTCAATTTCTGTACTTGATTATTGTTAGATTCCCCAGAAAATCATTAAGTTCTGTTTAGATGCACTGCATAGAAAAAGACTGGATCATCCCTGTCAATCTAAATGAATGAAATTTGTCCAAATAGAGCTGTTCTAATAATCTAGTGAAATATTATATTTATATTGCAATATAGATTGCAGCAAAACAAAATATTGCAATGTCAGATAGTTGTTCCTATATTCCGGTGGGCACTCTCATAGACATAATGATGTTTCTGCAATTGACCTTATACTTCCCATACTAGCGGGCGCAGCCATTGGAATCTTTTTGGCTCGAGACTTCTGCTTTCATTCACTTGCATTGATTTTTATAGGTTAAAAACAGCTCGTTATCCTTCCTGATTTTGCAAACTGATATGCTTTATATGTATAGTCGTGAACACATTTGTTTGTAGAGCAAGTAGTTTGACAGTATATTATTCCTGGTCATTTCTCCCATAGGCAACTGAATCAGGAGTACTAAAACAATCGCGCTTCCACATTGTAGAATAAAGTCAACACAAACCCTATATTCTCTTTCCCTAAACCCATCCCTCACAGCAAACAATCTGTACTTTTGCATTTTCAAAATACTTGATTTTTGTGTGATTTATAAGCTTGTTATCTGTGGAGACTTCAATTTTGGACCACACTGTAACACAAGTCCCCATGAGTCTGTGTGCATTCAGGTTTAAGTCCCCACTGCGATATAAAAACAAGTACACACAAGCTGCTTTTTCTAACTGAGCCTGGATTTGAGTTTACATTAACATTTGTTAAACATGCATGAGTCAAACTAGTAATCAAGATCATATCTAATTTGGATTCATCGTTTTTTTTCTTCTAATTTTAGGGCCATCTGAAACTTTTATTTATTTATTTCTGTTTTTTCTCTTCTTTCTCCCCACATTATTTTTAATTTATATTACTTACAATTATAGATACTGAAAACTGAAGAATGATCAAATGTATGTGCACATACTCTAATGCAGGGGTCTCAAACTCAAATTGGCCGGAGGCCATTTCAGTGACTGACAAATTGTAGGAGGGCCGTTTTAACATTCAAGCACAAGAAACAAGTGGAAACCTGACATAACTGATGCATCTGAGGGCAACAGACATGACGTTTACATTTCAAGCATTACCTGTCACCAGTGATGATGCAAATCAGCGCGTTTATCGTGTCACACATCAGCTGCTGAAATATATCTGTTGTTGTTGTGTGTGTGGCCGAGCGTTAGACACTCAGTCATTCTTCCACAGACTATATGCAGTCCAAACTCCAGCTTTTTATTTCTTGTTGTACTTATTGAAAAGAGAGTTTAAATTGCTATGATAATACTCCAAATAATAGGCATAATAATTATTATTCTGTCCAAACCAATTGTATTGTCCCAATAGCGTAAGAAGAGCAAAAATCAGTTTGGGTAACTTAAAGGGCACATAGTTGACCTGTTTTTTATGATGTAATATTAATATTCTGGTTCTTCTGAGTGTGCCAGTTTAGCTTCAGTTTAAAACACAATTCAGATTTTTTTATTATAATGTGTTCAAAAGTGTCATGTTGGGGGCGTGTCCAAAGTTTGCTGATTTATGGGTGTGTTGCTTCATATGAAGATTAGTTTCGGCTTCCCGCCAACGTAACAAGGGGCGGGGCCATGAGCTCACCCGGTCTGCGTTTGCAACAGAGTCTGACAGGCAGACAGAGGAGCAGCAGGAGTGAAAGGTTCAGCAATCAGTCGTACATATACGACTCGGACACAGACCAAGCAGAGAGTACAAAATCATTTGTGTCTTTGTACAGTTTTACAGCCAACTGTGTGCTAGTTTCAAGTGCCGAGCTTGTACACAGAAACTAATAACCACGCACACTGAATTAACTTTGACTGAGGCGCCAGATGCGCCGCTCGAAGCCGCGACATGGCACACCAGACACTCTCTGGCGTGGCAAAAACATGAAGTGTCCCGAATCGTCGCGCCACGCATTTTTGAATTCTAAACAGGTTTCTGCAGCGGTCCGCGGCGCCCAGCCGTCGACTTGAGTGTACCCTGACAGAAACCTATGATTAGAATTCTAAAACGCATGCTAGTTAAGATCACAGGGAGCTTCTGTGATCGCGAGAAATGCTAACGGCTGAAGTATAAGGTAGACTCAATGAGAAGTACACATGTTTGCAAATCTACCTAAAGATACAACCAATAATTCCGATTAGAGCGATAATGTGGAGAATATTGATCTTGTGTTGAGCCCAGTGAGCCTTGCATCTAATAATAGAGCTAGCGTGTTCCTTTAGTGATATCGCTTCGACTCACGCTGAAAATGGCGGACGTGAATCAACAAACTGAGGATATGATGATGCGCCTGTCAATCAATATTGGTGGGCGGGGGGACCGCACTCCTACGTAAAGTTGCGGTCGGTTTGAAAACCGCTCCAATTGGTCCACCGTTTTTATGTTGTTAAATTGAAAAAAAGCACTGGGTGTGCTTATATCACCCCAATATGACAGTCTATACACCATACATGCACATATGTCTGTCCAAACAGCTTGAAAAGTAGATTTTTTACCATAGGTGCCCTTTAAGTGACTTTACTGACAATAGTTCTTCTAGATATCTTTTTTTTTTTTTGTAAAACTAAGACGGGAAAAGTATATACATATTCACATTTATTTTAACAAGTTCAATTCAACTAGCACTACAATTTTACTAATGTACATAGTTTTTATGCAAATATTAATAAGCATGTAAGGAAAATCTGTTAAATGAGACCATTTGAATCGAATATTAGCAAAGTCATATTTGTTACACCACCAGCATAATGTGTAAGCCATGAAGAAGTGTTTGTACAACAAAATACAAACCGATAATAATCAAACGACCCTTAAGCATTTACAAAAATAGAGCTTTAGTGAAAGTAGAGCACTTACGGGCATATAATTTAAGGTTTAAATCAGCCACAGAATTAAAACGCATGTGTGTTACTCTTGATCATACACTGAGAGAAAATGAAAGTAAAACTAATCTGAATGCAGTACTTTAAATGTCAACTCTAATTAAAAAACAAACAACACGGTCATCCAAACAAGGCAAGTTTATCTATATAGCACATTTCATACGCAGTGGCAATTCAAAGTGCTTTACATAAACAAGAATAAAAAAGACTAGTATAAGAACATAAAAAACAAATAATAAACATGATTAAAAGCAGATAAAAACAGATTAAAATGTGTTAAAATGGGTTATAAAAGAATGAAAAAGAAAAGAAAGACACAATAGTGTGATCCTAATGATCTGAGTGATCTGTTAGGTTTGTATTCAGTGAGCATATCTGTAATGTATTGAGGTCCTAGGCCATTTAGTGATTTATAGAGCAATAATAATACTCATCTATTCTGAATGTAACTGGGAGCCAGTGTAAAGACCTGAGGACAGGTGTGATGTGCTCTGATTTCCTGGTTCTGGTCAGAATTCTGGCCGCAGTGTTCTGGATGAGCTGTAACTGTCTGACTGTCTTTTTTGTCAAGGCCAGTAAGTAGTCTATTACAGTAATCCACCCTGCTGCTGATAAAAGCATGAACAAGTTTCTCCTCACTGGAAACAAAGCATCTGATTCTTGCAATGTTTTTGGGATGATAGTATGCTGATTTACTTACTGCTTTGACATGACTACTGAAACTCAGATCTGACTCCAGAGTCACACCAAGATTCTTGACCTTATTTTTTATTGTTTGACCTTTAGAGACAAGGTAGGCATTCACCTTGAGAACCTCATCTCTGTTCCCAAACGCAATCACTTCAGTTTTCTCTTTGTTTAACTGAAGAAAGTTTTGGCACATCCAATTGTTAATTTCATCAATGCATTGGCAGAGGGTGTCAGTAGGGCTGAAGTCATTAGGCAGTAAGGCTAGGTAGATCTGAGTGCCATCAGCATAGCTGTGGTAGGAAATTTGGTTCTTTCTCATTATTTGGCTCAGAGGGAGCATACAAAGATTGAACAGGCAAACAGCTAAGCATGCTGTGTTTTGCTTGTGTAGTTTGCCTCAAGCTCTTTTGTGCTTTCTTATATTCTTTTCTGTTTCCTTTTGTGTTGTCAATTTGTGGTCTTCAATATTTTAATTTCCTTCTCTCATGTACAACACTTTAATAAACATTTACCATTTAAAAAAAGTGCTTTGTAAATAAACTTAACATGACTTAAAAGTGACTTAATTTAGTTACGCATGTTAAGTTTCGTCTGTTTTTGCTGTATGAAACAGGACAGCTACCTGGGTGATGAGTTCAAGTCTCAGATGGATGTTGCGCTGTCCCAGGACTCCACCTACCAGGGCGAACGGGCATATCAACACGGAGGAGTGACTGGACTCTCACAGTACTAAAGTGTAAGACATGCTTTATAGCTAAATAAATATTTATTATAGGGTGTTTTCAATTACGTGGTTCTGATGAAGCGCGAAATTCAAATGGAGGGCAGGAAGTAAAAAACTGAATGCGAGACAGAGGAAAGTCTGTATTTTTGCGATTTATACCATATTTCAGAGGAGATATGAATATAAAATAACCACATATGTTGGGCATGATCCATATATCATGAAGAGGACAGAGTTTTCTGACTTCTAAAATATATTTGCCTGTCATCGAGGCGGTAGATACTATATAAGCCATTACGTTACATGAAAAATAATTAATACTTTAGTGAATGGAAGCATACTATGGATAATTACTTGAATTAAACTGCTGTAGTAATTATATTGTTGCTGTGGTACAACAAAACTGTAGTAATAAACAATTTCCAATAATAGGCTTCAGTTTTTTATGCCATTATTATACACCATCAGAATGCACTACAGTTTACACTAACGTTATTTATTATGGTTTATCAGTTTACTATGCTGCAGTATTCTGTAGTATTCATTACCAAAGAGTTGTACACATTATGCACTTCACGATGTGGTTCAAAAACATGTTTATTGTAAATGACTATAGTTTTTACACCCATGCGGATATCTTCCAGACATCCCGAAATAACAAATGAAAGCATGCAAAAAGCGTGAACACGTAGTCTACGTTGTTATTTTTTTATTTTTGTAAGGGGGATAAAGCGCTTCACAATAATAACCGTCTAGTTTTGTCGCAAGAGTTCTTTTTTGTTCTGTCGAATGAAGTTACTATCAACAAACAATTACCGCTGCTGCGCATCTCGATGTTCACTATGCTACGGTTGTTTATTCTGCCGAAACGCCAGTAAAGACTTGGATTATTGCAAAACATTGCAGTGATTACATGCAGGGTACGTTATTTATTCTCCTGGATTTTGTATCAGTGTGGTGGAGTTTGTATCCAAATTTTTTATTTATTTTTTTAATATAGACCATTTCAATGTGGTGATGTCATTGGCCCATGAACGTTTCCTGCTTGTTATCAAACTATTCACAACTATATCTAGATGCAGTTCAGTCACAACTTAACATGAAATAGCTATCATAACATTATTTATCAATATACAGACCTTTTTTGGATTCTCGGAAGCTATCGAAATTAAAAATGTTAAGCAGGGCAAGTTTATTTCTATAGCACATTTCATACACAGTGGCAATTCAAAGTGCTTTACATAAACAGGAATAAAAGAAACAAGTATGAGAAAAATAAAAACAAATAATAAAAATGGTTAAAAAATAAAATAAATAAGCATAAAAACAGATAAAATGTGTTATAAAAGAATGAAAAAGAAGAGAAAAACATAATAATAATAATATTTTTATTCTGGAGAAAGTATTGTTTGTTATTTCGGCTAGAATAAAAGCAGTTTTTAATTTTTTTTAAATCCATTTTAAGGTCAATATTATTAGCCCCTTTAAGTTACAGTTTTTTATATAGTCTACAAAACAAACCATCGTTATACAATAACTTGCCCTAACCTGCCTAGTTAATCCTAATTAACCTAGTTAAGCCTTTAAATGTCACTTTAAGCTGTATAAAAGTGTCTTAAAAAATATCCAGTAAAATATTCTGTTCTGTCATCATAGCAAAGATTAAAAAAAATTTGTTATTAGAAATGAGTTATTAAAACTATTATGTTTAGAAATGTGTTGAAGAAACCTTCTCTCCGTTAAACAGAAACAGGGGGGCTAATAATTCTGACTTCAACTGTGTGTGTGTGTATGTATGTATGTATGTGTGTGTGTGTGTATATATATATATATATATATATATATATATATATATATATATATATATATATATATATATATATATATATATATATATATATATATATATATATATATATACACACTAGGGCTGCACAATATATAATTTCAGCATCAATATTGCAATTTGATCATTCGCAATAGTCACATCGCAGGTTATGAAATGTTGATGTATTATAGTTTATCATTTGCATGTGTTTTTGATGCCTTTGATTTTATAATGATTTAAAAAACATTCAGGTATAAGAAATTGTACCATTTTGACCTTAACTGGGTGAATGTTGAATTATTTTTAGCATTCAGTTACTGTACTTGAATACTGTTAGACTCGGGACATGATAAAACACTTTACTGTATGTCAATTGTATCTTTTTCTTGATTGTATTTATAGATTGTTATGCGATCTGTCGGACGTAGCACAGTGCTCATTCAGTAAAGGCACAGCTAAAGAGGACCATTGTTATTGTTTACATCTATCAAAATGGTTTATAAGGGCATTAACATGTTATACACATAGCTAGGCCTGTATATAATCATTATCGGTGCTGTTAAACGAATCATCGCGTTCAAAATAAAGCTAGTACACATGGATGTGTTGAATAAACGTTGATTACATGCCACCTTTTCTTCCGTTATTAAGCCAGTTTCTTGAACTTTCCCCCCATTATGAGCTTAATTTTTTGGAAGTCTATAAAAGCTGTTCAGCGTTTCTTATTTTGACTGATTTAAACAATTATAAACAACATAAAACAATTATAACCAACATAAAACAATTATAAACAACATAAAACAATTATAAACAACATAAAACATTTGACGCGTCTGAATTTGGCGCCTCATCAATGACGTCATGTGAAAACAACCTATAGCACTGGACAAAAATGAATCGCCATTAATTGCATACGAATTAAAAGTTTTTGACATAGTGTGTGTGTGTGTGTGTTAATATTACATAATGTGTTGTTTTTGTTTTTCTTTGGGGCAGGTTGTTGGAACAGGAGCTAGGCCTGTGCTGAGCTTAGTTCATCAGCCTTTTAAATATGGGTAAATACAAAAAAAGAACAAACATGGATGCCCGTTTACCACTGTTACAACTGAAGCACCATGGTGTGAGAGCAACAGGAGAGAATCAAACCAATCACAGGAGGGAGTAAAGCTGGACAGCACGAAAGAGAAAGGCGTGAGCGGCCGAAAAACATCCACCATTGGTGGAGGAGAGGGGGAGACGCAGTGTTCGGAGGAGACCAAACACGAGATCTTCCATCTGCAGCGGTGGAGGAGGAGGAGGAGGGCGGCTCCTGGAGCGCAGGTATGGGTCTGTCCCGTCCCGTCCCATCCCGGCCTCTTCTCTCTCTCTCTCTCGTCAGCCTCAGGCCTGCCCTGCCAACAGAGACGGAGCTAAGATGATGAAGTTCTCTTAAACTACCTGCAAAAAAACACGCTTGCTCTGTCGTCTCCGCGAGCTGAGAGAGGGGGTGACGTATTTAAAAACACAACGTAATTATAAACGCTTTTCAAGCAGCTGATTTATTGGGAAAATAAGAGTCGCCCCTCAAAGTTGACATCCGACGTTCAGGTTCTGCCACCGAACATGAGAATGGACGAGACTTTCGCCTTTCATTTGGATTTGTTTTTTTTTGCGTGCGCGCCGGGTCTCCTAGAAGGTGCTAGGACACTCTGAAGGACGATTCAACTTTGAGGACGTCGTAACGGAGAGAGCGTCTTCGCCACTCTCCACTGGGTGATTCGCAGAAATAATGGGGGTAGTGAAATAAAAATGGCTTTCTCTTTTCATTTTAAATGTTTAGTCTCCGCAAGGGGGCTGACAAGATCTATCCTTTCCTCTTTTAAATTATGGTTTTTGTTCAACTAGAATAAAAGCAGTGAACCGCTTGATTTAGACGTGGCTTTTAATATCTTGCTGCAAGAAAACGATATGTAATAATAAATGAATAAATCAATCAGGGTGGAATCATCGTATGAGAAGGATGTGTCAATCACTGTAGGAAGCCCCGCCCACTGCTGTTTGCATCCAATCAGGACGCAGTAGTATTCTTTACATGGCAGAAAGCAGGAGATGGCCGCACCTATGCGATGGACAGACAGGTGAGATTCTCGCTGTTTTTACGTCTGACTGTAGGAGGCGCTGTTGCGTCATCTTTTGTCACGATGATGTCAGTGAGAGCGGCGTTTAATACGCCGACTAGAGGTGTGTGTGTGTGAGAGTGTGTACGTTTGTGACTGCCCTCCCTCATTATTATTATTATTATTTGTGTTGTGGTAGTTGTAGTTTTGCTTCTTTTTCCCTCGTTCTAGTTTCTCATTTGCATTTTTTCCCTCCCTTCTTAGTAGCTCATATTTTTATTTGTACGATCTGACGTGAAGTTCTCGTAACCTCTCTCAGTGTGGAATTTGCTCTTCATTTGGTTTCGACGGACCCATTCGGAGTTTATGGCAGCTTTTAACATCTGTTCCGACCGATGCCAGTCGCCTCAACTTTATACTTTTACTTTTGGAGTGTTTATACCTTGCTGTTACTCCATAGTCGCCACACTTCTTGACTGTTTAATATTACTGAAGTACCACCGCTCGCATTTTATAGCATCGAGCACATGTTCATTCTTTGTTTTTTGTTCTCGACCCACAAGACAATCATGATCCGCTTCTCCACAGATCCTGAGCATGTCAGTGTCTAATATTCTGACTTTTCTCACTTTTTAAATACTCGGGTTTCCGTATTTCGCTCTTCAGATGTAAATATCAGACTTGATAACATCAGCCAAATTGTTGCCAATGACAATGCGTTCACGATTAAGCCACGGCGATCCATATTCTGGTTCTTACTACGATCGAGTAAATGAGTCCGGGATCACCCTTGTGTGAGTTTCAGCTGAGAAAGTTGCATCGGATTTGACTGAAATGTACAATAAATTGATGTAGTTTACCTTGCATTGAAGACGAATAAGGAAAAAAAAAAAACATCAGGATATGAAGTATGATTCAGGATTTTGCTTTGTGAAAAAGTTTTCACCCCCCACGGTATGTACTTCTTGTAACGTTAAAAATAAATGTTGCTTTCTTTCACCCAATACAAGTCTGGCTGCTTCATTTGTCTTCCGTGTGATCTTTTAATATTAAATGTTGTAGTTTTTTTGTTGGTTTGTATATTCATTTTTAAAGTTGTGTACCTTCTGGTGGTAAAGTAATCTTGTTTTTCCTGATTTTTCCCCAATCTGGCTTCTGTGGTCTCAGTTTAGTTGAACTGATAATGAGAAATGTTTTACCCAATGCATAATGGGAATAATGTTTACTAACCTTAAAAGTGAGACATTAATATTGTGGTTTCAAATCATCATTAGTTTGGATTAATCACAGAACTTTCATGCTACGTTATTTCTAATGGAAAAGATCTGATAGTGCATTTTCATTAATCACACACACACACACACAAATGATTTTCTTATGTGTTCGGACTAAATAATTGAACTTAACCTAATAAAAACCCTTTTAGATATTACTATAATACATATATTTAGAGATGGATATATTTATACAGCAGTTCTGTCTAATTCTCGATTCTGATTGGCTGATTGACGTGCGATATTCTGCAATAACAGCACTCGGACAGCCTTTTCAACTTTCTGTATTCCTCCGCCCACATAAAGTGACAGCAGATCAACAAACTCACTACAGTTTGACAAATATTGCAGCTGTTGGACAACATAATGTACTTTTGAGGCATTTTAGGCTAGAAACTAGGTGTTTAGAATGCAGTTTAAGCCCTTAGAGAAGGAAAAACTCACCAGTTTTATAATGATTTGATCAGATGTAGTTTGAAATACGAAAACGCTGAGTTGATCTCTCTTGTATTGCTGTATTCATACCATAGTCTGGTAGTGTTTGCTTTGCTTTGGCTTTTTCATGGATAATTACTGTGCTTTCCCGAATGCAACAGATAAACACTGGGAAATCTCTGTAGACTGATGGCATTTCATGCCGTTCAGCTTTATAATCTTAAAGTGTGAGCAAAATCAGCTGTTTTGTCATCACTTTAGACATTACGCTAGAGAATCATTCAAATACCAGCTCTAAGGTGACGTGTTTTTAAGCAACGGTTTCTGCTGTTCTGACGTCAGCTGCAGATGTGAATGAACAGCGGAAGAAAGTAGTTCCTAATACAAAAGGGGGTTTAGACTCTGTGTTTGATTTCTTTTTTTTTCTTTTTTTTATAGACACTATTGTGCCGTAGAACTGTTGTATAAACGCAATATCACATGAGTAGCAGTGCAATATGGCTGTATATCGGCACTGGTGGGACACTACGGCACGCACGCCTCCCACCAGTGCCGATATACAGCCATATCGCGCTGCTACTCGTGATATTTCTTATATATATATATATATATATATATATATATATATATATATATATATATATATATATGTATGTATGTATATGTATGTATGTAGAGATAGAGATATAGAGAGATAGAGATATAGAGAGATAGAGATATAGAGAGATATAGATATAAATATAAATAGAGATATAAATATAAATAGATATATAGATATAAATATAGATAGATAGGTAGATAGATAGATATAGATAGATAGATATAGATAGATATAGATAGATAGATAGAGATAGATATAGATAGATAGATAGAAATAGATATAGATAGATAGATAGAAATAGATAGATATATAGAAATAGATAGATAGATAGATAGATAGATAGATATAGAAATAGATAGATAGATAGAGATAGATAGAAATAGATAGAGATAGATAGATAGAGATAGATAGAAATAGATATAGATAGAGATAGATAGAAATAGAGAGATAGATAGAGATAGATAGAAATAGAGAGATAGATATAGATAGATAGATATATATAGATAGATAGATAGATATAAATATATATAGATAGATAGATGTATATAGATATATAGAGATATATAGATGTATATAGAGATAGATAGATAGATATAATAGTAGAGTAATGCTTCATTTCAGTAAGCAAAATAAGAGGTTGTTCATGTTCGATTGGATGAGAATCACATGACTGATTATTCTACTTGAGCCGATCATCATAGACAAGAAAAAAAGAAATAGGGGAGTAAAAGTACAGGTGTGGCACTGAAAAGGTGTTTAAGTGACAGTAAAAGAACACATTGAGGCGACGTGGTGGCGCAATAGGTAGTGCTGTCGCCTCAAAGCAAGAAGGTCGCTGGTTCGAGCCTCAGCTGGGTCGGTTGGCGTTTCTGTATGGAGTTTACATGTTCTCCATGCATTAGTGCTCCGGTTTCCCACACAAGTCCAAAGTCATGTGGTACAGGTGAATTGGGTTGGCTAAATTGTCCGTAGTGTATGAGTGTAAATCAGTGAATGGATGTTTCCCAGCAGGAAGGGCAGCCGCTGCATCAAACATATGCTTGATAAGTTGGCGGTTCATTCTGCTGTGGCGACCCTGGATTAATAAAGGGACTAAGCCAAAAAGAAAATGAATTAAAGTACACATTTTTAAAACTGCTTAAAGTACAATTCCTCAGAAAAGTATTTGTGATGTTACTTCACACCCCACTCTAAAGAACACAGTCAAGCGCTTTGCATTTAACAAAACAACCCCCCCACCCCGAAAATGTAGTGTAAAGCACTTTTTGTAAGGCCATGTTTGTTTTGTCTCATTAGCAGTGTTGGGGAAAGTTATTTTTGAAAGTAATGCATTACAATATTGAGTAACGAGGTATGTTTTCTGGCAAGTAATGCTTTACTTCATTTGAGTTTCTTTTGCATTACCTTTTCTCTCCTGGCTGAAGCTTGATCTGTTTCAGAGCTTGCAGGTTCTTTTTTTTCTTCTCTTGCTCACACTTTACTATAAGATTTCATTAGTTAATGAACTTACTAACATAAACTAATAGTGATCAATAGCATTTATCAATCATAGTCCAACGTTTACTAATGCATGTGTTACTGTACGTCCTGAGACGTATACTTTGGTGTGCACAATGTGCTTGTGTTTTCTCTCTCTCTCTCTCCCTGCAGGTAACTGTGTCCACCTGGTTGCGATCATTGGATCTTTCCAGTGATTGGCTGTTGGGAGAGGAGAGAGAGTATTTAACCTGATCTACACTTCAAACCACTGTTGGTGGTGGTTAGATCGTGCTGTGGCTGAACTTTTCTCCACATACAGACCTTGTGTTGGTTAGAGCTTTCAAAATTTGATTTGACTTCAATATTTACAGTGTGGTGAAGTTATTTAAGTCACACTTCTACTTTCAGTGATCTTGTTGTTAACATCTAATAATTCACCCAAAGAGAAGTGAGTCTGGTTGATTTGTTTGTTTGTTTGTTTTAAGGGTTAAGTAGGAAGGTGGGTGCCATTTTGTTTTGAATCAGTTTTCTCCTGTTTATGTTAGTAGATGGAGTTAGTTTATGTATTTTTGTTTCTTTTTATTTCAGCAAAAGTTCATATTAGGAGTTAGCTTGTTTTTGTTTGCTGTTTTGGCCTTGCCCCCTTCTGAATTAATACCCTGCTTTCATTGTTTTGATATGTAAACTTTTCTCTTTTCTTGATTTGACCTTGTGTTTAAGTCTCTAGAAATTCTGTTTGAGGACATGAGTTATCAATCTCTCTTTTTCCAGCCATTGCACATCACCCACCACCAATCATTCATTTTCTGTTGCGGTCACATCCCTAGACCTGAAAAGGTTGCAACACATGATTAAAATCCGATTTTGTGCGTGTTAACATTAATGCACTGAGTTAAGATGTACTACCAATGCATAACTGTATGTTCATTAACTAACATGAATAGAGGCTGTAATGTATTGTTTATTCTATGTTCATGTTAGTAAATGCATTAACTAATTGAACCTTATTAAGTGTAACCCCTCTATTTTTAAATGCAGGAGCTCTGCTGTTAACAACACACTGTATAACCTTCATTTACCTTTATAAAAACACATAAAAAAATAATAGGATCTTCCTAGAACTTCCTGACCCCTGGAGTTATTCATGCCTTATATTCAGATTAATGAATGTTTAAAGCAGTGTGATTGCTACTTGTACTTTTCTTGTCCTATTAGTGAAGTAAAAATTGTTTGCCGGCAGCTAGCTGTCTGTAACTCTCACATGGTCGCCTACTAAAGCTAATCAGGGCTGCTCTTAATACCTTAGTCAGTACCTGGATGGGAGACCTCATGGAAAAGCTATTTTACTGTTGGAAGCGTTGTTAGTAAGACCAGCAGGGGGCACTCAACCTGTGGTCTGTGTGGCCCTAATACAGGGATGGGCAAACTCGATCCTGGAGGGCCGGTGTCCCTGCATAGTTTTGCACCAACCCTAATCAAACACACCTGCTTGTAGCTTTCTAGTGATCTTGAAGACACTAATTAGGGTGTTCAGGTGTGTTTGATTAGTGTTGGAGCAAAACTCTGCAGGGACACCGGCCCTCGAGGATCGAGTTTGCCCATGCCTGCCCTAATATAATGATGGGGACTTTATACTACTCAGTAAGCACTGTCTTTCAGATGAGATGTTAAACTGAGGTCCTGACTTTCTGTGGTCATTAAAAATCCCAGGATCCCCTTTGAAAATGAGTAGGGGTTTAACCCCGGCATCCAGGCCAAATTTTCCCACTGGCCTCTGTCCATCATGGCCTTCTAAACATTCCTATATCATAATTGGCTTTATCTCTCTGTCTCCTGCTGGTGTGTGGTGTGCGGTCTGGCGCAAAATGGCTGCCGTTGCCTCATCCCGGTGGATGCTGCACACTGATGGTGGATGAGGAGATTCTCCTCCCAAACACACCCCCCCCCCCCCCCCCCAAATGTGTGTAAAGTGCTTTGAGTGTCCAGAAACACGCTTTACAAATGTAAGGAGTTATTATTATTTTAAAAACTCTGTCAATTCAGACAAACCCCGTTTCCTTCTCTTTGATGAGTTTGAAGTAATGAGTATACTTCATTGCTGACATATAACTAGTTATACTAACTAAATATAACTCTGCCATCTTCATATTTTCTCATCGAGTGCGTGATTCAATGCGACTGCTTATTTTAATTCAGCAATTCATTTTCTTTTTAACTAAAAAGTAACTTAATACTCAAAAAAACAAACAATAATAATAAAAACACTCAAATATTGTTCATTTTTAAAAGAGACAATTTTATCTTTAAAACACTCCGGGTCACATCAG
The DNA here is from genome assembly GCF_903798145.1 of Danio aesculapii. Lineage (NCBI taxonomy): Eukaryota > Metazoa > Chordata > Actinopteri > Cypriniformes > Danionidae > Danio > Danio aesculapii. The sequence continues at coordinate 56,114,572 of NC_079436.1, forward strand.
CGTTAATGACTTTGATTAATGTGACTCTAATCACTCTTTAATGTTTTTTGTTCAGATCTAATCTCTAATCACTATTTTTTTTTATTTTAATTCAGCAATTTTTTATAAAAGCTAATTATTTAAACTATAAAAGTAACTAAAATATTATCACTTCATTTTTGAAAGATAAATGTAAGCATAATCCTGGACCAGGCCGTATCCTGAGCAGATGCTGTGGCATTGATCCCGTGGGCCAGCCTGAACACCCTACTCGCTCTTACAGCTTCTCCACAATGGACGTCCAGCATTCTCCAGCCTCCGGCGCCTAGACTGCAGCTCTGCACAAGTAGTTTGGCCATAGAAGAAATCAGGGGCGTAGCGGACATTTTAAAAGTGGGGGGGACGGCTGTATGAGATCATACGTTCATATAATTATTAATCACCTGTTTCTAAATGGTCTGTCTCTAAAAGTGAGGGGTACGTATCCCCCCCGTCCCCCCCGGTTGCTACGCCCCTGGAAGAAATGGTCGTGCAACTGAGCCTGGTTTCTCACGAGGGTTTTTTCCTTCACTTTCGTCAATTGGTGAAGTTTGTTCCTCACCACCGGCTTGCTTGGTTTGGGACTTGTAGAGCTGCGCATGGATGCATTTGCTCTTCAGTGTTTGGACTCTCTGTAGTGAAAAATAAACCACACTGAACTAAACTCTGAAGACTGGACTGGAACAGTTTCAGTCTACTAGAACTTAAGCTGCTTTGACACAATCTACATTGTAAAAGCACTATAGAAATAAAGATGAGTTGAAATGCTCAGGGTCACATCAGCACTAATAACTTTGATTATTTGTCTCTCTAATAACTATTTTAATTATTATTATTTTTATTTAGATCTAATCTAACCACTATTTTAAATTTTTAAGTCAGAAATTTACTTTTTCTCTTGAATAAAAGCTAATTTTCTATACTAATAAGTAACTCGCAGGGTCATATCAGCACTAATGACTATGCTTTAGTCTCTCTAATCACTAAACGCGCCGCAATGAAGCTGCAGCCGTGCTCGTGTCCGCTAGAAGGCGCGCGCGAGTCTCTTCAAAAGCACAGAGCGGCGGCGCGGGATCGGGACATCAAAGCAAAACTGCTTCGAAAGTAACAGTCGCGGCGCGTCATCAAAGTCGCAGCGGGAAAGATCAGAACGCGGAGCGCGCGAACGCCGGCGGGGTTTCCCGCGAGTCCGCCCGCTCACTCCAGTACAAACCGAGAAAACGCCAAGAAAATCAGCAGCGGACGCGCGCCCGGTCATCACGTCCAGTTTCTGCGGCGGCTGGTGTTGCATGCGGCTGCTGCCATGCAAATATATGGCATGTTGAGCGTATAGAAAGACTCCAGACTCGGATTACTGCTCCAACAGATCCTCCAGTCGCTCCAGAACAGGAACAAGAGTTTGTCATCCTGTGTGTTTACAACGACATGGGGTAAGAGACACTGCTTATTCATCATTTACAGTAACTTTACCTAAAACTATAGTCGGATATGACAGGAGAACTTACTTTAGTACTTACCTCAGACCGAAAAAAAAATATTTATTAGATTTAATCGATTTTTTTGAGGTAAATAATTGCAAAAAAACGAGTTTAAACAAACAAATTAAGTTAAACATTACTAAATGTAATGTGTCTGTTTAAATATTCAGCCCAAATACATAGTTTGCAACCACTTACAAATAATAAATCATATATAAATCATTTATTTTTCAGTGCATGTGTTAGTTTAAAGGCCTACATGTTAATATCTTTAATTGTTGTTGTTGTTTTGTACTCATGACAGTCGTGCAGTTAGAAAACTAGAAATATTTGTTGCATGTTGCAGCTTTATTAATGTTATTGCATTGTATTATGAATGCTGGTAGTGTGTATCTACTTCTGAAAGTGATTTGGAGAAACCTAAGGGTTTTAATATTATGAATTGCAGTCTTTTTGTTATGCATATGTGCTTTTTAAGTTCATATCTAGCATTTAAATCATGTTACAGAAAAGGAAGGTATTAAATAATGTTTGTCAGCCGCTTGGTATGTCAATACAGGGTTATTAAATATACTTTTTATTAAATATTAATGAATTTCTGTAGTGATTCATTTGCATTTAAGCATGATTCTGTTTGCTTGATAGATAATTTCATGATCAATGCAGCTAAACCCGCTAATTAACCACGAAATATAGCATTTGATTTAATAAATATGAAGAAATTGTGATGTAAACTTGTAAAGAGGTTGAAGTATTGGCGTAGTTTCTTCCTCGACCTTGACCCAAATACATCAGTTGGTTTTCGCAGTGTCTATAATGTATGTTTTGTTAGTATTTTAATGAGTGGATTGGTGGATTGATGTTGTTTGTTTTTATTCTCCCGTTCCTAATGACAGCAAAAGACCCTCATCTGTCCAGTAAGAATGTTTCAGACGCACAGAGAAAGGTAAGTCACTCCACATCATCATTTCATGCGTGCATTTATCAAATCTTGACTGATTTGTTGGGCCAGGTCTGATTAATTGATCCATTTTGAGCTGAATATTAAGTTTATATATAAAATGTGTAGCGTTTTATGTCACGTGTTTTAACTGTAGTTTTCTGGCATTGATACAAATCTGATAACAATTGTCATTACCATGTTGAGAAGGGAATTTTGTGGTGAAATTCTTTTACGCAGTCAAGGTAATGCATGCATTATTTGGCTAAACTGTGAGTACAGCAGCTGTTGCACATAAAATGAACGCATAGTTTTATTTTGCACAATTTCATAAGTTTACATTTAGATATTGCTTGATAATAATAGCAGGTTTGGCATGCTGTCCTGGGCGAGTACCCTGAGCTCGGAGATAATTGAGCCCAGGGCTCCCACCTGGTCATGTAGGGGGGGTTCGAGATCAGGTAGGTCTCAAGAGTTCCCCATGGTAAAGGAGGAAAGGGGAGATGGGGTGGATGGGGGGGATTCTTCAAAAAATGAAGATAAGGGAGTAATGCTAAGACGGGCTATTTATAGTGAGTTTGGAATAATTCGATTGGCTTACTAATGATTACAGGTGAGAGACCAGCCGCGATCTGTCCTATCACGTGCTCCTCTCAAAATTAGTTTGTGAAACTTCATTTAAAAATGATATTTCATAATATTGCTATGCTTTTTTGTGTAATGCAGCTGTTACACTACATTGCAATATTATGAATTATTTAATAATTACACATTCAAAGTAATTTTTGCATAAAGTTGTTGCAAAATACAATGAATGAGTAATTTTTAAAAATAATTTTCAGAATTTTTAGTCAAGCAAATGTTTCTAAATTGAATGCATAAATTAAAAATAATATTTCAGAATATCGCAGTAATTTTTGCGTAGAACAATTGTTGCACAATACATTAAATGCAGTGCATAATTAAAAAACAATCATAATATTGCAGTGACTTTTGCATAATACAAATGGTACATAATATATTTACTGCATAATTGAATAATATTTCACAATATTGCAGTGATTTTTACATAATGCAAATGTTAAATTAATATATTTACTGCATAATTGAATAATATTTCACAATATTGCAGTGATTTTTTTTTTTATTCAACACATTTGTTACACATTATATTGAATGCTTATGTTTTCAATATTTCACTATATTGTTGTGAATTTTTAGTATCGCAGCTGTTCATTAACAGCATAATTTTAAAATATTTGACAATATTGCAGTGATTTTTGCATGAGGCAGTTGTTACACAAAATATTAAATGCATAAATTAAAACAACATTTTACAATATTGCTGTAAATGTTTAGTAAGGCAACTGTTCCTAAATTAAATGCATAATTTTAAAATAATATTTCAGAATAGCGCAGTGATTTTTGTGTAGAACAATTGTTACACAATACATTAAATGCAGTGCAAAATTAAAAAGAAAATTCATAATATTGCAGTGTTTTTTACATAATGCAACTGTCACATTGTAAACTTATTGCATAATTTAATATTATTTCACAATATTGCAGTGATTTTTGCCTAATGCAGTTATATTGAATGCATAAATTAAAACAATATTTCACAATATTGCTGTTTTAGTAAAGCAACTGTTCATAAATTGAATGCACAATAATATTTCACAATATTGAGGTGATTTTTGTGTAGCACAATTTTTACACAATACATCAAATGCATGAATCTTTAAATGTTTCACAATATTGCTGTGAATTAATTGAATGCATGCATAATTTAAAAATAATATTTCACAATATCACAGTGATTTTTGCGTTGCGGAATTTTTACACAATAAATTAAATGCATTAAAAAAATTCACAATATTGCAAAAGTGATTTTTGTGTAGCGCAGTTGTTAAACAATACACTTAATGCGGAATTTTAAAATAAAATTTCACAATTTTGCAGTTAACGCAGCTGTTACACATTAAATTGAATACATAATTTGATAATATTTCACAATATTGCTGTGAATTTATAGTAAGGCAACTGTTCCTAATTTGAATGCATCATTTAAAAATAATATTTCTCAATAACGCAGTGATTTTTGTGTAGAACAATTGTTACGCAATATATTAAATGCAGTGCATAATTAAAAACCTATTTCACAATATTGCAGTGATTTTTGCATTAAAAGCACAGGAATAATGTCAAATATTGTTTTAAAACTACACAATTCATCTAATGCATAATTTTAAAATAATATTTCACAATATCGCAGTGATTTCTGCATAACACAACTGTTACACAATACATTAAATACATAATTTAATAACATTTCACAATATTGCAGTGATTTCTGCATAACACAACTGTTACACAATACATTAAATACATAATTTAGTCATATTTCACAATATTGCAGTGATTTCTGCATAACACAACTGTTACACAATACATTAAATACATAATTGAATAATATTTCACAATATTGCAGTGATTTCTGCATAACACAACTGTTACACAATACATTAAATACATAATTTAGTCATATTTCACAATATTGCAGTGATTTCTGCATAACACAACTGTTACACAATACATTAAATACATAATTTAATAACATTTCACAATATTGCAGTGATTTCTGCATAACACAACTGTTACACAATACATTAAATACATAATTTAGTAACATTTCACAATATTGCAGTGATTTCTGCATAACACAACTGTTACACAATACATTAAATACATAATTTAATAACATTTCACAATATTGCAGTGATTTCTGCATAACACAACTGTTACACAACACATTAAATACATAATTTAGTAACATTTCACAATATTGCAGTGATTTCTGCATAACACAACTGTTACACAACACATTAAATACATAATTTAGTCATATTTCACAATATCGCAGTGATTTCTGCATAACACAACTGTTACACAATACATTAAATACATAATTTAGGAACATTTCACAATATTGCAGTGATTTCTGCATAACACAACTGTTACACAATACATTAAATACATAATTTAATAACATTTCACAATATTGCAGTGATTTCTGCATAACACAACTGTTACACAATACATTAAATACATAATTTAATAACATTTCACAATATCACAGTGATTTCTGCATAACACAACTGTTACACAATACATTAAATACATAATTTAACAACATTTTACAATATGGCAGTGATTTCTGCATAACACAACTGTTACACAATACATTAAATACATAATTTAACAACATTTTACAATATTGCAGTGATTTCTGCATAACACAACTGTTACACAATACATTAAATACATAATTTAACAACATTTTACAATATGGCAGTGATTTTTATATTGTAGCACAATTTTTACACAATAGATTAATGCATAATTCTTTTAATATTTCGCAGTATTGCAGTGAATTTATAGTAAAGCAACTTTTCAGAATAAAATAAAATTTAAAAATAATATTTCAGAATATCTCAGTGATTTTTGTGTAGAACAATTGTTACGCAATATATAATAAATGCAGTGCATAATTCATACATTTAATATATTGTGTAACAACTGTATTAAGCAGAATTCACAGCAATATTGTGAAGTATTAGTTTTAAATTACACAGTACACTTAATGCTTAATTTTAAAATAATATTTCACAATATTGCTGTGAATTATTAGTAAAGCTACTGTTCATAAATTGAATGCATAATGGCTCGTTTCCACTGACTGGTACAGTACGGTACGGTTCGGTTTGGTACGGGTCACCTTTATCAGGCTTGCATTTCCACTAACAAGGGTCCCCTTTTGGTGGGCGTGATGTATGACAGAAAGTTTCAGTCGACGTCATTCTCGCTCGAGGAAATGTCTACAATAAAGCTGTATGGGTCTTTCACATATCATATGAAAAGCATTTCTCACAAAACAGATGCTTTACACACATAAATACTTGTGTAGAAATGTTTATTACTAACTTTACTATGAACATGAGTTGATTATAACTGCAGATCAATGACAGTGCGAAACAGCCTACTGTAACGTCTGTAATTATATTAAATAACTAAATAAATGAACATATATGAACACAAACAGCCTCTTACAGTCTCTGATATGTTACCAACTACAGAAGAACTACATATAGCAGACATTTTGCCGTATTTAGGTTCAAAACAACACAAAATATAGCCCAGAGTCAGTGAAAACCTCTCATCTGTGTCTGTAATCTTCAGCAGCACATGTAGCCTCTGTTAGAGAGTAATTCCTTCATTCTGAGTTCATATTAGTCCAAAAGGTGAAGATAATAAGTTAGTTAATCATGGCATTTTGTTCATGTTGGCTGATAAATAATGTGCTCCTTTTTTCCGGCTTCTCCTTTGTTTCTTCACACTTCACTCTCGCGTTTGTCAGTGTCTGACAGGATCGGGTTTCAAAAGCACGTCAATAATCAAGCGCAGGTTATTATCATCAGCTCAACAAGTTTGTTATTTCAGATATAGACGCACGGCGAACTCAAGGAAGAAAGCGAAACCGCTCGCGCTTCAGACTGGCTCGTAAAAAACTACGGGGCACAGGGTAAATCTGCTCGTCTTCTTGGCTTTGTGGCTGTTTATCAAGACGACGACGAGGTTTGTTTGAGCCCAGATCGACCATGGCTCGTTATTATATGTATTTATAATTCCGCTATAATCTCTCGCTGTGTATTTCAAACATGGCGGGTTTTTTGTATTCATTCTGACTTGTTGCGTAAGCGAATGACGTATCTCTGTAAACCAATAGCGTTCAGCTGCATGTCTAGCTCCGCCTTTTGGTACCCTTTCGAAAGGCTGCCGAAAAAGTGGTACGGTTCAGTTCGGTACGCCTTTTGACAGTGGAAACGGCTATAAAAGCATACCGAACCGTACCGTACCACTCAGTGGAAACGGGCCATAAGTTTAAAATAATATTTTACAACACTGCAACTGAAGCTGTCACAGAATACTCATGCATACATTTTTATAATTATGTTGCAGTATTGCAAAGTCAGTTTTAAGTAAAGCCGCAGTTACACACTGAACTCAATGCAGAATTTTTCAGATTATTTTCCAGCATAATGACTGAACTTTGAGTACATATTGTACAAATGAATCACCATCAATGGATTTTTTTTTGCGTTTGTTTCATTTCTCTTCATTATGCATGCATATATCAGCCAGCTCGCTCTCTGGATATCAGCATCAGGGCATTAAAAAAAGCCCACCGTGCACTTAGAGAAATGCACTTTATGAAAATGGACAAAGAATGACCCATTTCTGCTGCTCTTAGTGGGACACGTTCATGGGAATTATAATAAATACAAGCCATACTTCTTCTCCTCTTAATCTCTGTTAGAAATGACGCTCGGCTGCTGCTGCAGGATGGAAAAGCTCGTCGGTGATTGTTTATGAAACGGGCAGTATTGTGTTGTTTCAGTTGCCATGGCGACTGCATCTCAGGTGTCCGTCTGAATGGGTTTCAGTGATTGTGGAGCTGCTCTGACCTTCAGCAGGCTGGGAATGGGTTAAACTAGTAGTGCTGGAGAAGTTAATTAGTTCAGCGGCTGCGAGGAGCCGTGCTGTCAGGTCAGAACACGCCTGGCCTGATTTACTCCTGTTTGTCCTTCAAACCCTCCTGCTTTGTTTTAAAAGCCCACAGAAGTCTTCGTTCAGTTGTCCTAAAGGTGCCATATAATATAAATCTGCTTTACCCAGGCAGAGCTGAATAATAGGTGTTCAGTGCGTGTAAATGGCTGTCAAACACTCTTGTTTTCATGTAAATCCTGTAAGTATAATAACATAACAAATATGCAAATATGATTATTCACACAGGATCATTAATATGCACACACAGGCTGCGTTTGATTGGCCAGAATGTTTCCTCGTGAGATTACAACAATGATCATTTGTTTCCTTTAATCTAGGCTTGTATTAAACATGTAGGGCTCTATTTTAACGATCTAGGCGCAATGACTAAAGCACAGGGCGCAAAAGCATTAAGGGTGTGTCTGAATCCACTTTTGCTATTTTAGGGATGGAAAAATATGGTTTGTGCTGCAGCGCATGGTCTAACAGGGTTGAGCTTATTCTCTTCATGAGTTCTGGGTGTGTTTTGAGCATAACCTGCATTAAACCAATCAGAGTCTCATCTCACATTCCCTTTAAGAGTCAGATGCGTCACTCCATGGTGCATTTGCTATTTACATGGCGGACTTTGTAAGTGTAAAAACTAGGGCTGGGTATCATTCCAAAGTTTTCGATACCGATACCCTGAATTCGATACCGGTTCCGAACGATACTTTTTTCGATACTTTTTTATTTTAAGAAATATATTATAACAAGATTATTTTTACAGGATGTTCATGACACTTTTCACTGCAGGCTTATCTCTAAGACCAATAAACAAAGGAACAAAAGCACAAAATTAAAGTGTAGTTAACACAATATATTAGTGCAAACAGTTTAATAAAGTTCAA
>NC_079436.1:56123604-56128604 GCF_903798145.1 Danio aesculapii
GCCATTCCAGATGACTTTATTAATCAGTGATTTGAGTCATTGCAGAGATGTATGGATGCAGTCCTCCAAGCTCATGATGGAGTCAGACACAATATTCATTCTGTTTCCACTGCAGCATGACCACATATTCTATACTGGACATTATTGAAGGTTCAGTGACGAGACTTTTGTCTAAGCAAAGTCAGACCTTACTGTCCTAATTAAATAATTAATAATCAAGGCCTGATCATATTTTATTGTGGTCAAATAAGCGTAATCTGAAGGCCTTTGTCTTTCATATAAGCCACTTCTGATACCAAATGATCAACCTGAAGTCAGGTTATTATTTGCTGTTCCTAAAACTTGGATAGGCGACAACACTTTTGTCAGGGAGTGTATGTTTGTTCTCATATTCACTCTCAATTCTGCTTCAGTTTCACTTTTGTCTGAATCTGTCATCGTTACACAGAATCCAATAGGTGCGGTGGCCGAGAGAGCTTAACGTGCTGCAGTTAAAAAAAAAACACTCGTGCAATTACAAAAATTAAGAAAAGATTTGATTATTCTGATTACACCATTCCCTTGTCTTTTGTATGTTATTAGCCTAAATAACCATAACCTAAATTGCTGGGACTGTCACGTTTTTGGGTCCCCTTGAAACATTTGCGTTGGGTTCTGTGCTATCCGCTTGTTAAGTCGTGAGATATGAAATCCTGTTTCTGGGTTGAAGCCGCTACACATTTGAATTGATAAGATATTCGTTTATGACCACGTTTCAGTCATATTAAAGTGAATTTCATATAAAATCATGGTGTACATGACAGTCTCTGGACTCTGGACTAAATCACTTCCTGGCCATCGGATATTTGGCATGGATATATATATAGTGATGGGGATTTTCCAAAGTAGTAATGTAATGTAATGTGTATTTATATAGCGCATTTATGGTGTAAGGCCATACACTCAAAGCACTTCACAATAATAAGAAGGGTCTCTCAACACCACCACCAGTGTGCAGCATCCACTGTATGACAGCAGCCACAGGACAACGATGCCAGTGCGCTTACCACACACCAGCTATAGGTGGAGTGGAGAGACAGTGATAGAGCCAATTCAGTGGATTGGGATAATAAGGCCATGATGGGTAAGGAATTTGGCCAGGACTCCGGGGTTACACCCCTACTCTATTAGAAGTGCCATGGGATTTTAATGACCACAGAGAGTCAAGACCTCGGTTTAACATCTCATCTGAGAGACAGTGCTCACTGACAGTATAGTGTCCCCTTCACTATACTGGGCATTAGTACTTACACAGACCACAGGTTGAGCACCCCCTGCTGGTCTCTCTAACACCACTTCCAACAGCAACCTAGCTTTCCCATGTGGTCTCCCATCCAGGTACTGACCGAGCTCAGCCCTGCTTGGCTTCAGTGAGTACCCGGTCTTGGGCTGCAGGGTGATATGGCTGTGGCATCATTTTATAATTGTTTTTATTACCATTTGTTGAGTCTCCCTATACAGTTTGATTGAGCACTTAGACCCGGAAGCCACATCATGTGACATCACACTTAACAAGCGGATTTGCATGTGTTGTGAGAAAATGCAAGTGTTTTCTTAAATTGTTTGCATTGTGAGAAAATGCAGCTCGTTTTTTAATGTGTTTGCATTGAGGATTTGCAACACATATTGTAGGGGAAACAACTGTTTTAACCCAGAAATGAGTGGCCTATCAAATGAAGAAGAGCCAGCATCAGAGATTCAATTAAAGAGAAAGTTTACTGAAGATAGTTTGCAGTGTCGTCAGCAGAAGCCAGCTTCAACACTCTGGTAGAGTTCGTAGGCTGCTCTGCTCACAATCTCAAAACAACAACAATTATACTCTCACATAACACCATTAGCTACATCAGTCCCACTCCCCATAGTCCAAACACATGCGCTATAGGTGAATTGGATGAACTAAATTGGCCGTAGTGTATAATGTGTGTATGGGTGTTTCCCAGTACTGGGTTGCAGCTGGAAGGGCATCTGCTGCGTAAAACCCTCAATGCTGGATAAGTTGACGGTTCATTCCACTGTGGCGAGCTCTGAAATAGAGGCTAAGCCAAAGGAAATGAGTAAATAATATATTAATTCAGTATTAGTTAATGCAGAGATGGTAGGTAAGTTGTTTTTAACACTGAGCCCGGTCTGCACTGATGTGAATGACATTATTTTGTTTTCTCTCAATGCTCTCCTTCTGGACACTGTCAGTTCTCTCAGGTGAGTGTGACATTTATCTTGAGCGCAGGATTCAGAAGTTTGTGCATATAAGCTCTTGTTGATGTTGGAAAGGGGCTTTTGCTTTATCTCACACACGCACACACACACACACACACACACACACACACACACACACACACACACACACACACGATGCATCCCATGAGCTTCACAATCAGCTGAATCCCATGGTGAGCCCTGCGGATTCATCTGCCACTGCAAACCAGGTCACACACACACACACACACACACTTAAACGCATATACTTCACTATGTACTAACTCAAACAGCTGAAGTCAGAATTATTAGACCTCCTGTATATTTTATTCCCCAATTTCTGTTTAACGGAGAGAAGATTTTTTTTCAACACATTTCTAATCATAATAGTTTTAATAACTCATTTCTAATAATATCCATGCCTAAAATTTATTTGATCTTTGCCATGATGACAGTAAAGAATATTTGACTAGATATTTCTCAAGACACTTCTATACAGCTTAAAGTGACATTAAAAGGCTTAACTAGGTTAATTAGGGTAAAGTTAGGGTAATTAGGTAAGTCATATATATATATATATGTATGTGTGTGTGTGTGTGTGTGTGTGTGTGTGTGTGTGTGTGTGTATATACACACACACACACACACACACACACACACACACACACACACACACACACACATATATATATATATATATATATATTGACTTACCTAATTACCCTAACTTTATCCTAATTAACCTAGTTAAGCTTTTTAATGTCACTTTAAGCTGATTACTAGTGTATTGTTATTATTATTGTTATTATTATTATTAGTGTCTTGTTATGTAACACAATACAGTTTCAGTTAGTTCTAGTTTTTTGAAAAACTCTCGTTTTTATTTTTATTTCAGTTAACGACAATTATTTTACATTTTAGTTTTTGTCTTTTCGTTCGTTTTCGTTAACTATTATAACCTTGATTCAAAGTAGCGTCGCCGCGTAAAAGCACGTTATTTATGCATATTACACTTCCAACTGTACAGTGTGTTTTCTTTTTCTTATAATGCACAGAGTTTTGAGGTTAGATTTGCCATTCACTGACAGTCGGACAGGCTCATCCAGTTCATCAAACTCCATCTTTTAAAATCGAAATCGGAAGCAGAATAAAACGCTCTCCTCATAAAGCCGGAGAATCAGCGCGCTGCTACAGTGAAAACTTCGATGATTCGATTCGTGACATCTGATTGGTTCACAGGATATAGCGGCTTTTGCTGTCAAAGGCAAGTGGCGTTTAGCGGCTTTCGCATACAAACTGTTATTTCTGAATGCGCTGGGATTTAGATGATTTAACGCAAATCTATTTGTTGATGGTGTACTACATGCCTGAAGAATTCACTCAATGCCATTATCTCATTTTTGGCGGAAGTGTCGTTTAGCGGCTTTTGCATCTGAACTATCAAATATAGCTTAAGGGGCTAATAATTTTGAGCTTAAAATGGTGTTAAACTGCTTTTATTCTAGCCGAAATAAAACAAATCATACTTTCTCCAGAAGAAAAAATATAGGAAATACTGTAAAATAAAATCCTGAATCTGTTAAACATCATTTGGGAAATATTTGAAGAAGAAACAAATATGAGGGTGAATAATTCTGGCTTCAGCTGTACCTGTGGATTCTGAAATAAAGAAAAGGACCGACTGAAAATAATAAATGACCACTTATGCATGTAAACATGTAAATATGGTGATTTTATCGCAGGCCTATTTGTCGTGATTCTGCTCATTACGCTGCATTTGTTCACCTTTTGTCACTGCGGGAGAATGAATGCTTCGCAAACTCACCTCCTGAAATCTGGGTCATTCATCAATGGTGCCATTTGTACTAGAAATATGTGTGTGTTTCTTTATTTCGTACAACAAAAAAGGGCAGTGCTGACATACTCTTCCAAAAACACTATGAAACGCCAATATCAATATATACATAATTTACTGCAACTTTATATAATACACAGGTGACGGGGTGGCTCAGTGGTTAGCACTGTGGCCTCACAGCAAGAAGGTGGCTGATTTGAGTCCCCGGCTGGGTCAGTTGGCATTTCTGTATGGAGTTTGCATGTTCTCCACGTGTTGGCGTGGGTTTGCTCCGGTTTCCCCCACAGTCCAAACACATGCGCTGTAGGTCAATCGGATGAACTAATTTGGCCGTAGTGTATGAGTAAGTGTGTGTGAATAAGTGTGTATGGATGTTTCCCAGTACTGGGTTGCAGCTGGAAGGGCATCCGCTGTGTAAAACATATGCTGGATAAATTGGCGGTTCATTCCGCTGTGGTGACCTCCGAAATAGAGACTAAGCCAAAGGAGAATGAATGAATGATTTTAAATCAACAGTATTTACTAGTGGTGGGCAAAGCGAGGCTTTGTGAAACACTGAAACAGTTAAAGCAAATGTGTCGAAGCTTCGAAACGTTTCGAAACCCACTCTACAGTGACACCTAGTGGTCATTTTTTTTGTATTGCACTGGAATAGCTTCAGCAAAGAACAGTTGAGCAAATCGAGGTATGAAACCCCACTTTGTAAGATGGAATCCTCAAGTGAAATAGTGGAGTGGTTAGGGTTCCTGACTTCCATGCAGGGATTGTTGGTTCGAATCCAGGCTGATATAGCTGTTTTGAAATGCTTTAATATCAGTTTGAGATGCTCTGTTCTTGTATCGGTTTGTTTCAACATTGGTCTGACATCCGAATAAACACTTTGTGAATAAATATGGCTTGTTTTGGTCAT
>NC_079436.1:56136104-56151104 GCF_903798145.1 Danio aesculapii
TGACTGAATAATTTCATGTGACCAGAAGTGCTGAAAGGTTTTTTGAGGGGTAGGGAAGGTTAGGATATTTGATTAAAGTTTATGAGGGCAAATGAATTTGAAGGGCACACGCATCATTTATAACAAGAACTACAATATACAAATAAAAATAAGAAAAGTAGATTTTGATTTGATGGCAACGTAAAAGTTAATAAATAATAAATATGTGTTTGTCTGTGTGTCTCAGGTCGATCTGTGAGATGAATCTGGAGGTGGAGCTCTTCACTTTACAGGACAGCAATGCTAAGCTGGTGGCGGCGCTGCATGAGGCTAACGCTAACGTGGAGCAGTGGAAGAAGCAGCTGGCAGCGTATCAGGAGGAGACCGAGAGATTACGAGACCAGGTCAGCAGAAAACACACATGAAATCACACAGGGACAGAGAGGGCACAACTAGAGTCAAGATGGCAAAAATAACCACAATACAGAAAAAAGGGAATCATGTTCAAGATGCCATGAGCTATCGTTAGTCGTTTACAAACTAACAATTAGAAATACTTAAGATACTCAGTGGTTAGCACTGTGGCCTCACAGCAGGAAGGTCACTGGTTCGAGTCCCGGCTGGGTCAGTTGGCATTTCTGTGTGTAGTTTGCATGTTCTCCCCGTGTGGGAGTCCAAACACATGTTCTATAGGGGAATTGATAAGCTAAATTGGCCATAGTGTTTGAGAGTGTATGGGTGTTTCCCAGTGATGGGTTGCAGTTGGAAGGGCATCCGCTGCGTAAAACATATGCTGGATAATTTGGCGGTTCATTCCACTGTGGCGACCCCTGATGAATAAAGGGACTAAGCTGAAGGAAAATGAATGAAACATGACAAGGATGCATTATAATATAATATAATAAGGTCATAGAGGTTTCTTCATAGTAATTGTTTTCGTTGCATTGGCCCACAATTACATATTGCAGGTTTTATTAAAAGGTTCTTTCTAAAAATATATATTTTAGCTTAACTAAATATTCAAATACATGCAAAAACGTGTCAAAATGCGGTGTGTTGTAAAAAAAATAAATGAGTGAATATAGAAGAGAACCCAGTCCAGGAGACTCGAAACAAGCAGAATTCCTTTATTGAGACTTGTTGGTTAATCTGCAGTCATACAGCGTCTTCGAGAAGTCCATGTGTCTGCAGAGCCTACTGGAGGTCTGCAGTCTGCGAGTTTTATCACAAGTCTGAATTAAGACAAAGATGTCCTGTCTATATTCTCTTAGGAGGAGGGGAGATGGCTAAACAAAGCATGCAAATATAGTATTGAATTCAGCATGATAACCAGCATATAGGTGTTAGAAAGCAGCCCAGCAACTGACCACACAAGTTAATCAACAAAAGGGTTTCTGTAGCATGAAAGCATCACCAGAAGACTAAGGCAGAGTCGTTAGCATTTGCATTACTCTGGCTTAGCCTGTAGTCAGAAATGGCTCGTTTCCACTGACTGGTACGGTACGGTACGGTTCGGTTTGGTACGGGTCACCTTTATCAGGCTTGCGTTTCCACTAACAAGGGTCCCCTTTTGGTGGGCGTGGTGTATGACAAAGTTTCAGTCGACGTCATTCTCGCTGGAGGAAATGTCTACAATAAAGCTGTACGGGTCACTCACATATCATATGAGAAGCTCTTCTCACAAAACAGATGCTTTACACACATAAATACTTGTGTAGAAATGTTTATTACTAACTTTACTATGAACATGAGTTGATTATAACTGCAGATCAATGACAGTGCGAAACAGCCTACTGTAACGTCTGTAATTATATTAAATAACTAAATAAATGAACATATATAAACACATACAGCCCCTTACAGTCTCCAATATGTTACCAACTACAGAAGAACTACATATAGCAGACATTTCGCCCGTATTTAGGTTCAAAACAACACAAAATATAGCCTACAGTCAGTGAAAACCTCTTATCTGTGTCTGTAATCTTCAGCAGCACATGTAGCCTCTGTTAGACAGTAATTCCGTCATTCCCGGTTCATATTAGTCCAAAAGGTGAAGATAATAAGTTAGTTAATCATGGCATTTTGTTCATGTTTGCTGATAATCTGCTCCTTTTTTCCGGCTTCTCCTTTGTTTCTTCACACTTCACTCTCGCGTTTGTCAGTGTCTGACAGGATCGGGTTTTCAAAAGCACATCAATAATCAAGCGCAGGTTATTACCATCAGCTCAAGAAGTTTGTTATTTCAGATATAATGTTAGACGTGCGCGAGCGCTAGCAAGAAAGCGAAACTGCTCGCGTTCAGACTGGCTCGTAAAAACTACGGGGCACAGGGTAAATCTGCTCTTCTTCTTGGCTTTGTGGCTGTTCATCCAGACGACGACAAGGTTTGTTTGAGCCCAGATCGACCATGGCTCGTTATTATATGTATTTATAATTCCGCTATAATCTCTCGCTGTGCAGTTCAAACATGGCGGGTTTTTTGTTTTCATTCTGGCTTGTTGCGTAAGCGAATGACGTATCTCTGTAAACCAATAGCGTTCAGCTGGCGTGTGGCTCCGCCTTTTGGTACCCTTTCTCGTGTTTGGTACCCTTTCGAAAGAGTGCCGAAAAAGTGGTACGGTACGGTTCAGTTCGGTACGCTTTTTGACAGTGGAAACGGCCATAAAAGCGTACCAAACCAAACCGAACCGTACCGTACCACTCAGTGGAAACGGGCCAAAAGACAAAGGTAAATGTCCCTCATGGCTGGGCGGTTAATAAAAGGATGTAATCAAAAACCAAAGAATATAACTTTTCAGTTTTATGTAGATTATTGTTCATTGGAAACTAGATTATATAAATGTATATTCCCACAGGTGCTTAGTGATTATTCACATTTACCTTTGAGCTGAGAATGAAAATACATGTGCAACAGTAAATGTGATTCGTGTGGCTCTTAAAGTGACAGCGTCTATATTTCTCCTGCTCACTGTATTGCACTCTTTTTATTATAATCAGTAATTTTCTGAACTTTTTTGTTAGTTTGTTTAGTGTTTTTTCTTCTTTTTTTTCCTGTGTTTAGTTAGCCATTTATTTTTTGGTCATTTGGCCCACTCATAATCGCTTTAAAGGCCTCTAATTTTGGCCTTTTCGCAAGATGTCAAATAACCCTTTTGTGTCTCCAGAATGTGTTTGTGAAGTTTCAGCTCAAAATATCCATCAGATCATGTAGTATGTCCTGCTGAAAGGTCAATTTTGGGGTCAGAGGGAATTGTAGCTGTTTTGGCACCCGTGCCTTTAAATGTAAATGAGCTAGTTCTCGAAGTCGGTTCTCCACACCCACTCTCGGGACATTTTACTTTAGAGAAGGATAACCAGGGTAGGATGTCAGGATAAAAACAGACAGGAACTCAGACACGATGAAGCAGGGACACACAATCACAAATACCACAGTAAGATCAGTGAGCCGCACACTAATGGCATTACAGTGTATACACATTTTTACAAGGTAGTGGCTATTCTTCCTGGGGTCCATCGAACACAACACAAAATTACTTTAAAGGGCCCATAGTTTACCTCTTTTTTATGATGTAATATTAATATTCTGGTTCTTCTGAGTGTGCCAGTTTAGGTTCAGTTTAAAACACAATTCAGATTTTTTTATTATAATGTGTTAAAAAGTGTCATGTTGGGGGCGTGTCCACAGTTCGCTGATTTAGGGGTGTGTTGCTTCACATGTAAATTAGTTTCAGCTTCCCGCCCAATATAACAAGGGGGCGGGGCCATGACCTCACCCGCTCTGCGTTTGCAACAGAGGCAGACTGAGAGGAGCAGAGTGAGAGGATCACCATTCAGTCGTACATATATTACTCGGACACAGACCAAGCAGCCAACTGTGTGCTAGTTTCAAGTACCGAGCTTGTACACAGAAACTAATAACCACGCACACTGAATAAACTTTGACTGAGGCACCGGATGCGCCGCTCGAAGCCGCAACACGGCACACCAGACACTCTCTGTGGCGCGGCAGAAACATGAAGTGTCCCGAATCATCGCGCCACGCATTTTTGAATTCTAAACATAGGTTTCTATCAGGGTACAAACAACGGTGCTTCAAGTCTGCAGCGGTCCGTGGCGCCCAGCCGTCGACTTGAGTGTACCCTGATAGAAACCTATGTTTAGAATTCTAAAACATTTTTTTTAACGTTTTTTTTCTTCTCTTTCGCCATTAGTGAAGTTTTTTTTCCCTCTCCGCTGTCGCCACTGGCTTGCATGGTTCAGCATCTGTAGAGCTGCGCATCGTTGGATTTGCTCTTCAGTGTTTGGACTCTCAGTAGTGATTATTAAACACACTGAACTGAGCTAAACTGAACTGAACATAAACACTACAAACTGAACTACACTGTTCCAATTTACTGTGACCTTTTATGTGAAGCTGCTTTGACACAATCTACATTGTATAAGCGCTATACAAATAAAGGAGAATTGAATTGAATTTAATTTAATTCAAACGCATGCTAGTTAAGATCACAGGGAGCCTCTGGGATCGCGAGAAATGCAAACGGCTGAAGTATAAGGTAGACTCAATGAGAAGTACACATGTTTGCAAACCTACCTAAAGATACAACCAATAATTCTGATTAGAGCGATAATGTGGAGAATATTGATCTTGTGTTGAGCCCAATGAGCCTTGCATCTAAAAATAGAGCTAGCGTGTTCCTTTAGTGATATCGCTTCGACTCACGCTGAAAATGGCAGACGTGAATCAACAAACTGAGCATATGATGACGCGCCTGTCAATCAATATTGGTGGGCGGGGGGACCGCTCTCCTACATAAAGTTGCGGTCGTTCTGAAAACTGCTCCAATTGGTCCACCATTTTTTATGTTGTTAAATTGAAAAAAAAGCACTGGGTGTGCTTATATCACCCCAATATGACAGTCTATACACTATACCTACACACAAATCTGTCCAAACAGCTTGAAAAGTAGATTTTTTACCATAGGTGCCCTTTAAACAATTTTTTAAACCTCATTTTACTTGTTACAAAGTCTGAGGACAATTCGTTCCATGTTTTCATTCCTCTATACATTACAGTCCGTTGCTTTGCATTAGTTTTTGGTTTAGATATTTTTTATTGATTTTTCAAATGAGAAAGAACAACAATGCAAACCCCAGACCCACACCAACCCAACAGCAGCATGGCGCTCATATTAGCCGAAAACTAACAAATATACAATTGTTCATGTAGGTTTAAATACAAGGAAATAATATTAACAATAAATACAAATTAAAACAAATTAAATTAATAAATAAATTTTACAAACATATAGCCATACATACCATATGTACAGCAAAATCTAATTATTTGAGATTTAAGGTTGCCACACCTTAAAAAACTTCCCCTCCGACACTCTTAATGAAAACCTGATTTTTTCTAAATAAAGACATGACATAGTTTCTCTAATCTACTGAGCATGAGGACGAGAATCCTTCCATTTTAGCAAAATAGCCCTAAGTGCCAATAAAATCGAAAAAGAGATGATTTTACACTTTGAAGAAGGCAACTGTATTTCCTCTGAAGTAACCCCAAACAGTGCCACCTGTGGATCTGGTTCTAGCTTGTGCTGAGAAATCACAGATAACAAATCATTTGCATTAGTTTTTGAAACGGGAAGCAAAAAATGTCCTTTTGACGCATGTCTGGTGTTAAAATGATGACTAGCATTACTATACAAAAGCTGACTGTACAATATACTTAGAACTCTTGACACAGAAATACTTCTTATGAAACACAGCAGAGAAACAATTACCCTATCCTTCACCAATAACCAACCTAAAGTTTCATGTATTTTCATAATATTAACTCTTCTATTGCTGTGTAAAATTAGTCGTGCAGCTCTATTCTGGACTAACTGTAATTTATCTAAGTCTTTACTTGACGCACTCGACCATACCACTGGCAGTAATCTAGATAAGAAAGAACAGTGTTGTGCTGTTTGTGTCTACTCGTGAAAAATTTGACTGGATGTCCACCAAACAGGTAAATATTCTGCTGTATGGAGATCATCATAGCTCAGTTACTGTACAAATAAAGCTGATTTAACATCCACAAAGCCGGAATCCTGTTGTGTGATTGAAACATCCTCCTTTATAGTTGTGTACAATGTAAGCTGTGCTGTTTCCAGCAGGTTAGCTCTAAATGCATAGCTCAAAATGCTATAAAAACACAAAGAGTTGGAACAGATCTTTTATTCCCAGTTTCTTTGCCAATCCTGTCTTGTGGACAAGATTATACTTATTAATACTGAGACATGTTAATACTCTGCACTGCGACATCACATTGTGATGAGCCTCAAAATCACTGTGATTTGGATCCTATTTTGTGTTTGTTGTGTTTATATCATTCTAGTATTCAATTAAATTCAATTCATGTTTATTTCTATAGCGCTTTTACATTGTAGACTGTCGAAGCAGCTTAACATGGAAGTTCCAGATTTCAGAGTTGAAGTCCAGTTTAGCTCAGTTCAGTGAGGTTTATACTTCACTGCTGAAGATTCAAACATTGAAGAGCAAATCCATCGATGCGCAGCTCCACAAGTCCCAAACCAAGCAAGCCAGTGGCGACAGTGACGAGGAACAAACTTCACCAATTGATGAAGTGAAAGAAAAAAAAGCCTCAAGAGAAATCAGGCTCAGTGGGCATGACCATTTTTCCTTTGGCCAAACTTCCTGTGTGGAGCTGCAGTTTAGGCGCCAGAGGATGGAGAACACTGGACGTCCATCGTGGAGAACTGCAGGTGTGAGTAGGTCATCGGCGGTGTACAGGCTGGCCCACAGGATCAATGTGGGGACTCGTCTGTCACTGGGGTCTTTCAGGAATCAGTTTCATCAGCATCAGCTCAGGATACGGCCTGGTCCAGGATTATGGATACCTTGGAATAATTTCTTTAAAGGTCTTGGATCGCATCAATGGTGCTGCATAATCTCTAGTCGCCTCGGGATAAGTATCCCCAGGTGGAAATAGAGAATAAAGAAAATAATAAGCGTAGCTGCTATTCATAGTGTATGTAAACGAGATGCAAAAATGAAATGTTATAAATGAAAATAGTAGTTATACAGACAAAACACAGAAACAAACATGTAAATCATAGGAGTATTTCTAACAAAATAACTGGTGCATTTAGACAGGAGGAGTGTGTACTGGTGGTCAAGCCTACTCATACTTATAGTATGACCGTGCACACACTATACCTACACACACTTCTTTCCAAACAGCTTACAAACATTAATTATGGCAAGGCAAGTTTAATTATATAGCTTATTTCATACACAATGGGCGACGCAGTGGCTCAGTAGGTAGTGCTGTCGCCTCACAGCAAGAAGGTCGCTGGTTCAAGCCTCGGCTGGGTCAGTTGGTGTTTCTATGTGGAGCTTGCATGTTCTCCCAGCGTTCGCGTGGGTTTCCTTCGAGTGCTCCGGTTTCCCCCCACAGTCCAAAGACATGTGGTACAGGTGAATTGGGTAAGCTAAATTGTCTGTAGTGTATTAGTGTAAGTGAGTGTGTATGAATGTTTCCAGTTGATGGGTTGCGGCTGGAAGGGCATCCGCTGCGTAAAACATGTGCCGGATAAGTTGGCGGTTTATTCCACTGTGGCGACCCCGGATTAATTAAGGGACTAAGCCGGAAAGAAAATGAATGAATGAATACATAATGGTAATTCAAAGTGCTTTACATAAACAGGAATAAAAGAAACAGGTATAAGAAAATTTAAACAACAGAGAATAAAGATTATTAAAAGCATAAAAACAGATTAAAACGTGTTAAAACTGATTTTAAAAGAATGAAAGAGAAAAAAACGACACAATAGTGCGATATGTTAGACGCAGCACAGTGCTCATTCAGTAAAGGCACTGCTAAACAGATGTGTGTTTAGTCTTGATGTGAATGTGCCTAATGTTGGAGCACATCTGATCATTTCTGGAAGCTGATTCCAGCAGTAGGGGGCGCTGTTAGTAGCTGAAAGCCGATTCACCCTGCTTTGACTGAACTCTTGGAATTTCTAGTTTATATGATCCTAAAGATCTGAGTGATCTGTTGGGTTTGTATTCAGTGAGCATATCTGTAATGTATTGAGGTCCTAAGCCATTTAGAGATTTATAGACCAGTAATAATACTCATCTATTCTGAATGTAACTGGGAGCCAGTGTAAAGACCTGAGGACAGGTGTGATGTGCTCTGATTTCCTGGTTCTGGTCAGAATTCTGGCCGCAGCATTCTGGATGAGCTGCAACAGTCTGACTGTCTTTTTGGGAAGGCCAGTGAGTAGTCTATTACAGTAATCCACCCTGCTGCTGATAAAAGCATGAACAAGTTTCTCCTCACTAGAAACAAAGCATCTGATTCTTGCGATTGTTTTTGAGATGATAGTATGCTGATTACGTACTGCTTTGACATGACTATTGAAACTCAGATCTGACTCCAGAGTCACACCAAGATTCTTGACCTTATTTTTTGTTGTTTGACCCCTAAAGCCAAGGTACGAGTTCACCTTGAGAACTTATGCATGATAGGTGTCCTTTAAATAGTAGTCATTACAATTCAAAATGATCATGATGAGGATTTTCCCATAAAGGAGCAGCCCTATTCAGAGTCGACATGTTGTGTTAATCATTACGCTCTCCTTCCTCCACCACTCTCCTGTTTTCTACAGATCCAGGATCAGTTTCAGGACAGCGATGCGTCTCTGAGCGAGAACATGCGACCAGGTGGTTGAAAATGGTTCACATCTCCTGAGACTAGAGAGAGAGAGAGAGAGAGAGAGAGAGAGAGAGAGAGAGAGAGAGAGAGAGAGAGAGAGAGAGAGAGAGAGAGAGAGATGTGGGGTGGTTTGTAGGACAGTGATATCCTACTTTCGATGGCCTAGTTAGAGGAGCGCTGAGATCTCACCAGGGGGAGCTGACAGACCCTCCTCCACTGGGGCACTTTTTTTTTGCTCTTTACACAGTTAAAAATAAGCCACTCTCTCTCTCTTTAGGCCCTCCAAGTGTTGGAGACCTTTAGGAGCTGCTCCTTTTTGTGTAGTGTGTGTGTAGTGCTGGAGTGGGTTTGGATGTGTGTGAGTGTAGTGTTAGTTTGTGTGTGTGTGTGTGTGTGTGTGTGTGTGTGTGTGTGTGTGTGTGTGTGTGTGTGTGTGTGTGTGTGTGTGTGTGTGTGTGTGTGTGTGTGTGTGTGTGTGTGTGTGTGTGTGTGTGTGTGTGTGTGTGTGTGTGTGTGTGTGTGATATTTGTGGTTGTGTTGAGATTCATGCCTGTACATCACTGCCAAAATAATGAATAATTCTGATAATCATCAAGGCTTTGGGTCAGTGGTATATGACTTCTGAAGTGATGAAGAAAATTACAATTTTTATTTGGCAAGGATGCATTAATATAAGGTAATTCAGGCTTCTTTATAAAGATTATTTTTGTTGCTTTAAATCTTGCAGGTTTTATTTTTTAAAGATTATTTAATATGCATGCGTTAAATGAATTAAAAGTGTCAGTACAGTGGGTGTGGCTTACTTTTTAATTCATACTTTTATTTAGCAAAACCATTAAAGTATTATATATGTGTATATGTAAATATATATATATATATATATATATATATATATATATATATATATATATATATATATATATATATATATTATATCTTTACCATGATGAAAGTACATAATATTTTACTAAATATTTAAAGTAAAAAATATTAGATATTAGTATTCAGCTTAAAGTGACATTTAAACACTTAACTAGGGTAAAGTTAGTGTAATTAGGCAAGTCATTGTATAACAGTGTTTTGTTCTGTAGATCAGTGTTTCCCAACCCTGTTCCTGGAGGCACACCAACAGTACATATTTTGCATGTCTCCCTTTTCTGACCCATTAACTTCAGGTGTTGGAGTCTCTTCTGATGTTATGATAAGTTGATTCAGGTGTGTTTGATTAGGGAGAGGTTGAAAATGTGTACTGTTGGTGTGCCTTCAGGAACAGGGTTGGGAAACACTGCTGTAGATAATCCAAAACTAATATTGCTTAAGGGTGCTAATAATATTAACCTTAAAATGGGATTAAATTAAAACCTGCTTTTATTCTAGCTGAAATAAAACAAAATAAGACTTTCTCCGGAAGAAAAAATATTATCAGACATACTGTGAAAATTTCCTGAAGCTGTTAAACTTTTTAATTTAAAAAAATCCATTTTAAGATCAAAATTATTAGCTCCATTGTCTTGGTACATTTAGCTAAATGTATGTTGCTACTTTGTTCTGCATCACAGGCTCCATCTTTTAAAATGTGGATATCACACATTGCTACATGGTTACCACTAGAAAAACTTACCTATGACAAACATAAAAAATCTGACAGACTTCGGTCAATTTGGTCTCCACTTTGAGAATTTATAAAAAAGCTTCCTTAAATTAACACAGGATCCCTATCATTCATATACAATTTCTGTTTTAACCTACACTTAACGACTGCTCTAAAGTGGTGTGATTGTACTTTATTTTTTATTTATTTATGTTTTTTTATATAAATTTCTTTGTTACTTTCCATTTTTAAGACTACACTCTCTGTAACACATTTATACATTTTGACGTTTATATTTTGTGAATGTGGGCATACAATAAAAAATACATTAAAATAAATAAATAAATATTATTAAATAATATTCTAAAATGTAAATCATTTAATAATTGATTTATTTATGCATTTATTGTTTCAATAAGTAAATAAACTACAGTTCAAAGGTTGAAAAAAAAAGATTAGCTTTTTTAAGGTATTTTTCGATAGTCTACAGAACAAACCATCATTATACAATAACTTGCCTAATTACCCTAACCTGCCTAGTTAACCTAATTAACCTAGTTAAGCCTTTAAATGTCACTTTAAGCTGTATAGAAGTGTCTTGAAAAATATCTACTCAAATATCATGTGCTGTCATCATGGCAAAGATAAAATAAATCAGTTATTAGAAATTAGTTATTAAAACTATTATGATTAGAAATGTGTTGAAGAAATCTGCTCTCTGT
The DNA here is from genome assembly GCF_903798145.1 of Danio aesculapii. Classification (NCBI taxonomy): domain Eukaryota; kingdom Metazoa; phylum Chordata; class Actinopteri; order Cypriniformes; family Danionidae; genus Danio; species Danio aesculapii. Next base: position 56,147,140 of record NC_079436.1, read on the forward strand.
TAAACAGAAATGGGGGGGGGATAAACAGGGGGGCTAATAATTCTGACTTCAACTGTATATGAATACATACATCTTTACAGTCTCCGATATGTTACCAATTACAGAAAAACTACACACAACCTACATTTAGTCCTTATTTGGGTTCAAAAACAACACACAACATACAGCTTACAGTCTGTGCAAACCTCTCAGATGTGTCTGTAATCTTCAGCAGCACATGTAACCTCTGTTAGAAAGTAACTCTTTCATGGTAACATGGTAGTTTTTAGGTTGCTTTTAGGTTGCTGAAACAATCAGTTGCTCCTTTGTTTTGTCGGGCTTCTCCTTTGTTTTTTCATGCTCTCTTTCATCACTCTCGCGTTTGTCCATTTCTGAAAGGATCAGATGTCAGAAGCGCTTCAATAATCATGCGCACGTTATTAACATGAGCTCAAAAAGTTTGTTATTTTAAATATAGACGTACGGCAAGCTCACACGTGCTCTCTGGAGAAAGTAAAACCGCTCTTGCTTTTATACAGCCTTGTAAACAACGACGCTGCACAGGGTAGATTCTGCTTTTCTTCTTGGCTTTGTGGCTGTTCATCAAGATGATGACACGGTTTGTTTAAGCTCGACCATGGCCCGTTATTATATGTATATATTATTACGCTGTAATGTCTCGGCTGTGTATTTAAAAATGCTGCTTCCGTTGTTTTCATTCTCCTGCTTGTGTACGCGCTGGTGACGTATCTCTGTAAACCAATAGCGTTCAGCTAGCTCCGCCTTTTGGTACCCTTTTGTTGTGCTAGGTATCCTTCCAAAAGGGTACCCAAAAAGTGGTACAGTATGGTACGGTACAGTGAGCATCGTGTCAACGCCACAGCCTACCTGAGTATTGTTGCTGACCATGTCCATACCTTCATGACCACGGTGTACCCATCTTCTGATGGCTACTTCCAGCAGGATAACGCACCATGTCATCAAGTGTGAATCACCTCAGACTGGTTTCCTGAACATGACAATGAGTTCACTGTACTCAAATGGCCTCCACAGTCAGCAGAGCTCAATCCAATAGAGCACCTTTGGCATGTGGTGGAACGGGAAATTCACATCATGGATGTGCAGCCGACAAATCTGCAGCAACTGCGTGATGCTATCATGTCAATATGGAGCAAAATCTCTGAGGAATATTTCCAGTACCTTGTTGAAACCTGCCACAAAGGATTAAGGCAGTTCTGAATGCTAAAGGGGGTCCAACCCGGTACTAGTAAGGTGTACCTAATAAAGTGGCCGGTGAGTGTATATTCATATAAAAAAGTTTTAATCATATTTCACAATAATACTAATGTTCCTGTATTTTTGATCAGGTAAATGAAGATGTCCTTTAGCTGTATATTAAACCTCAGATGTGAGCTGTTAATTCTGCACAGCGTGTTCATGGTCATGCAGTATAAACTCAATGACAGACATGTATCGTGTCTCGGTAAAACACTCCTGCTTCACTCAGATACACACAGGCTGAATGATCAGTGTGTGTGTGTGTATGTAGGTCAGCATTGGTCTTTATGATGGTCATTATGCTGGAGACTGTAATGTGTCGGAGTGGAGTTATAATGATTTAACGCCTCAGATGAGCTGTTGAACAGATGATGTGTTTGTAAAGAAGTGAGAAGAGAAGAGAAGAGAGTCAGTGTTATCTTAAACACTCCTTCAAAACACTCAGATATCAAGTTTAAGCTTTATTAATCAATCAATCAATCAATCAATGTATTCAAGTTTATTATTCATTCATTTTCTTTTCGGCTTGGTCCCTTTATTAATCTGGGGTCGCCACAGCGGAATGAACCACCACAGTGGATGACCTTCCAGCTGCAACCCATCACTGGGAAACATCCATACACTCTCATTCACACACATACACTACGGACAATTTAACCCACACAATTCACCTGTACCGCATGTCTTTGGACTTATGGGGAAAACCGGAGCACCCGGAGGAAATGCACGCCAACATGGGGAGAGCATGCAAACTCCACAGAAATATCAACTGACCCAGCCGAGGCTCAAACCAACAACCTTCTTGCTGTGAAGTGATCGTGCTACCTACTGAGCCACTGTGACGCCCCTAAATATATTATTGTTAACTTAAATTAAACTAGATACTAGTTTTTGGGTGAAAAAGAATATGTGTGTGTGCAAACATATGCATATTTATGTGTATGTGTATTTATGTATATACATTAAAAGGGAAATAAGAGTGACAAAACTGTAGACATATTACAATTATTATTTAAAACAATTTTTATTAATACAAATATATTGATAATGTAAATTAAAATCAATAAATGTAATAAAATTATATAAATAAGATAATTGTTCTGAATTATTTGTATCATTACTACAATAATAAAATACTATAATATTGTTTTTTTTAATGAAATTGTAATATAAAAACACAAGTTTTAATATAGAAACAATTTATTAAAGTTGTTTACACAACAAAATTTCTTATTTTACATGTAACTTACATTAAAAGTGAAATAATAGTGATAAAACTATTATATATATAATAATAATACAATAATGTAGATATATTAATACATATATTAGAATCATTTATTAACAGTATTCAGTATCATTCATTCATTCATTTTCCTTCGGCTTGGTCCCTTTATTCATCAGCTTAATGAACCGCCAACTATTCCATCATATGTTTTTCCACAGCGAATGCCCTACCAGCTGCAACCCAGAACTGGGAAACACCCAAACACACTCATACACTACAGGCAGTTTTGGTCATTCAATTCCCCAATAGCGCATGTGTTTGGACTGTGGGGGAAACCGGAGCACCTGGAGGAAACCCACGCCAGCACAGGGAGAACATGCAAACTCCACACAGAAATGACCACTGACCCAGCCGGGGCTCAAACCAGTGACCTTCTTCCTGTGTGGCCACAGTTCTAACCACTGAGCCACCGTGTCGCCCATAAATTATATTCATAATAGTCATTAGGGAGTATGTATACATTAAAGTATTACTATGTTCCTCTTTAAAATAAAATCTGCATATAGTTTAATCTGTTATCAGTTAATAACATATAACCTTGTCAAGATTGACCAATCAGAATCCAGTATTCCAGACAGCTGCATAATATCAGTCTATATGAGTGCATTTTTACACCCCTACCCCTAAAATACTCTTCATTCAGACATGATCAGCGTGTGTGTGTGTGTGTGTGTGTGTGTGTGTGTGTGTGTGTGTGTGTGTGTGTGTGTGTGTGTGTGTGTGTAGGTTGCGGATCTGGAGGCTCATGGTGGTCATGGACCCAGTGATCTGCTGAAAGATGAACTCACTCAATCCCTGGAGGAGCTGGAGAACCTGCTGAAGGCCAAAGATGAGGTCAGAGAACACACACGCACACACACACACACACACACACACACACACAAGCAGGCACAGACACAGATACACATACAAACGCACGCACACATTTACAGACACATACACACACACACAAACAAACAAACACCCATTTACAGACACACACACACACACTATCTCTCTCTCTCTCTCACACACACGCACACACACACACACACACACACACAAACAAACAAACAAACACCCAATTACAGACACACACACTATCTCTCTCTCACACACACACACAAGCAGGCACACACACAGACAAAGATACACATACAAACGCACGTACCAAGACACATACACAAACACACACACACATTTACAGACACATACATGAAAACACACACACACACACACAAACAAACAAACACCCATTTACAGACACACGCACACAAACACTAGCAGGCACACACACAGACACAGGTACACATCCAAACGCACGCACAAAGACACAAACACACACACATTTACAGACACATACATGAAAACACACACACACAAACAAACAAACACCCATTTACAGACACACGCACACACTATATCTCTCTCACACACACAC
>NC_079436.1:56156104-56216104 GCF_903798145.1 Danio aesculapii
ACACACTCATAGGTCTCAAACTCAATTCCTGGAGGGCCGCAGCTCTAGAGTTTTGCTCCAACCCTATTCAAACACACCTGATCCAACTAATTAAGGACTTCAAGAGTAGTCTTGACCACATTGATTAGTTGATCAGCTGTGTTTGATTAGGGTTGGAGCAAAACTGTGGCCCTCCAGGAATTGAGTTTGAGACCTATGCACATGCCAAACCAACAGGGGGTGATAACTTTGCTCAGTTCATAGAAAATGGGGAATTAAGTATATTTTGAATTGCATACAAGTCAATGCAAATAATGCAGAAGGATGTGATACGTTTGCAGAGAACGTGCAAAATTTGACCAATTTGCATCTTACATTTCGCATTCGGTGTGAACCAAGCCGCTTTGGCCAATCGGAAAGCAGAAAACGGCGCACATGCTGACATCATGAGGCAAAAACGCCTCCACACAGAGTTTCTGAAAATCTTCACCTTGACCGGAGTGTTCAGTTTCACTTTCACCACACTGGAAAAAATGCTGGGTTCCACATGATTCCTTCATGTTGTCCTGACACAAATCAATTAAGTTAACTTAACAAATTTAAGCGGATCGAACATAAAACAATCAAGTTGCCCCAAAATAAAAATTAAATAGTTTCAACTCATTTTAAATAAGTCGTCTCAACAAGCAGCAAAAGTCAGTTTTTGAGTGCAGCTACTGTGTTTTCAGGTGGACACATGTGGTTTAGAACATACCTGTGTTCAGTTGGACAGGGCCTAAGCACAGCACTTGGATAGGTGCATCCCAAATCACATACTTATGCACTATTCTGCACCATTTTTCGGTATAAATACAGCAAGTAGTGTATTCACAGGGGCAACACCGTGGTCCAGTGGTTAACGCTGTCGCCTCAGCAAGAAAGTTGCTGGTTTGAGCCTTGGCTGGGTCAGTTCTGAGTTTCTGTGTGGAGTTTGCATGTTCTCCCTGTGTTGGCGTGGGTTTTCTCTGCAGTCCAAACACATGCATTATAAGGGAATTTGGTGAGCTGAATTGTCTGTAGTGTATAAGTGTATGTCCTGGTCCTCCAAGTTGAGCTTTGGGCTAATGACCCACCTCGGGAAAATGTGATGTTCGGAATTACCAGTATAGTGCATCTACATTTCAACTTTGAAATAAACAGCCCTGAGAGTAAGTAATAAGTGCATTCACACTGAAATATTGTTTTTATTCTAAACAGAATAAGATGCACTTATTCAGCCGGTAATAATGTGTGTAATATTGGACACTTCACACACTCATCGGTCTCAGCTTTGCTCACGTAGGGGAAGAGGTGGAGCTATTAGGCGCTGATGTTTGATTACTTTGTTTATTTCAGATTGTGAAAGCAGTATTCTCCTACGAGTGATTATAGCGCCTCCCGATGGTCAATGCGATTATACTCATGACAGGTATTGTTTGGTAGTTTGGTCATTTTTCACTAATTTGGCAAACGTCATCAGGGAACCCGTTTGTATTTCTGCTTAGGTAAAAAACGTTAGTGTTCCATATGTGATGACACTATACTGTTACTATGCTGTTGAGTGTGTAAGTGTATAAGTGCATAGTGTACCATGGGGTACATGGGGGTAAACTTATGAACAGGGTCAGTTTATTCATTTTCTTTTCAGCATAGCCCCTTTGTTAATCTGGGGTCGCCACAGTGAAATCAACCGCCAACTTATCCAGCATGTTTTACACAGCAGATGCCCTTCCAGCTGCAACCATCACTGGGAAACACCCATACACTCTCATTCACACTCAAATACTACCGACAATTTAGAGGAAACACACGAATATGGGGAGAACATGCACACTCCACACAGAAATGCCAACTGACCCGAGGCTCGAACCAGCGACCTTCTTGCTGTGAGGCGATTGTGCTACCCACTGCGCCACCATGATGCCCGAACAGCGTCAGTTACAAAGGTGATCATTTTTTTTTGTCTCGAGGAGCATGTGTAAATGTATGTTATGAGAAATTATGTCGAACAGTAATAAAAAAAAGCTCAATTTTATTATATTTCCTTGAAATATTACTAAAAAACTATTGCAAGTGTGTGTAAATGTACCAACAGAACTGATCCTTCAGATGCTTTAGCAGAGTATGTTTAACAAAAATAAGAAATGATAATAAAATGTAAAAGTAATCAGAAAAAATATATATATTTAAATGCAACAGTGATTTGATTTAAAATATTCCCGTAATGAAATAAGACTCATATTTTGAAACTTCCAACTCCATACGAGTACCATTTCAATTTTAGCTGAGTTTATAATTAAATTTACTCATTTAACACACACAATTCATGTATAACTATCGTTTAACTTACACTTTTAGGAACATTTTACAAGATTTGATTGAGAACCAGACGATTCTCCAGCCTTTTATTTCAGTAGTGCTGTATTTCCAACTGAAACTGAATATTGAGTAGGGGGTGGGGTTTATTTTCGAGCTCCTCCTCTCATCTTTCACTTGCAGTGAACTACTGGTTGGTAGGGCGTGGCTAAGCATATTTCGCCCAAGCTGATCAATCAGAGCACTGCTGTTGTGGACGCAAATGGTCTGATTTTGGATATAGATTACCAAGACACCCCCCCCAGTGGAGTAACTTGCAGGTAACGTTATGTGCTAGCGAAATAAAACCACTACATTTTGTTTTCATGCAACTTTAAATACAGAATGAAGTTAAGTGAATGGTTACTCCCCAACCCTGCTTCTAAATGTCTCCAGTGTAAGGTGAAATGAACAGGTGTGATCTTTTCTATCTCCTCTTCTCAGTGCTGGAGGTTGTGTACTGCGCTGTATATTCACACTGAGAGCATGTGCTGCGATGAGAAACGCCATTGGTTTCCTCTGATGTCTGACTCTGAGCCTTATTTTTCTGCGCTGTGCAGGCGTTTGTCCTGCAGCTCCTGATCATAGTCTGGTTATAATATGAGGATTGCTTCATTCTGCACTATTGAGTCAAACTGTGCTGAAGAGCAGAGCAGATCTCACTGTAACACACCATGCTCTCGGTGGATGAAGAAAACATGCTGAATAAATATTGTTTTACATTACGTTACCAGTGTTTTTTGTGTGTGAGTGATTCTTTATGCAAACTCAAAGGATTAGCGCCTTCAGATTTGGTTGTATATTATAATAAATGCTTCTGATTCTGTTTACTGTGCAGTTATTATCAGAATTATCATTATTACATTTTATTAGTATTTATAGTCTTTATTATTAAAAATTCCTAATGGTTTTTGGTCTAAATTGCACTATTTAAAATAAAAATTTTTTAATAAAATACAAATAAACTTGTTGAATGAAGAATTTCTATATAAATGTCCTTCATGGAAAGAATAATTGTTTGCTTATAAACCTAAATAATATGTTTAAACCTATTTTTACAATGGATGAATGCCAAAGCAAAGATCACTTTAACAATGGCAACATCAAGCTTTAACCAAGTATTCATGTTTAATTGCTCATCCGTCATTTTTATTTAATTTAGTTTTTAAAAATCTATTTAGATAACGAATTTCTGAACTATTGAACTAAAGCAGGGGTCACCAATCTCGGTCCTGGAGACCCACCAGGGTTTAGCTCCAACTTGCCTCAACACACCTGCCTGGATGTTTCAAGTATACCTAGTAAGACCTTGATTAGCATGTTCAGGTGTATTTGATTAGGGTTGGAGCTAAAATCTGCAGGACACCGGCCCTCCAGGAACAAGTTTGGTGACCCCTGAACTAAAGCAACTTTGAGCTTATAATAATTACTACAACAGTTTTAACCTTAAAGACTCATATTTCATCAGAACTGCAAGTGCAAAGTAAAAAAAAATAAGTAAAACCATTTAATATTTTAATTTAATTTATAAAACACTTTGTAATTGTAATCAAATACTTCATATTATTTTTACTTTATAAGCACGTTTAAAAACTGACTGCTTTGGAATCTTGTTATAGCTGAAATGGTTAAATAAAAAATACTCCTGGCTACAAAAACATGTCCAAAAGCTTTTTATACCTGCAGTTGTATAACCGCAGCTGTAGAATATAATCAGTCACACTTAACAATGTGTTAATGTATTTACTAACATGAACCGAGTTTCCGTTTATTAATGCATTATTGAAGTGCTAATTCTTGCTTCTCATTAGTTAATGCACCTCAAATGAACATGAACTAATAATAAAGCACTTTATTGTCAGTAACTAATGTTAATGTATTGTTCATGTTATTTACATTAATGTAACCTTACTGTAAAGTGTTACTAATATTTCAAATACAACAGTTATTAATAATCATTTGTGAGCAGTTACTAGTCTACAGCTTTACCATCACTACATTTGCTTTAGTTGTTTACTTTGTTGTAAAAGTGCAAGTAGAGCTTGGGATTTTAGCACTAGAAAAGATTTGATTTAAAGAGACGTTATCAAATGAAGAGTGAAGTCAGACGGTTTGATCCAGATTTTATTAGAACAACAGTAAAGTGTTGCAGAATCTGCTGAGCGTCTACTTCAGCTTCTTCTTGGGTCGCAGGTTGTTGGTGTGTCCACACTTCTTCTTGCGGCAGTTGACGGCGCGAGGATGCAGACGAGCATAACACCTGAAAGCACACACACACACACACACACACACACACCAGCATTCTAGAGTTAGCAGAGCGATTGCTTTTTATGCTGAAATATCTTTAGTTAAAAATCTTGATAAAACAAATATCAACATTTATTTGAGTAAAACTTTGACTAGAACATCTGACTGATCAAAAACCATAATATCAATAATTATCTGAAATTTGTTTCCTAAAGTTAACGTGCATTTTCATGTATTTTTTCACTTGGAAAATTGTTTTCTTAATACATTTTAGTCCAAAATTGTATTAAAAATAATATAAAAATCTATTTCAGTAAAGAGTTATTGACCAGATCATCAAACTGGTCAAAAACTGAATAATTATCAGATTTTATAAAGTAAATGTGCATTTTGGAGAGTTAAAAAAGCTGCAAAATTTGGTTCTCACTACATCTTTAGTTCAAAATTTTATATAAAATAAATATCAAAAATTATTTTAGTAAAAATTGACAACAAACTGGTCAAAGAGCAAACTAAATTCTTCAGTAAATGTGTATTCTGAGGGTAAAAAAAGACCAAATACAGTAAAAAAACAACAACAAACATTCAAAACTATAAATGTTAAATGATTTTCTCTACAAAACTGCAGTATAAAAACACTTGAGCAATTAAAAATATATATTTTCTAGTCCTCAAAGAGCAGATTAGAGGGTTTTCAAAATAATATCTTTGCCGTTTGTAATGTAGCTCAGCTGTCCTTGTATAGAGTCTGCAAAGCATTAAAGCTGTGGTCACACTGGGCTTTGTGTGTGTGAAATTCTGTCGTGCGGCGCTGCGAAAAGGGGCGGGATTAAACAAGATGATTAGACATTAAAAAAAGCGAGCGATTGCTCCATGTTTTAAATTTCTGCCCAGAGAGGACATGTTTTGATCCTCGATTGGTCTCACGCAGTCAAGTGATGCGATTTCACAGGTCAGAGTTCACCAAGCTTGAACTTTGCACCGCAGCAACATGCGAAACTTGACGCATGACCCTGTGTTTCTGATCTGACGCATCCGCGTGCGTATGAATGGAAGTCTATGGGAGGAAAAGTCAAGTGTGACCGCAGCTTAAGACATCAGCTCTCAAAAGAAAGAGTCGAGTCTGAATCACCTTAACGAGTCGTTATATCTCTCACCTGCTACACATCTGTGCAAAACAAGAATAAAGTAACAAATTTGCATAATCCCGCCCCTCTGAAATGCTCTCGTTTCATAGACTAACCAAATAAATACAATTGGCAAGCTAACCAATCAGAGCAGAGTTGGCTTATGGAAGGGGAGGGGCTTACACTGATTCAAACGAATAGTACTGAAATCTCAAACGGATTCCAATATGAACGTTTTCTGATCTTAGATGCATTTAAACCCAACAATACTAACACCACACGACCTGCTCTTTTCTTAACATATGATCAAGTGAACTCACTTGCGGCAGATCATCTTCTCACAGTTGTATTTCTGAGCTAACTGACGGAGAGAAGGCTCGATGATTCCTCCTCTCAGACGCAGCACCAGGTGAAGAGTGGACTCTAGAGGGGGAAACAAATGTAATAAATAAATGAAGGAAAATCAAAACACAGTGAACATCAAGCAGAACTGCCAGAGAAAATGAATGCAAATACACACAAATGATATCAAACTGACATGAAGACAGCCTGCTCCTCTGCAACATGCTTCTACTAGAATAACAGCTCTATTTCTAATCTTCCCTGAGGGAGTGTGGTGTTTGTGAAGGAGAGAGAAAACGTATTGTCAAACTTTAATAAACTTCACTGTTCTTAATGAAAATCACACACTTGATTAATTCTCAAAACTCTTCCTCTTATTAATTACTGCTGGGCAAAAATTAAGCGATTTCTTTTTTATTAAATAATGAATTACAATAAAGTCTCACTAGTAAGGCCAGACAGAATCTGCTGACATTTTTTCTATTTCTGTGGGGAATTTTGTAAAAAATCTGCAGATTTAGGTGGAATTATTTATTAGACCTTTTTAACTTTAATGTTTACAGTGTAAATCCTATCAGATCCACTTATTTAGTAAACAAAGCACGTCTGTCATACAATATAACTACTAAAAGACAATAATACTAGAATATACCATTAGAAAATATTACTTTACATACTTAAATCTTTTTTTATAATTATTTTTTGGGGGTTTTCACCTTTAATTGATAGGACAGTAGAGAGTATTGACAGGAAAATGTGGGGAGCAGATCGGCATAGGACCACGAGGCGGGAATCGAACTCAAGTGGCCATGAGCACCGGAGTGTGTGTCGACGCACTACACCACCGGCACCAGCCATTTGAACATTTTAATATTACGATTATTATATCACAATAATATTGGTGAAATTAATTTAAAGTGAGTAAATATAAATTTTTCACACATTTACACAAGTAAAAGCATAGACTCAATGATGGGCTAAAAATCTGTGGATTTCTGCGCACACAGATTCCGTGTGGGCCTACTCATTAGTGAACACTAGTTAATGCATTAAAGTCAACAGTAATAGCCTATTAGATGTATTTGCTATATCTAACACAAAAATACAACTGAATTTGATTAGGTACAATATCAGCTAAAAGTATGTTTGCCGTTTGTTCAAACTACTTAAAATGAGCTGAAACAACACAATTATTTATTGTTGTTTTGTTCAATCCACTTAAATTTGTAAAAAGTAACAGTTTAACTTAATTCCTTCAGGTTGTGCCAACACAAATTGATTGTGAAGAACCCATCATTTTTTACAGTGCATTAACTCCACTTAATAAAATAATCAGAACTTTTGAATAATCAGTTTTAAGCCTTTACCTGAGAAATGAACATCAGCCTAGATTAAGAACTTTGAGTAATCTAACAAGGTCTAATTTACAGCCTTTAAACATCAATATTTAACCAGCACCTGTCAAGATTATTAGATATTAAACATAAAATGACAGAAAGACCACACTTATACAGTATTTCTATTCACTTGTTGTTGTTTTTAGTCTGTATAAATTCTAAATAACACAAATTCAGCAACAATAAACTACTAGTAGCATCACTGTGCATATAACCTAATTTATGCATCATTAATAATAAGATTGTATACCTAACAAAACACTAGTTAATAATTAATATTTGACATTTACACAGTTTTATTGTTGTTTTTAGCCAGTGCTGAGCAAAAAATAATCACATCCAAAATAAAAGTTTGCTTTGACAATGTGTGTACTGTGTATATTTAATAAGTATTTATAAATACACACATGCGTGCAGATATGACAATGCTTTTATATTTAGTTACAAAATATACAAATACATGACAAAATATATTGAAATTTATATTGTATAGGAGTATCAATATTATTTGGATTTTTTGTTTATGTATGTGTATCATATATACACATAATATGGATAACGCGCACACACACACATATGTCAACACAAACCTCTACATTTTAGAATGCGATTAAACTTTGCCCAGCACCATTATTAATATAACTATTCCTCCAACAAAATGAATTTTAACCCTTAATATTAGATATTTCTTCTCAGTTTGAGAACACTTTAGGAAATTTATTTTAAACTTCAAACTTTAAAAGTCAATCCAGATAAAATCAATGCCTGATAACATTAAAAATAGGGTATTTCAAAAGTACGTTGGTCACACTTTACAATAAGGTTTCATTAGTTAATGTATTTACTAACATGACCCAATAATGAACCATACATGTACAGCATTTATTTATTTATTACATATTTATTGCCACATCAGCAACTTATGGCTATTTCGTGACCAAATGGATATATATTAAAATATTACATGATAAAACTAATTTGTATTGCACTAAAACAGTTACATTGACAAATATATAAAATATAAACAGATAAAATTCACTAATAAATGTATTCAAAGTTAAATATGATTTTTCAGTTCTGTTTTTGATAATGTAAAACTCTTCCTGGGGGTACCTTTTTAAAGATGTCCATCAAAGTACTCTCCTTATAAACATTTTGTCTAATGGAATTTAAACTTCTACATTCCAACAAAATATGTTTGATGTTAAGAGCAGTCTGGCAGTGATTACATTTAGGTGATTCTTCGTTATTTAATAAATATGAATGCGTCAACCTAGAATGTCCAATTCGACATCTGGTATAGACCGTCTGATCATGCCTGGTCTCAAAATTATAATTTGCTCAATGTCTTTCATTTATTTTCGGTATTTTATTTCATGTAATTTGTTGTTGATTCAGTTTCGTTTATGTACAAATTGATGGTGGGTTTCAAGTCCTCAGGAGGAATTACATGTACAGCATTTAATAATTATAAATCTGCATTTACTTATGTATTATTAACATCCAAATGCATACTTGTTAACATTAATGCACTGTGAGTTAACATCAAATAACAACGAATGACTTTATTTTCATTAACTAACATTAATACGGTGATAAATGTATTGTTCATGTTAGTAAGTGCACTAACATAACCTTATGGTAAAGTGTTGCCAGCATGCTTTCTTGTTCTTTGAGAAAAAAACAATAATAATAATAATAATAATAATAATAAATTTGAAAAAAGTACCAAATTTAGTTTTTAATTAACATGAGTTATTTTAATATACTGTGCAGCTCCAAACTTGAGTGTTTTTAAAGAAAGTGTAATATTTGCGCACCTTTCTGGATGTTGTAGTCTGACAGTGTGCGTCCATCCTCCAACTGTTTACCAGCGAAGATCAGACGCTGCTGATCAGGCGGGATTCCTGAGGAGAAAGACAGACTTGAGTTAAATGACAAATAACCCAGTCTGCATGTTCACTGCGACATCAGTTCAGGTCCACACACACACCTTCTTTGTCCTGGATCTTAGCCTTGACATTCTCGATGGTGTCGCTGGGCTCCACCTCGAGGGTGATGGTTTTACCGGTCAACGTTTTCACGAAGATCTGCATTTTGCCACTGTCACAGAAAAGAAGAAAAACACTCAATTAATATCTTGCACAGCAGGCTTCAGTCTGGATTAGATTTCCCTGTCATGATAAATTGCGGAAGCTTTTATTATGATATACAGTAGGTAAAATACACGATATACTGAAAATATACAGTTTCATCAATATCAAAATGTGCAAATATACAATAATCACATCACAGGATCTTCAACGTCAGCTCAGTATATTCATCCATAAGAAAATTTAGGTTTGAGTCACATTGTAAAGTTTAATCCTTATACAGTTCAAGTTTTTCATTTGCTTTTATTAAAGGCCTATGACTGCGTGATTTTAAGTGCATCTAAACCAAAAATCTCTAACATTTGTAATATTAGCAAATTGTAGTTTTATACAGTGAAGTGTTCTTTATTTCTGCATCTGAACACCGTTAGACTCTCCAGAAAACATTATCTGTTTGATTTATGCAGATTAACTGTCATAAGAAATCATCCTTAACAATATAAAACTACGAATTCTTTCCAAATTGAGCTATTTCAGTCATTTGGTAAAATTATATATTCATATCGCAGAAAAAACATCGCAATGTCAGTTTATTCTAATATCGTGCAGCCCTAATATATGGTATTTTCATGCTATTTACCTAAGCTGCAAACTTTTAACTGGTATAATTTAAAAAAATCTTAAGGCTGATTTATACTTCTGCATTAAGCACACACGTATGCTATGGTGCAGCCTACGCGTGGACGTCGCTGACCTTTAAAAAAATGTAACTACACGTCGCAACAATGCATAGCGCAAGCTCTGTGATTGGTCTGCTTGGAGTCGCTGATGTGTGGGCGGGACCAAGAGCCGCGCGAGTCCATTGGAGCAAGCGTTTAACAAGTGTTGAGTCCCACGAAGGAGCTCCGGATGAAAAGTTTTGCTTTGTGTTTACCTTATGGTTAAAATTGTTGCACGACTGCCGGTTCCTGCCTCAAAATGAGCGAGTTTGAACCACTTGTACATTAAGAAAGCGTTCAGAAAAAACAAAACACCAGCGAAGAAACTCGACACAGAGGAACAAACATCTCACTGCCAACTAGCATTTCGGAAGTGTTATTGCAGAGCAAGACAAACAGCGTGCATGAATGCACAGCTACACGCGCTGCATGCGCCATGGGTCACGCCGATCACTTGACGCAGAAGTATAAACCAGGATTTAGTGTACTGGTTCATTGTTTACACACTGATCAGAGTAATCAAATGTTTTAATTAGGGCTGCACAATATTGGAGAAATCGGATATTGTTATATTTTATTTTCCTACAATAAATATTTCGATGTAAATAGTTTCACAAGACAGTTGAACAACACGGTTTCTGGAGACTAACAGCATTTAGTTACAGAAATTAATTAATCGCAATGGAAAACATGCTATTCTTACTTTGCTTTCTAGTTCAAATAACCTTAGATCATGTACAATTATTGTTTTGTGGTAAAATTCAGATGAAAAAAGGCAAAATCAAGACTTTTTCCTTAAAACAAGTTCAATTATGTTATGTTCGCTTTATTTTGTTATATATTTGGACTAGAAACAAAACCAATACATTTAATATAAATACAGTGATTAAATACAATTCTGTAGCTACTGGTCACCAGGAATCCATACTTAACATTGCATATCTTTATGAAGTCACTATTGCTGAAGCTGGCATTGCGATATCGATGCTGAAAAGATATATTGTTCAGCTGTAGTTTTAATCAATTTAACTGGCAAAAGAATTACAAAGTACAACAGAAATCATAATATATGAATATAATGAATTATAATAAAGTCTCATTAGTGAACATTAGTAAATGCATTAAACAGTAATAGCCTATTAGATGTATTTGCTATATCTGACACAAAAATACAACTGAATTTGATTAGCTACAATATTAGCTAAAAGTATGTTTGCCGTTTGTTCAAACTACTTAAAATGAGCTGAAACAACACAATCATTAAGTTCTATTTGGAGACAACGTCATTGTTTTGTTCAATCCACTTACATTTGTAAAAACTAACAGTTTAACTTAATTCCTTCAGGTTGTGCCAACACAAATTGATTGTGAAGAACCCAACATTTTTACAGTGCATTAACTCCACTTAATAAAATAATCAGAACTTTTGAATAATCAGTTTTAAGCCTTTACCTGAGAAACGAACATCAGCCAAGATTAAGAACGTTTAGTAATCTAACAAGGTCTAATTTACAGCCTTTAAACATCAATATTTAACCAGCACCTGTCAAGATTATTAGATATTAAACATAAAATGACAGAAATACCACACTTATACAGTATTTCTATTCACTTGTTGTTGTTTTTAGTCTGTATAAATTCTAAACAACACAAATTCAGCAACAATACTAGTTGTATCACTGTGCATATAGCACAATTTATGCATCATATTAATAATAAAATTGTATACCTAACAAAACACCTGTTAATGATTAATATTTGACATTTACACAGTTTTGTTGTTGTTTTTAGTCAGTATAAATTCTAAATAACACCAATTCAGTAATATTATACAACTAGGATTCTTGTGCATAACACAATTCAACCACCATTAAATGACAGAAAGACCACACTCAGGTATCTCTGTTCTTTTGTTGTTAATTTTGGTCAGCATAAATTCTAATTAACACAATTTCAGTAATAGTTAACTACTAATAGCATTACTGTGCATGTAACACGTAATTAATCCATCATTGATGACAGAATACCAGACTTATACAGTATTTCTGTAGTTTTGTTGTAGTTTAGTCAGTATAAATACTAAACACTAATTCAGTCACATTTAACTAATAGTAGTATCATTGTGCTTAACACAATTAACCCATCATTAAATGACAGGAATACCACTTATATTTCTATTTTATTTCTATTTTTATATTTTGTTGCCGTTTTTAATCAGTATAGATTCTAAATTTATCCATCATTAAATTACAGAAATACCAGTTATTTACGTAGTTTTATTGTTTTTAGTAAGCATAAATTCTAAATAACACCAATTCAATAATATTAAACTACTAATAGCATTACTGTGCATTTAACACATTATTTAGCCATCTTTCATGTCAGAAATGTCACACTTAAACAGTTATTCTGTTGTGTTGCTCTTGTTTTAGACTATAAATCCTAAATAGCAACAACTATTTAGCGCTATTTAACTACTAGTAGTATCTTTGTTCATATAACATGTAATTTATCCATCTTTAATGACAGAAATACCTCACTAATACATTATTTCTGTAGTTTTGTTGTTGTTTTGGTCAGTAAATTCTAAATAACACCAATTCAATAATATTAAACTACTAATAGCATTACTGTGCATTTAACACGTTATTTAGCCATCTTTAATGTCAGAAATGTCACACTTAAACAGTAATTCTGTTGTGTTGCTCTTGTTTTAGACTATAAATCCTAAATAGCAACAACTATTCAGCGTTATTAAACTACTAGTAGTATCTTTGTTCATATAACACGTAATTTATCCATCTTTAATGACAGAAATACCACACTAATACATTATTTCTGTAGTTTTGTTGTTGTTTTAGTCAGTAAATTCTAAATAACACCAATTCAGTAATATTAAACTACTAGTAATAACATTGTGCATAAAAAAACGTAATTTATCCATCATAAATGACAGAAATACTACACTTACATTATATTTCTGTAGTTTTGTTCTCGTTTAAGACGGTATACATCTTAAATAACACAAACTCAGTAATATTAAACTACTAGTAGTATCACTCTGCATATAACACGTAATTTAACCATCATTAATGATGATAAACTTGATTAAAATAATACTTCGGTTAGTGATTAAAATGACAATTACATTAGTTTCTAAGTAATTTAATCACTTCTCGAGGTCTTCACGACTACAAAACATACTATTAATCGAGCCAGCAAAACAAACGTATCTATAATGTCTAAATATTTACATATATTATAGAAATAGTACGCTTTAATGGAAGTGTATTGTATATTTCTCGTGTTTTTCAGTCAGTCTCTCTCTCTCACACACATGGCAAGAGCCGCCATGACACTCCGCTCCTCACTTTACCCCGCAAAACCGCGTTTAAACAGCTCAATCTGACACACAACACGCTTTACAGAAGACATTCGCCGACATAAACATATAATACAGATGTTTGTGAAAACATCGGAGTGAATAATTAAGGGAAACACGCCAAAATGACACAATAATTCGAACAGTAAATCCTCACCCTCGCAGTAGCTGCTGGTCCGGGCGGAAAAAGACCGACTCGTGGCTCGTGCGGGAAGATTGAGTGTATTTCAGCGTTTCAGAAACTCGAGCGCCACCAGCACGACTGGAGATGAAGTGCGGAGTGGAGCCGTTCGAAGCGTTATAACGTTCATGTGGACAAATTACTTGTAATTTATAATAATAATGAAAAATATTACAGTTAAGCACTTGAATTAATCAGTTGTGGTAATTCTATGGTTACTTTGATAACATAACAACTATAGAAATATAAATAGATATATTAAACAATAAAATAAACTGTAGTAAATCTGAAGTATACTACATTTCTTACACTTTATCAGCTCACTATAGTTAATACTACGATATTCTGGACCATTTATGAAAAAGATGTGTAAATACTTTAATATATAGTATAATACACTTTAGAAAGATTCAAAAACAGTTGAATTACTAAATTAAATGTTAAATTAAAATGATAAATTACTATAGTATTTTTGTCACATGGGTCTTCTTCACCCTCCAAGACAAAATAAAGGCTTCTGCATTTTCACGACAGTAATATCTATAGAAAGAGAAGGCTTAATAGGATTATTTTTACTTTTAATTACAATAGTGAATCATTCATTTTCCTTCAGCTTAGTTCCTTTATTCATCAGGGGTCGCCACAGTGGAATGAACCGCCAATTTATCCAGCATATGTTTTACACAGTGGATGCCCTTCCAGCTGCAGGCCAGTACTGGGAAACACCCATACACACTCATTCACAAACACACACACTTGTACACTATGGCCAATTTAGTCCATCCAATTCACCTATAGCGCATGTGTTTGGACTGTGGGGGAAACTAGAGCACCCGGAGGAAACCCACGCCAACACTGGGGGGAACATGCAAACTCCACACAGAAATGCCAACTGACCGAGCCAAGACTTGAACCAGCGACCTTCTTGCTGTGAGGCCACAGTGCTAACCACTGAGACATCATGTTGCCCCATAATAATAATTTCAATAATTGCAAATTTAATCATTTTAATAATAATAATTTTAGTATATTTTTCATGTCTTTTATAAAATGTGTAAAATCTTTATTTTAATTCTATTTATTTTAGTTTTAAACTGAAAAATGTTTCACTGAAAACTAGCTAAAGTAAAATTTTATATTTGTTTTGAGGAAATACCTCTCATTTTCATTTAGTTAGACTTAAAGCTGAAATAAAACTAAATAAAAATTGCTTAAAAACTACTAATACGTGTTAAAAATAAAACAACGAATAAAATGATGGAATGAAAAAAACTTAAACTTCCAGCAAAATAAAAAGTTACAAATTCATAAGTGTACATACCTGTATACACTCACCGGCCACTTTATTAGGTACACCTGTCCAACTGCTCGTTAACGCAAATTTCTAATCAGCCAATGACATGGCAGCAACTCAATGCATTTAGGCATGTAGACATGGTCAAGACGATCTGCTGCAGTTCAAACCGAGCATCAGAATGGGGAAGAAAGGGTATTTCAGTGACTTTGAACGTGGCATGGTTGTTGGTGCCAGACGGCCTGGTCTGAGTATTTCAGAAACTGCTGATCTACTGGGATTTTCACGCACAACCATCTCTAGGGTTTACAGAGAATGGTCTGAAAAAGAGAAAATATCCAGTGAGCGGCAGTTCTGTGGGCGCAAATGCCTTGTTGATGCCAGAGGTCAGAGGAGAATGGCCAGACTGGTTCCAGCTGATAGAAAGGCAACAGTAACTCAAATAAGCACTCGATTCAACCGAGGTCTGCAGAAGAGCATCTCTGAACACACAACACATCCAACCTTGAGGCGGATGAGCTACAGCAGCAGAAGACCACACCGGGTGCCACTCCGGTCTGCTAAGAACAGGAAACTGAGGCTACAATTCACACAGGCTCAGCAAAACTGGACAACAGAAGATTAGAGAAACGTTGCCTGGTCTGATGAGTCTCCATTTCTGCTGCCACATTCGGATGGTCGGGTCAAAACTTGGCGTCAACAACATGAAAGCATGGATCCATCCTGCCTTGTGTCAATGGTTCAGGCTGGTGGTGGTGGTGTAATGGTGTGGGGGATATTCTCTTGGCACACTTTGGGCCCATTAGTACCAATTGAGCATCGTGTCAACACCACAACCTACCTGAATATTGCTGCTGACCTTGTCCATCCCTTTATGACCACAGTGTCTCCATCTTCTGATGGATACTTCCAGCAGGATAACGCACCATGTCATAAAGCGTGAATCATCTCAGACTGGTTTCCTGAACATGACAATGAGTTCACTGTACTCAAATGGCCTCCACAGTCACCAGAGCTCAATCCAATAGAGCACCTTTGGGGTGAGGTGGAACGGGAGATTCGCATCATGGATGTGCAGCCGACTAATCTGCAGCAACTGTGTGATGCTATCATGTCAATATGGAGCAAAGTCTCTGAGGAATATTTCCAGTGCCTTGTTGAATCTCTGCCACGAAGGATTAAGGCAGTTCTGAAGCCAAAAGCGGGTCCAACCTGGTACTAGTAAGGTGTCCCTAATAAAGTGGCCGCTGAGTGTAGATGTGGGTGTTCACTGTTTGTAATTTTTCATTAAAACTTTATATATATATATATATATATATATATATATATATATATATATATATATATATATATATATATATATATATATATATATTCTGCAAACTTTTTTAATCAATTTAAGTAATAAAATTATCTATTTTTACATCTCTGTGTGTGTGTGTGTGTGTTTAAAGTGTTGACAAATGAGATGAAAAACCCCACAAAACAAGATGTTTATTGATATATTTCATACAGTACAGTCGCATTCTATCAGAACACATTAAAACATATTAAAACACATGTTTAAAATAAAACCTACAGCTATATTTATAAAACAAACAAACAAATCTCATCCAGACCTCTTTCAGAAGCACTTCCATCACACACGTGCACAATAAATACAGTGTATTTTCAGTTAAAAGTCATTCATGGCCTGTTTAGTAGAGTGATGCGGCTTCTGTTATGGATTATGTGCATATATATCAGCATATACATGTTATTCTCAACCACTTCTACTCTTTTAGTAGTAATATGTGAAGTGTGCAGCTAAATGACACTCAGAAACGTTGCATTTGTAAATACTGGGTGGCTGTGAATGAGATCCAGCACAGGTTTTTTTTTTTGTTTTCAGCTCGATGTGTTTACAATCACGATCAATCCGTTTCTTCCAACACGGGCTCTTTGTGAATACGTACCCCCGTATACATTTCTGGAGAGCGCAAATTATGAAGCCAGAGCTACGTATGGCTGCATTTCCTCTTTAAAATGAACGCTACAGGGCGGTATGACACCGTCGACAGCTTCTGTTTCTTTTCGCGATACCAGCCGTCAGCTAACCTCCGTGTAGACGACTTTTCCACTGTTACCAGTTTGCTCAGTAGCTCACCACGTACACTAGCAGACTTGAGATGCAGAGAGGAGTTGACGGGACTCGAGTCTGGTGAAGAACAGTTCCAGAAAGCAGGTAAAACAAAAACAAAAGCTACAAAATTAAATAAACAAGTAAATAACAGGGTGAGGATATGGTAAGATCTGAAAATGTGGTAAAAATCAGGCAGCCGTGAGGGCTTTTCTTTTTCTGGATTGCTTTTGAAAACACTATCGGTTGGGTTTAGGGAGGGGGTGATCGGGTCAATCAGTGCTTTTGAAAACAAAGTTGGGTTTAGGGATGGGGTGGGTGGGTTGATCGGTCAGTGAGTCAGTCAGTCAGTCGGCAGTGGCCTCTGGTGGATTTACAGGAAAACAGCAGGCGTAAATAACACTGGCAAAAGAATTTTGGGATCTGAAAAAGCATACACAGCGGCCTCTGGTGGATTCATGAAAAATC
Source organism: Danio aesculapii (assembly GCF_903798145.1). Taxonomy (NCBI): domain Eukaryota; kingdom Metazoa; phylum Chordata; class Actinopteri; order Cypriniformes; family Danionidae; genus Danio; species Danio aesculapii. The sequence continues at coordinate 56,173,826 of NC_079436.1, forward strand.
GTATCTCCTGGGATGTATTTCGCACTCTCTAGAATTGTAGATAGGGGTACATATCCAGAATGAGACTGGATTGGTTTCTTCAGCTGATGTATAAAACACAGTTTCCAGATTCAAACCTATACTCATTTCAATCGAGAAAACAACTTAATATCTATTTATAACCACTGTTTTAGTTATATCATACATTACCCCCTGAACTGTTGCATCCACTTTATGAACATAGGCATGAAAATGACTTAAAAGTTATGCATAAAATTCAACAATTCAATGCATAGATTTTAAGCTTGGTCTAGCTTTAAAGAGGACACGTCAGATTGTAGTTACATTCAAAAAGTTAATTAAAACTAAAGTTATCTGCTGTTACGTTTATGAAAATAATAAAACAATAAATGTATATTTAAATAAATACATAAAATATGTATTTTAATTAACCTGTTTAGTCCAAATGTGACAGAAAAAAGCAAAGCTAAATATCTGAGCAAGTTATACTCCAAATCTGAAGTTGAAATCTCCAAAAATGAGCTTTTGTTTAATGAGATTTAATTAGGTTTTCTATGTATGCAGTACCACACATGACCACTAGATGTCATCCTGTTCACATTGATGACCATATAAGAGTGTCCCTTATTTGGTGTATGTTCTGAGGAATATGACCATGTTTTCATACCTTTGATAATATTTGTAAAGTAGACATGAAATTATATAGTAGTATGGGAAGTTTGGTGGTATCTGATTGCTGTAGCAAAGTAATGTTTTATGAGTCTGATGAGGCAAATTATTAAATAACTGTTGCCTAGTAATATCTATTAAAAAACAGAAAACTAGATCATTTCAGCTTTCAAATGACATAAAGTTTGTCATGATTGCTTTATGTTTAGACTGCAATATTATGATTTATGTCCTTCTTGTGAGGTGACAGTGCTAACCACTAAGCCACCGCGCCTCCTAAATAAATACATAAAATATGTATTTTAATTAATCTGTTTTAGCCCAAATAGGAAAGAACATCACAGTTAAGTCTCTGAGCAAATTATATTCCAAATTTGAAGCTGATATCACAAAAAACGAGCCTTCGGTGAGATTTTGTTTGTGTGCAGTACCACACATGACCACTAGACGACACTCAGTTCATATTGATGACCATATAAGGGCGTCCACTATTTCTGTGTATGTTTTTTTGAGGAATATGAACAATATTTTTTAATACTTTTGACATAACTTGTAAAGTAGACATTAAATTATATCTTAGTAGAGACAGTTTGGTGTAATTTGATTTGAATTTAACCTCTTAAAAATGTTTACATGTGGATTGCTGTAGCACAGTAATGTTTTTTATGACTCTGATGAGACATATTAATAAATAACTGTTGCCCAGTAATATCTATTAAAATCTGCCACCAGATATACAAAATAGACATTTTAAGCTTTCAAATGACATAAAGTTTGTCATGATTGCTTTATGTTTAGACTACAAAATTATTATTTATGACCTTCCTGCTGTGAGGCGACAGTGCTAATCACTGAGCCACTGTCACCTAAATAAATACATAAAATTTGTATTTTAATTAATCTGTTTTAGCCTAAATATGACAGAAAATTACAGCTAAGTATCTGAGGAAATTATATTCCAAATTTGAAGTTGATATCCCCAGAAAAGAGCTTTCAGTAAATTTTTATTTCTGTGCAGTACCACATATGACCACTAGACGACACCCAGTTAATATTGATGACCATATAAGGGCGTCCACTATTTCTGTGGATGTTTTGAGGAATATCAATCATATTTTTTAATACTTTTGACATAACTTGTAAAGTAGACATTAAATTATATCTTAGTAGAGGCAGTTTGGTGGAATTTGATTTGAATTTAACATCTTAAAAATGTTTACATGTGGATTGCTGTAGCGAAGTAATGTTTGACGACTCTGATGAGCCAAATTAATAAATAACTGTTGCCCAGTAATATCTATTAAAATCTGCCACCAGATATATGGAAACTAGACATTTTAAGCTTTCAAATGACATAAAGTTTGTCATGATTGCTTTATGTTTAGACTACAATATTATGATTTTGACCTTGCTGTGAGGCGACAGTGCTAACCACTGAGCCACCGCGCCGCCAAAATAAATACATAAAATATGTATTTTAATTAATCTGTTCGATTTGCCAAAAAAATAGCTTTTAGTAAATTTTTATTTCTGTGCAGTACCACATATGACCACTAGATGACACCCAGTTAATATTGATGAGCATATAAGGGCGTCCCCTATTTCTGTGGATGTTTTGAGGAATATGAACAATATTTTTTAATACTTTTGACATAATTTGTAAAGTAGACATCAAATTATATCTTACTATAGGCAGTTTGGTGGAATTTGATTTGAATTTAGCCTCTTAAAAATGTTTACATGTGGATTGCTGTAGCAAAGTAATGTTTGACGACTCTGATGAGCCAAATTAATAAATAACTGTTGCCCAGTAATATCTATTAAAATCAGTCACCAGATATAGAAACTAGACATTTTAAGCTTTCAAATGACATAAAGTTCATGATTGCCTTGTTTATACTACAATATTATTATTTATGTATTTATTCCCAAAGGTTTCAATACCCAGGTCTCCCTCATTTTTTAAAAGTATATGCTCTCAAAGGCCACAATGTAGTCCATGTTTTGTTTGTTTGTTTGTTTACAGTATGCCAAGAGACAGGAAGCGTACAACAGATATGGGTGTTCCTCTTTCTGTTTTGAATTGAGCAGATCAACAATTTTTTAACGATTGCCTCATTGTTTCTCATCAAATCTACTGACCAATCAAATGCTATCTAGTATCTGGCATGCCCCGCCCCCTTCTTCTCGTTGGCTTTTCATTTTGATGCCCTTGAGCTCAACCACTCTCACTGGCAGAGCTGTGATTAAAAACGAAACACTATGGGCTGCTTTTTAAAAAGGGGAGGGGCTACACTATGCCTCTCGTCATGTTTTAGTTGAGATTACATCAAACATCGAGAAATAAAAAGCACATTTCACGGGACCTTACATTTTTTGTAGTGTTTGAATCTGGAAACTGACGTCAGACTGAACCAGCGGATGATGATGATGATGATGTTGGGTCATTGGTGTGTGCTATCTGGCTTTGGGTCGTCTGTGTGCGTCTGGTTTCTGCTGGGTGAGGTTATTGAGGACGCAGCTGGAGCTCAGCATGGCCCGGCGGGAGTCCAGCACCACCTTCCTCTTTCTCCAGCACCTCTGCTCTTCCTCTTCCTCTTCCTTTTCCTCTTCCTCCTCCTCTTCTGGCTCGGTTTCCACATCACTGCGCTCGTCCTTGTCCAGCTGATGGAGAGAGGAGGACAGTGAGACTGGGTTCAACAAACGCTACATTTCTATTTGTTGGAAAATTCTTCAAATCTTGTCCTACACTGTAAAAAATATCCGTAAATTAGCAGTTTTCAGGATTTTGTGATGCATGTTTTTATTTTTCACATTTATTTCTGCTTTTGAAGTGCATTATGGGAACTTGATCTTTCTTCCAACAACTTTAAACCTTGAAAAGATGTAAAAAGTGACTTTTCTGAACATGGGTAATAGTCTGCAGTGCTATATTGTCTGGGTTGGTGTTGTATATTACGCTACAAACACCTTGTAATAAATTGCAGCACATTTACTGTTATTTTACAGACTTATTTCTCTAGATATTATTACTTATACATTACATCAAACTACTACAGCATCAATAAAAGCCACTTTGTTAAACTGTTGAGTTGAATTTTCAACACCAAAAGTGGACAGAGCAGAGATCAACAACCCATAATGCAATTCATAACCATAAATAAACACTTGTGAATCACCAAATACAGAAAGTGTTCATTAACGAATGTTTTCTTTACAGTGTAGAGTTAAACTCTTGACTTTTACCATTTTTACTGTATATATACACACACAGCCAATCTCTGGGTCTAGCAGGAGCACTTTTAGCTTAGCTTAGCATAGATAATTGAATTGGATTAGACCATTAGCATCTGGCTCAAAAATGACCAAAGAGTTTCGATAACTTTACTATTTAAAGCTTGACTCTTCTGTATGGCAGCAAAGATCTTTGATTATTACGCTGGAATGAGAGTATGGTTAATATAGACATATTGGCCTAGAAAACAGCTTTCAGCTTTCTTTTCTTTTATATATATATATATAGTTGAAGTCAGAATTATTAGCCCCCTGTTTATTTTCCCCTAATTTCCCTTTAACAGAGAGATTTTCTTCAACACATTTCCAAACATTAATAGTTTTAATAACTCATCTCTAATAACTGATTTCTTTTCTCTTTGTCATGATGACAGCACATAATATTTGACTAGATATGTTTAAAGACACTTCTATACAGCTTGAAGTGACATTTAAAGGCTTAACTAGGCTAATTAGGTTATCTAGGCAGGTTAGGGTATTTAGGCAAGTTATTGTATAACGATGGTTTGTTCTGTAGACTGTCGAAAAAAAATATAAGGGGGCTAATAATTTTGACCTTAAAATGTTTTTTTTTTTTTAAATTAAAAACTGCTTTTATTCTGGCCGAAATAAAACAAATCAGACTTTCTCCAGAAGAAAAAATATTATTAGACATTATCAGACATTTTCTTGCACTATTAAACATCATTTGGGAAAAATTAAAAAAAGAAAATAAAATTCAAAGGGGGGCTAATAATTCTTGTAATAATTCTAATAATTTAATCTAATAATATTTTTTTTTCAACATCAGAAGTGGACAGAGTAGAGATCAACATCCCATAATGCAATTCACAACTATAAATAAACACTTGTGAATCACTAAATACAGAAAGTGTTCATTAACGAATGTTTTCTTTACAGTGTAGGGTTAAACTGTTGAGTTTTACCATTTTTACTGTATATATACACACAGCCGATCTATGGGTCTAGCAGGAGCACTTTTAGCTTAGCTTAGCATAGATAATTGAATCTGATTAGACCATTAGCATCTTGCTCAAAAATGACCAAAGAGTTTCGAATATTTTACTATTTAAAAGCTTGACTCTGGTTATTAATAATAATAATAATCATAATAATGATAGGTTAATAATAATAATACTTTATTAGTAATAATGGGTTATTATTTTTATTAATAATAATTTTTATAATAATAATAGTAATCATAATACTGTGTTAATAATAATTGGTTAATAATGGGTTAATAATTTGAAAAAATGGGGCGTTACAGTGGCGCAGTGGGTAGCATGATTGCCTCACAGCAAGAAGGTCGCTGGTTTAAACCATGGCTGAGTCAGTTGGGATTTCTGTGTGGAGTTTGCATGTTCTCCCCGTGTTGGTGTGGGTTTCCTCCGGGTGCTCCGGTTTCCCCCACAGTCCAAACACATGCGCTATAGGTGAATTGAATAAGCTAAAATGGCCGTAGTGTATGAGTGTGAATGTAAGAGGGTATGAGTGTTTCCCAGTGTTGGGTTGCAGCTATAAGGGCATCCACTGTGTAAAACGTGCTGGATAAGTTAACGATTTATTTCACTGTGGCTGCCCCGGATCAATAAAAGGACTAAGCTGAAAAGAAAGTGAATGAATGAATGAATAATAATAATGGGTTATTATTATTATTATTATTATTATTATTATTATTATTATTATTATTAATAATAATAATAATAATAATAATAATAATAATAATAATAATGGGTTAATAATAATAATGGGTTAATAATAATAATAATAATAATAATAATAATAATAATAATAATAATAACAATAATAATAATAATAATGGGTTATTAATAATAATAATGGGTTAATAATAATAATCTGACTCACTTTCCCCAAGAAGAGGAACTTGTAGACCATCCTGAGGATTAAATAAGCCCAGTAAATGTGCAGTGCCTGCAGCACCAACAGCAGCACATTGAAGAAATAATAACCCAGAAACGGCTCAAACACCTCCATCGACAAAACCAGAGTGGTGTAGATGATCCTGAGCACAAAAACACACACATTATTATATACTCAAACACACACTCTCATAGTTTTAGATGGAAACTCAGTACTTCTTAAACTCTTACTTGCTAGGAAACACCAGCAGTCGAGTCACCAGGAAAACAGCGGCGAAAATCACAAATAAGGAGTCGCAGGTTTTCTTCCAGCCGGCGTAATTAAACATCTTGGCAGACTGCAGAAAACAGCAGAGGAGTTTAGCTCATTTAGTCTGTTGAACATTAGGCAAAAATGAAGGAATTATAATAGGGTTGTTTTTAACTTGTGTAAAGTGCCTTCTATATGAGGGTCATTGTGGTAAAAATAAAATAAAATGTAATAAAAAATAAAATAAAATAAAATAAAATAAAATATAAAATAAAAAATAAAATAAAATAAAATAAAATAAAATAAAATAAAATAAAATAAAATAAAATATAAAATAAAATAAAATATAAAATAAAATAAAATATAAAATATAAAATATAAAATAAAATATAAAATAAAATATAAAATAAAATAATATAAAATATAAAATAAAATAATATAAAATATAAAATAAAATAAAATAAAATATAAAATAAAATAAAATATAAAATAAAATAAAATATAAAATATAAAATATAAAATATAAAATAAAATAAAATATAAAATAAAAAATAAATAAATAAAATAAAATAAAATAAAATAAAATAAAATAAAATATAAAATAAAATAAAATATAAAATAAAATAAAATATAAAATATAAAATATAAAATAAAATATAAAATAAAATATAAAATAAAATAATATAAAATATAAAATAAAATAATATAAAATATAAAATAAAATAAAATAAAATATAAAATAAAATAAAATATAAAATAAAATAAAATATAAAATATAAAATATAAAATAAAATAAAATATAAAATAAAATATAAAATAAAATAATATAAAATATAAAATAAAATAATATAAAATATAAAATAAAATAAAATAAAATATAAAATAAAATAAAATATAAAATAAAATAAAATATAAAATATAAAATATAAAATAAAATAAAATATAAAATAAAATATAAAATAAAATAATATAAAATATAAAATAAAATAATATAAAATATAAAATAAAATAAAATAAAATAAAATATAAAATAAAATAAAATATAAAATAAAATAAAATAAAATAAAATATAAAATATAAAAAATAAAATAAAATAAAATATAAAATAAAATATAAAATAAAATGAAATATAAAATATAAAAAATAAAATAAAATAAAATAAAATATAAAATATAAAAAATAAAATAAAATAAAATAAAATAAAATAAAATAAAATAAAATAAAATAAAATATAAAAAATAAAATAAAATAAAATAAAATACAGTCCAAACACATGCGCTATAGGGGAATTGGGTGAGCTAAATTGTCCGTAGTGTGTGTGAGAGAATGAGAGTCTATGGGTGTTTCCCAGTACTGGGTTGCGGCTGGAAGGACATCTAAAAACATATGCTGGAATAGTTGGCGGTTCATTCCACTGTGGTTAATAAAGGGACTAAGCCGAAAAGAACATGAATAAAATAAAATAAAATAATCTTATATTGTATGTAAAATATCTACAAATTTTATAATAAAATAAAAAAATATTAATTTAATAAAAAAAATATTTAACTTAATTTTAATAAATAAAAAAATCATCATCATTCTCATTTTTGCCTGTCGCATAAATAAATAAATAAATAAATAAATAAATAGATAAAATAAAATAAAAAAATGTTAATCAGATACTTTCCAAGAAAATATAAAATAAATAAAATAAAAAAAAATAAAAAATGTAATTAAAAAATATGTATAAATATACATAAAAATAATCATCATACTCATCATCACCTGCCACTCTAAAACATATTAATAAATAAAATAAAATAATTAATTGTATTTCATCTACTTTCATCTACTACTGCCAAGGATATACATACATATACATACACACACATTTTATATACAATTTATATAAATTATATAATAAAATAAAATTTAATTAAATAAAAAAAATCATCTTCATCATCTTCTGCCACTCATGAAATTAAATATTTTTTATTTCCATTTATCCTAAAATTACTAAATTGTAATTAAAATTCAATTAAAAAAATCTAGTAAAATATTATGTGCTGTCATCATGGAAAAGATCAAAGAAATTTATATAAGTAAATAAATGAATGAATTAATTAAATTAAACATAAATCTAGATATTTCCATGATGACCATCTTCATGTTTTTAATTATTGTTACTCAATTTAAAAAACAAAACAAAAAAATCCCCTAAAAATAAAGCAAAACTAAAAACCTCTGAACACAGTAAATCCTCCAAATGCCTCACACTTAGATCAGGTGAGCAGAAACAGGTGTGGTGGAGCAGGAACAGGTGTGTGTGTGCGTGTGCGTGGAGCAGGAAACAGAAGTGAACATGCAGTTTTACGGGATTTTTGGTGTGTGTGGAGCAGGAAACAAACAGTGTTTTGGAGGATTTTAAGCGTGTGTGTGTTTGTACCTCCAGCAGAAAGTCGGAGGCATCGTGGACGAGCATCACTTCAGCACAAAGGACAATTAATACACATTTTTCTTTACTTGAGGTTGCCTAAAATGTCTTTTCGATGGCAAAAGCTGAAACTTTATATTGAAGGAATGGGAACAATCTTGAATAATGACATGTGCTTTCTGTTTATTCATTCATTTTCATCTCCTCCCTCTCCCCAGACACTTCCTCCGGCTCCTCTGGGTAGATCCTAAAACGTTCCCAGGCCAGCCAAGAGACATAGTCCCTCTAGCGCAGGCATGGGCAAACTCGATCCTCGAGGGCCGGTGTCCCTGCAGAGTTTTGCTCCAACACTAATCAAACACACCTGAACACCCTAATTAGTGTCTTCAAGATCACTAGAAAGTTATAAGCAGGTGTGTTTGATTAGAGTTGGTGCAAAACTATGCGGGGACACCGGCCCTCCAGGATCGAGTTTGCCCATGCCTGCTCTAGCGTGTTCTGGGTCTTCCCAGAGGCCTCCTCCCGGTGGGACATGCCTGGAACACCTGCCTAGGTAGGCGTCCAGGAGGCATCCGAAACAGATGCACGAGCCACCTCAGCTGACTTCTATCGATGTGGAGGAGCAGCGGCTCTACTCCGAGCTCCTCCCGGGTGACAGAGCTCCTCACCCTGTCTATTAAGTGTGTGCCCTGCCACCCTGCGAAGGACACTCATTTCAGCCGCTTGTATCTGAGATCTTGTCCTTTCGGTCATGACCCAAATTCTCATGACCATTGATGAGAGTAGGAACTTAGATTGACCGGTAAATCGGGAGCTTTGCCTTTCGGCTCAGCTTCTTCTTTACCACAACAGACCAATACATCAACCGTATTACTGCTGCCACTGCATCGATCCGCCTGTCAATCTCACGCTCCATCCTTCCCTCACTCGTAAAACAAAACCCCAAGATACTTGAACTCATGGGGTAAGGACTTTCCTCCTCACAGCAAGAAGGTCGCTGGTTCGAGCCTCGGCTGGGTCAGTTAGCATTTCTGTGTGGTGTTTGCATGCTCTCCCCGTGTTGGCGTGGGTGCTCCGGTTTCCCCCACAGCCCAAACACATGCGCTATAGGTGAATTGAATAAACTAAATTGTCCTTTAAGAAAGTCTTAAAATTTACCATGTTTATTTTGTTAGTGCATTGTTATTCTTTGGTTTAACTAATTTAGAATTGGGTAAGCTAAATTATGAATCATAAAAACATATGCTGGAATAGTTGGCGGTTCATTCCACTGTGGTTAATAAAGGGACTAAGCCGAAAAGAACATGAATAAAATAAAATAAAATAATCTTATATTGTATGTAAAATATCTACAAATTTTATAATAAAATAAAAAAATATTAATTTAATAAAAAAAATATTTAACTTAATTTTAATAAATAAAAAAATCATCATCATTCTCATTTTTGCCTGTCGCATAAATAAATAAATAAATAAATAAATAAATAGATAAAATAAAATAAAAAAATGTTAATCAGATACTTTCCAAGAAAATATAAAATAAATAAAATAAAAAAAAATAAAAAATGTAATTAAAAAATATGTATAAATATACATAAAAATAATCATCATACTCATCATCACCTGCCACTCTAAAACATATTAATAAATAAAATAAAATAATTAATTGTATTTCATCTACTTTCATCTACTACTGCCAAGGATATACATACATATACATACACACACATTTTATATACAATTTATATAAATTATATAATAAAATAAAATTTAATTAAATAAAAAAAATCATCTTCATCATCTTCTGCCACTCATGAAATTAAATATTTTTTATTTCCATTTATCCTAAAATTACTAAATTGTAATTAAAATTCAATTAAAAAAATCTAGTAAAATATTATGTGCTGTCATCATGGAAAAGATCAAAGAAATTTATATAAGTAAATAAATGAATGAATTAATTAAATTAAACATAAATCTAGATATTTCCATGATGACCATCTTCATGTTTTTAATTATTGTTACTCAATTTAAAAAACAAAACAAAAAAATCCCCTAAAAATAAAGCAAAACTAAAAACCTCTGAACACAGTAAATCCTCCAAATGCCTCACACTTAGATCAGGTGAGCAGAAACAGGTGTGGTGGAGCAGGAACAGGTGTGTGTGTGCGTGTGCGTGGAGCAGGAAACAGAAGTGAACATGCAGTTTTACGGGATTTTTGGTGTGTGTGGAGCAGGAAACAAACAGTGTTTTGGAGGATTTTAAGCGTGTGTGTGTTTGTACCTCCAGCAGAAAGTCGGAGGCATCGTGGACGAGCATCACTAGTGTCCCGATGCGGATGTAGTTCGAACAATACGAGAAACCCAGCAGGAAAATAGTGGCAAAGTGGTGGATGATCTGCTCTTTAAAATCCTGAAACAACAGCAAATATCAAGAGAATGTCATTTATGCCACAGCGAACAGTAGACCAAGTGTTCATATACAGTTGCAGTCAGAATTATTAGCCCCCCAGCATATTTTTCCCCCAATTTCTATTTAACAGAGAGAAGATTTGTTCAACACATTTCTAATCATAATAGTTTTAATAACTCATTTCTACTAACTGATTTCTTTTATCTTTGTCATGATGACAGCACATAATATTTGACTAGATATTCTTCAAGACACTTCTATACAGCTTAGAGTGACATTTAAAGGCTTAACTAGGTTAACCTACTTCCTTAGTTCTTTCTTTATTGTCTACAAAGTGGAACTTCAGCTTTGGCTTCACCCCACAACTACATCAGCATTCACATCACACTTAATTAGGCCCACACGGACTCTGAGCGCGCAGAATTCAGCAGATTTTACACAGATTTCTGCAGATTTTTATTAATTCTGTTTATTTACTTGAGTAAATGTGTGTAAATTTATATTTATTCAGTTTTTAAATTAATTACAGTAATATTATTGACTAATATGAAAGTGTTCATCTGATTTATGCACAGTGCAGTTTATACAGTAATATTTTCTGTCTTTTAGTAGAGATATTATATGAGAGACTGGCTTTGTTTACCAAATAAAGTGGATCTAATAGCATTTTAAACATTAAATACAAGTTAAAAAGAGATTATTTTTTATTTCACATGTTAAAGGGCACCTAGGTTGTCAGGGTTCTGCCACTCTGGTCTTGTAACTTCTTGTTTTGGTGGCAGAGCCCGGACACTAGCTCCGTCTAGTCCTGTCCTGTAGTGCTCGGCTCGAGTTTTCTTGGGTCGAGCACTTGTTTTGTCATTGGGTGCGCGTCGTCATAGGTGCACGCGGACCGTGTGCGCGCCCGCGGGGTCTGCGCGCTCTTGTACTCGTGTTTGTGTTTTGTTTCATCAGCATCGCGCTGTTTCATTCTCAGCGTCTCCGTCTAGTTGGTTTCGGTTTTGGTTGGCGCTGAGATGAAACATGCGCGTTGCATTTGTGTGAGCGCACGGTAAGGTGTTTTCACTTATCGTGTGCTCGTGTCTTGCGTCTGTTGTCAAAGCACGTGGCTCTGTGTTTACATTGTGGTCGCAGGCTTTTTGTTGTGTGCTTCAGTGTTTGTCTAGTCATAAGTACACGTGGTTAATGAGTTCCCTCATTGGCTGCGTGTTCTAGTCTTGTTTTATGTGAGCACCTGGCTTGTGTTGTCTCTGTGTCAGGTGCTCTCCCGTCTATGGTCTAGTCCCACCCTCCTTGTTAACCCATTATTAGTTAATTATGGTTATCTGTTTGTGTGTTGATTTACCCCTGCTTTTATTCTCCTCATGTCTGCTGTCCTGTGCCAGTTCGTGGTCGATATTTTCCTGTCCTGTTGTGTCCAGCCCTGCTTTGTCCAGCCAACCCAGTCAAGTTTGTTTTTGCCTTTTTATTCATGTTTTCCCTCTCGGGGTAGTTTGTTTTGCTGTTTATTTTTATTTTTACTTCTAATAAAAACCCATTAGTCCTGCACCTGAGTCCTCGCCCCTTTTTCCCCTTACCGACCGTGACATAGGTTACCCATTTTTTCATATTTAATATAAGTCTTTTGTGTCTCCAGAATGTGTCTGTAAAGTTTCAGCTCAAAACACCCATCAGAGTATTTGTTATAGCTGTCTGAAGAGTCTGTATTATAACCGGTAAAACTTAGTTGCTGTTTTTTTGTACTGGGCTTTTAAGGCTAGTCCTCCCCGTCCACCGTTCCCACGTGCCTGTCAGCAACATGCCTCAGTCGCTGCCCTCTGACTGCCTCAGGAAGCAGATCTGACGTAACGTTTGTGAGAAATACTACAGTAAGAACTTTAACAATCAGTATTTGATGCATTTTTTGTGAGTTGCAACCATGAGTCACACACAAAGTCATTACAAAGTTCATGCACACACAGGATGTTTTAAAACATTATAAACTTGTGAAACTCACTCTTGATCACATTTGATGATGATTGATGATCCTAGTGAACTGAACACACCTTTTATTCCCGGCTGCTTTGCTCACGTCTGGTCTTGTTGATATGATTATACACGTGACTACTGGGACACGTTAATACGCACAGCTGTCAATCAATATTGGTGGGCGGAGGGACCGCACTCCTACATCAAGTTGTTGTCGGTCTGAAAACCGCTCCAATTGGTCCACCGTTTTTATGTTGTTAAATTTGAAAAACAAGGACTGTGTGTGCTTATATCACCCCAATATGACGGTCTATACACCATACATGAACATATGTCTGTCCAAACAGCTTTAAAAGTTTTAAATTTATCACCATAGGTGCCCGTTAAGGTTTTAGTTATGATACTCCCAAAATAAGTCCGCAGAAATCTGCAGATTTTTACCAAAATCTCAGTAGAAAAATGTCCGCAGATTCCATCTGGTCTATTAAAAACCCTACTCATAACCATATTCAAGACCCAGAATTTAAAATTCTAGTGGCAGTCAGCACAAAGGACAATTAATACACATTTTTCTTTACTTGAGGTTGCCTAAAATGTCTTTTCGATGGCAAAAGCTGAAACTTTATATTGAAGGAATGGGAACAATCTTGAATAATGACATGTGCTTTCTGTTTATTCATTCATTTTCATCTCCTCCCTCTCCCCAGACACTTCCTCCGGCTCCTCTGGGTAGATCCTAAAACGTTCCCAGGCCAGCCAAGAGACATAGTCCCTCTAGCGCAGGCATGGGCAAACTCGATCCTCGAGGGCCGGTGTCCCTGCAGAGTTTTGCTCCAACACTAATCAAACACACCTGAACACCCTAATTAGTGTCTTCAAGATCACTAGAAAGTTATAAGCAGGTGTGTTTGATTAGAGTTGGTGCAAAACTATGCGGGGACACCGGCCCTCCAGGATCGAGTTTGCCCATGCCTGCTCTAGCGTGTTCTGGGTCTTCCCAGAGGCCTCCTCCCGGTGGGACATGCCTGGAACACCTGCCTAGGTAGGCGTCCAGGAGGCATCCGAAACAGATGCACGAGCCACCTCAGCTGACTTCTATCGATGTGGAGGAGCAGCGGCTCTACTCCGAGCTCCTCCCGGGTGACAGAGCTCCTCACCCTGTCTATTAAGTGTGTGCCCTGCCACCCTGCGAAGGACACTCATTTCAGCCGCTTGTATCTGAGATCTTGTCCTTTCGGTCATGACCCAAATTCTCATGACCATTGATGAGAGTAGGAACTTAGATTGACCGGTAAATCGGGAGCTTTGCCTTTCGGCTCAGCTTCTTCTTTACCACAACAGACCAATACATCAACCGTATTACTGCTGCCACTGCATCGATCCGCCTGTCAATCTCACGCTCCATCCTTCCCTCACTCGTAAAACAAAACCCCAAGATACTTGAACTCATGGGGTAAGGACTTTCCTCCTCACAGCAAGAAGGTCGCTGGTTCGAGCCTCGGCTGGGTCAGTTAGCATTTCTGTGTGGTGTTTGCATGCTCTCCCCGTGTTGGCGTGGGTGCTCCGGTTTCCCCCACAGCCCAAACACATGCGCTATAGGTGAATTGAATAAACTAAATTGTCCTTTAAGAAAGTCTTAAAATTTACCATGTTTATTTTGTTAGTGCATTGTTATTCTTTGGTTTAACTAATTTAGAATTGGGTAAGCTAAATTGTCTGTCGTGTATGTGAAGGAATGGTTGTGTATGGGTGTTTCCCAGTGATGGGTTGCAGCTGGAAGGGCATTCGCTGCGTAAAAACATATGCTGGATAGGTTGGCGGTTCATTCCACTATGGTGACCCCAGATTAATAAAGGGACTAAACCGAAAAGAAAATGAATGAGTGAATGAAAATCTTTAATCATAATGTAATATAATAATAATAAAATAAATAAATAAAATACATTCATTCATTTTCTTTTCGGCTTAGTCCCTTTATTAATCTGGGGTCGCCACATCGGCATGAACCGCCAACTTATCCAGCATATGTTTCACGCAGCGAATGCTCTTACAGCCACAACCCAACACTGGGAAACACCCATACACTCCTGAATTCACACTCATACACTACGGCCAATTTAGTTAATCAATTCACCTATAGCGCATGTGTTTGGACTGTGGGGGAAACCGGAGCACCCGGAGGAAACCCACGCCAACATGGGGAGAACATGCAAACTCCACACAGAAATGCCAACTGGCCCAGCCGAGGCTTGAACCTGCGACCTTCTTGCTGTGAGGCGATCGTGCAACCCACTGCGCCACCGTGACACCTATTATATAATATATTTAAAAATAATTATTTTGTTATAATAATATCATAATAATAAAATAACTATAATAAAATATAGACATAAACACGATAAAAAGAATAAAATAATAAAATAATAATAACATTTACAAACACAAAATGAATATAAAATAAACTTAAACAAAAAAAATGAATGAAATCATAATGAAATTCACATAAACACAATAAAATAACTAAAACTTTGACAATAAAATAAATAAAATCATAACAAAATTGCCATAAACATCTCCGCTGGGTCAGTTGGCATTTCTGTGTGGAGTTTGCATGTTCTCCCCGTGTTGGCGTGGGTTTCCTCTGGGTGCTCCGGTTTCCCCCACAGTCCAAACACATGCGCTATAGGGGAATTGAATAAGCTAAATTGGCCATAGTGTATGCGTGTGAATGCAAGTGTGTATGGGTGTTTCCCAGTGTTGGGTTGTGACTGGAAGGGCATCCGCTGCTTAAAACATATGCTGGAATAGTTGGCGGTTCATTCCAATGTGGCGACCCCTGACAAATCAGAAACTAAGCTGAAGGAAAACTCTTTACAGTGTAGTTTCCAGTAAGAATACAATACTTTTGATATGCTTTATGAGTGCTGAATGCGTGTTGTTGATACAGCTGTTATTTTAAACAACACACATTTTGTATGAAGCACTGAAGAATCTTCCTGTTCTTTACTTCCTGTAACTCAATCCCTTTCTGTATAATAATCTATGAGGATATTTATCAGCGTAGGAAACACTCTGTAAAATGTTTTTAACCTTTTCCTCATATCTCACATATTTCAGGGTCTGTTTGTGTTGATAAACTCGTCTATTTACTCCTCTTGCCTAACCGCTGAACTCTGATGACTTTCTCTTCAGAAAGCGAACGTTTATCAGATTACTTAATGTTTTTACAGCTATATCAGTGTTGTTTTGCTAGACATAAACATGCAGGCTTAAATAAAATACACTTGGACTCCTATTGAGTAATCGAGTGTTAAAAAGTAAAAGTAATTTAACTTCATTTATTCATTTTCTTTCGGCTTAGTCTCTATTTCAGAGGTCATCACGGCGGAATGAACCGCCAACTATTCCAGCATATGTGTTACTCAGCGGATGCCCTTCCAGCCGCAACCCAGTATTGGGAAACACCCATACACTCTCATTCACACTCATACTCGACGGTCAATTTAGTTTCTTCTATTCCCCAATAGCGCATGTGTTTGGACTGTGGGGGGAAACTGGAGCACCCGGAGGCAACCCACACCAACACAGGGAGAACATGCAAACTCCACACAGAAATGCCAACTGACCCAGCCAGGACTCGAATCAGCAACCTACTTGCTGTAAGGCCACATAATTTAACTTCATTACATTAATCTCAAACGTGTTCCTACACATACATATTAAATTATTTGATTTCCTGTGAAATTTTAATTATTTTAAAAATAGTTTTACAGTATTTCCTATTATATTTTTCATCAGGAGAAAGTCTTACTGCTTTATGTTTGGCTGGAATCAAAATATCAATATAAAAATGCTGTGGTCAATATTATTAGTCCCCTATGATTTTATTTGACTGGCTGAGGAACAAACCACTGTTGTGCAATGCAGGGGTGTTGCTAGACATAGGTGTTGCAGTTGGAGAGGTGTACCTAATAAAGTGGCCAGTGAATGTGTGTGTGTGGGGATACTCTTTCCGAGGCCCTCAGACTATGCAGAGTCACTGATTCGATCCAAGACCAACGACGAGATGATTCCAAAGTTTCCATATCCTGGACCAGGCCGAATCCTGAGCAGCTACTGTGATGGTCATGGAGGAGTGGAGAACATGAGACTGATTCCTGTGACGCTCCAGGGACAGACGAGTCTTCGCTGAGGCCAGCTTCCAGCCTCCGCCACTGAGACTGCAGCTCTGCACAAGACGTTTGGCCAGCGGAGAAATTAAAATGGTCGTCCCAACTGAGCCTGGTTTCTCTCAAGGTTTTTTTTCTTCACTTCCGCCTTTAGTGAAGTTTTTTTTCCCTCTCCGCTGTCGCCACTGGCTTGCATGGTTCGGGATCTATAGAGCTGCACATCGTTGGATTTGCTCTTCAGTATTTGGACTCTCAGTAGTGATTATTAAACCACACTGAACTGAGCTGAACTGAACTGAACTTAAACACTACAAACTGAACTACACTGTTCCTATTTACTGTGACCTTTTATGTGAAGCTGCTTTGACACAATCTACATTGTATAAGCGCTATACAAATAAAGATGAATTGAAATTGAATTGAATTGTTTGTGTGTATATATATATATATATATATATATATATATATATATATATATGTATATATAAAGTATTATTGTTATTAGACAATTATTATTCTAAATAAATAACAGATATTAATCCTAAATGTAACAGGAAAACTACGTAGACACAACTGGAGTGATATGCTAAGATCATTTGAGAAATCTTCCATGAACATTAATTTTATTTGATTGAAATTATTTTGACAATTTTATAGAATATAAAAAAGCTGTTCAATATAATTATTTGTTGTCTTAGACTTGACACATGGCAGAGAATCAGATTTATTAAGTCTTTACCTCCCTGACTCGTCATCCCTCCTTTTACTTCATACAAAAATCTATCAGGAGGCATGTTTAGTAAGATCACCATATCATTTAAACTTTAGTTTTGTCGACTTGCAAAACTCACTGTGTGCCGTCACCTTCACATAAAAGGCTGTTATGCCGGCTTTACGACGCCTGAGTGGTGCATAAGCAGCAAGTACTTTTTTCGGCGAGCATGTTAACAACCGGGACTCGCACCGGGACAAGAGCAGCACGTCAGGGTCCAGCAGGAGCGGTGTGTGAGGCAGTGAGGCACATGCAGAGATGCAACAGTTTGCTTTATGATTAAACTAAATTGCTTTCACCAGCGTTGGTTTGGTTGCAAATAGAAAATAACGTCTTTATTATTATAACGTCTATATAGCATGAAGTAAATCATATCTCAAAGCATTTACTGGGGCACTGGCGATGTTTACTGGGGCATGTGCCCGAGTAAATTGGGTCTAGCGATTTCCCTGGTCCAATGATTCGTCTAATTAGCCTTTAAAGGTGCTGTTTGTAAGTTTTTGACTCTTCTAATGCATAAAAACACCATAAATATTTGCAGATATTTCAGAAACATGCTCAGTGAACATTCTTGTTTATCTGAAAAACAATGCTGAAGTCAGATATTCTGCTTTGAAAATGTGCGTTACGTGCTGAAACGGCTGTCTTTGTTTTGGTCCCTTTAAACCGCCCAATGCCACTATAGCCAATTATATTTCAGCACCCCGGGTTGCCATGGTGGAAAACTATGTATTTCATTCATTCAGTCATGATGGCTCTCACAGAATGTGCCCATGACTGAAATGTGACCTCCGGTGGACAGTAGCAGACTCCAAAATGAGGCGCAGAGTTCCACATGAGGTTATTAATTAGCAAATAATGTAAATATTACAAACATAAACATTAGGTGAGCAGGTTACATTGTAACCCCGTGTCCTAACGACACGCTACGTGACAAGATTTGCTGTGATGAGCAATTTGGCTGTTTGCACCAGACGAAACACAACAGAAATGTAAATACAGCCATTCAGAAGCACAGAATAGTGCACTCACTGCACTCCAGTGAAATGATAAGGTTTATAATCTAATTTATACATATTAAACCTCTTTAATATTATTAAATGTAGATGCTGAATCACTGATATGTGTTGGTTTGCAATGCGTCACAGTCCTAAAGTTCATTTTCAAATGGTTTATTTAATTTTCAAGATCTGAGGTGAACTATCTGCTGTTGTTTTCAGTATATGGCAATAAATGTCATATAAAAAGGCATTCAAACACACATTATTAGCATTTAACACTGAATAAAGCACATGAGTTTAAAATATAAATGTCAGGTGTTAATATGAAAATAGTCCTTCTATCGTGTGCTTTTAGTTAAAAACATGGATTAAATCAGCCTTTGTTGGTGTTGTCAATCTGGCAACCTGCTCTTGCTTGCGTTTTGAACCAGATGTGCAATACCTAGTTCAGCCACTGGGTGTCAAACTTACATACTGCACCTTTAAATGTCACTTTAAGAAAAAGATCTAGTCAAATATTATGTGCTGTCATCATGACAAAAAGGAATCAGTTATTAGAATTGAGTTATTAAAACTATTATGTTTAGAAATGTGTTAAAAAAATCTCTGCATTTGGGAAATATTTGAAAAAGAAATAAGATTTCACATAAGTTTGTCTTCAACTATATAATGTATGCAAATGTAGCATTTAATATGGAAAACAGGTATTTAACTGCATGTGTTCTGCTGATCTGCTCAGCTAGAAATGTGAATAACTGAGAGAGAGAGAGAGAGAGAGAGAGAGAGAGAGAGAGAAAGACTCTGGGGATCAGGTGTAACAGCAGTTCTCAGTCATTCAGAACACACAGTTTGACTGAAGGAGAGTTTAGTGGCATATCTTACTTTTCGTTTGACGTCCACAGACACACAGAGCAGCAGAGACCAGTAGAAGGACAACTCCAGCATGTAGTACCAGTAATGAAGCTCCTGCAGTGGCTGCACACACACATTTACACAAAGACACGCATTTACACACACAATGAGACACACACACAATAATAGGGTCATTCATTTTGTTTACTCAAAAACATTCCAATAATAAACCTCGACTGAAATAAACCAAAAACATTTCTCACTCACTTTCTTCCTTTGTTATCAAATAATTCAATCAATGATTAGGACATCATGACTTGAGTACACTTTAAAGGGCACCTATGGTGAAACATCTACTTTTAAGCTGTTTGGACAGACATATGTGCAGTATAGTGTATAGACCGTCATATTGGGGTGAAATAAACACACCCAGTCCTTGTTTTTCAAATTTAACAACATAAAATTGGTGGCCCAATTGGAGCAGTTTTTAGATCGACCACAACTTTACGTAGGAGTGTGGTCACCCGCCCACCGAATTGATTGACAGCTGCGTATTAACATGTCTCCTTAGAAACGCATATAATCATATCAACAAGAGAGGACGAGAGCAAAGCAGCCGGGAATAAAAGGTGTGTTCAGTTCGCTAGGATCATCAATCATCATCAAACGTGATCAAGAGTGAGTTTCACATGTTTAAAATGTTTTAAAACAGAGCATGTGTGTAATGAATTACAGCGATTCACTTCAGATTCACTTCATCAGCACAGCCGTGTGTCAGAACAATTATAAAGGAAGACGCTTCAATCCCGGTTTGTGTACGTTAAATCAGGTTTATTTTGTACATTAATATAAGAGATATCCATACAGCAGTGAGGATTAACCTGTATCCTGTCACATATGCCTGCAAAAAGAGTGCAAAGCTAGACGTGCGCGCTGTCTGTGTGTGTGTGTCCGTGCCGTGTGTGTGCGTTAGTGTTGCCAGATTGGAAATGTCAAAGTATCGTACCAGAACCTCAAAATTATTGTACCTCCCTACTGAAAAAAACAGCTTAAACCAGCCTAGGCTGGTTGGCTGGTTTTAGCTTGTTGACTAGCCTGGTTTTAGAGGGGTTTTGGCCATTTTCCTTCACGCCCAACATTTCCACGTGCCTGTCAGTGTGCCTCAAGAGGGATTTTGGCCATTTCCAGCCTGGTCCTAGCTGGTCAGGCTGGGAGATGACCAGCCAAAACCAGCTATGTCCAGCTTAAACCAGGCTGGTCAAGCTGGCTTTAGCTGGTCATTTTCCAGCCTGACCAGCTAATACCAGGCTGAAAATGGCTGGAAACCAGGCTGGAAATGTCCAAAACCCCTCTTGAGGCACACTGACAGGCACGTGGAAATGTTGGGCGTGAAGGACTAGCCTTAAGGCACAGTTCACAAAAACCACTACCTATGGTCAGAGCTATAAACTTCAGAAAGCTATAATAAATAATCTGATGGGCGTTTGAGCTGAAACTTTACAGACACATTCTGGAGACACAAAAGACTTCTATTAAGTCTGGAAAAAGGAGTAACCTAGGTGCCCTTTAAGAAAACCACATGACCTGCTCTTTAAGTCCATGTTTGCTGAATATAGTAGAGTACACTAACTAGTCTGCAGGTATTTTTCTAGTGAATGAATGTGTGTGCATTTATCTGACCTGTCGAGGAAATCCTCTCCAGCACTCTCTCTGATCCCAAAACCAGGACGTCTGTGAGGAAGAAAAACACCATCACTTCACAAACAGCCCACAAAAACACTTCCTTCAAGTAGATACCCACATGACAAAATACTGTAGTGACTTATAGCAAAGTTCCTTTAAGGCAAGTCATTTCACTCGGCGGCCATCTTTGAAACGCCTCTCGGTCAGTATGCTCGAGCATTCTGTCTGAATGGAGAAACATCAAATTCTCCAAAATTGCTTGCCAAGCTTACCACTGAATTTCATATTAGGAATCACCAATAAAATTAAACAACAACTGTGTCTCTAGTTTCATTTCTAAACATCCAAATCACACAAAATCTGCAGAAACTCACGTCTGGTCCAAGCCCTCCCCTAGAGTATCGTCAGTCTATAGTGATCGATAATTGGCTCCTGTACTAGTAGGTGGGCTTTTTTCACCATATAACGATCGATGATTGGCTCCTGTACTAGTAGGCGGGGCTTTATTCACCATGTCTTGTGTATTCTATAGTCTTTGCTTATAGTAAATACTTGAATCAATGTGTTGTGGGGATTCTATAGTTGCTACGGTGACGCAAAAACTACAGTAATTTATCTGTTGTGCTAATTCTATAGTTGCTATGGCAACACAACAATTACAGTAATTCAGGGGCACTCAACCCTGTTTCTGGAGATCTACCTTCCTGTAGATTTCAGTTGCAACCCATATCAAACACACCTGCCTGTAATTATCAAGTGCGGTTCAGGTCCTAATTAGTTGGTTCAGGTGTGTTTGATCAGGGTTGGAGCTGAACTCTGCAAGAAAGTAGAATTCCAGGAACAGGGTTGAGCACCCCTGCAGTAATTGATTTGTTGTGCTAATTCTATAGTTGCTAAGGTACCACGGCAACTGCTGTAACTGATATGTTGCGTAAATTCTATAATTCTATTGTTGTTATGGTAATGCAACAACTGCAGTAATTGATCTGTTACGATAAATCTATAGTTGCTATGGTAACAAAACAACTGTAGTAATTGATCGGCTGTGATAATTTTTTAGTTGCTAAGTTAATACAAAGACTTCAGTAATTGATCTGTTGTACTAATTTAATAGTTACTATGGTAACAAAAACAAACAATAATTGATCTGTGGTAGTAATTCTACCGTTGCTATGGTAACACAACAACTACAGTAATTGACCTGTTGTGTTAATTCTAGTTACTATGGCAACACAACAACGACACTAATTGATTTGTTGTGCAAATTCTAAAGTTGCTATGGTAACAGCAACTACATTAAAGGATCTGTTGTGATAATTCTATAGTTGCTATGGTAACATGACAACTGCAGTAACTGATATGTTGTGACTAAATCTATAGTTGCTATGGTAGCAACCACTAAAGTAACTGATCTGTGGTAGTAATTCTGTAGTTTCAATGGTAACACAACAGTTACAGTAACTGATCTGTTGTGATAAATCTACAGTTGCTATGGCAACACAAACACTGTTGTAATTGATCTTTGGTAGTAATTCTACAGTTGCTATGGTAACACAACAACTACAGTAATTGACCTGTTGTGATAATTCTATAGTTGCTATGGTAACAACAGCTACAGTAAATGATCTGTTGTGATAAATATATAGTTGCTATGGTAACAGGACAACTTCAATAACTGATATATTGTGTTAATTCTATAGTTGCTATGGTAACTAACAACTACAGTAACTGATCTGTTGTGATAAATCTATAGTTTGCTATGGTGACAACAACTAGTAATTTATCTGTTGTGATAATTCTATAGTTGCTTAAGGTAAACACAGCAACTACAGTAATTGATCGTTATGCTTATCTTGTAGTTGTGTGGTAATGCGACAACTACACTATGTTGTGCTAATTCTATAGTTACTATGGTAACAACAACTACAGTAATTGATTTATCGTGCTAACTTTACAGTTGCTATAGTAACACAACAACTACAGAAATTGATATGTTGTTATGAGTCTATAGTTGCTATGGTAACACAACTACAGTAATTGATCTGTTGAGCTAATCCTGTAGTTGCTATGGTAACTAAACAACTACAGCAATTGATCTTTTGTGCTAATTCTATAGTTGCTACGATAACAAATCTACTACATGAATTGATCTGTGGTAGTAATTCTATAGTTGCTATGGTAATACAAAAACTACAGTAATATAAACAAACGACCCAATACTGTAATTTTAACTACAGTAACTACAGGGTATATTATACTACAATTCACCACAGTTTAAGGTAGTATAAACTACAATATTTGTTACTGTTTATCAGTTCACTATAGTTAATACGACAGTATGATGGAGCATTCATTAACAACGTCTAACAAAGGCTATGATATATTCAGAATAATACACTTTATACTTTATAGTTATGCTGTAAAAACACTGGAGTATTTACTATAAATTGACTATTAGCATTGTTTGGAGTGTGTCCCAAGGGTCTGTGTTGAGTTTCACAGCCTCATTAGAGACGCGTGCCCTGAAAACAACACAGATCTCCTCAATAAAGCGTCTCCTCTGAAAGACAGTAATTAGATGAAGACTCATGAGGAATAAAGCTTGAAACGACACTCACGGGTTATTAAAGAGAGCAGTCCCGCGGTGAGGCCACCAGGTAGAAGGACAAAACCTCCAGCTGGAGAACAACACAGAGGATTATATTGGTTAATGTGTGGGAAATAACTACATAAAAACATTCATTTAATGCTTTCTGGATGTATATACAGTAGTCAACGTTTGAAGTGATCAAAAAATGTTTTTCAAAATTGACAAGAAGGCGACACGGTGGCTCAGTGGTTAGCACTGTCGTCTCACAGTAAGAAGGTCACTGGTTTGAGTCCCGGCTGGGTCAGTTTCCCCTGGATGCTCCGGTTTCCCCCACAGTCCAAACACATGTGCTATAGAGCGATTGATGAACGAAATTGGCCATAGTGTATGAGTGTGAATGCGATAGTCTATGGGTGTTTCCCAGTACTGGGTTGTGGCTGGAAGGGCATCCACTGTGTAAAACATATGCTGGAATAGTTCCACTGTGGCAACCCCTGATAAATAAGCGACTAAGCCGAAGGAAAATGAATGAATGAATGAAAATTGACAAAAATGGATGTTGTTGAATAGTTTTAGGAAGACTTTGGTGAAAGGTTTTGATCCACTTTAAATATTGACTACTGAATTATTAGCCCCTGTATATTTATTCTCCAATTTCTCTCCAATTTCGAAACATTATAGTTTTACTAACTAATTTCTAATAACTTCTTTTATCTTTGCCATGATAACAGCACATTGTAATGTGAATGGGACGCTGACAACGAAGGTGCGGATCGAAATGCTGGTTTATAATGCAGAGAATGGTCAGGTACGCAATGGTCAACACAGGAGCAAACAGATGTACACGGACAAATCCAGAGACGTAGTCAAATAACAGGCGGATGATTAAAAGGCAGGCAGCAGACAACGTGAATAAACAAAGCAAGGATCTAACACGGCAAGACAAGGCAAGGAAAACGTGTCGTAAAGTTCACAATACTGTTTACAAGACTCAGCACTGATGTGTGTGTGTGTGCGCGCTGTATAAATAAATGTATAAATGCGCTGTCTTTGTAATCAGTTCATGATTGGCTCCCAGCCGTAAGTGTGTGCGTGATCTATTGAATGAGGAACAGGTGCGTGTGAGTGGTGCATGACATTACATGGAACTTGTAGTCCATGCAATGGTGGATTTGTAGTCCGTTAGCGATCTGCGTGTTTACCAGCGATCTGCCAGGATTAGATCGCTGGTGATTATGACACACATAATATCTGACTAGATATTTTTCACGATACTAGTATTCAGCTTAAAGTGACATTTTAAAGGCTTAACTAGGTTAAATTTAAGTTAATTAGGCAAGTCGTTGAATACGTTTACATGGACACCAATAATCCAATTTTAATATGATTAAGACAATATTCTGATTAAGAGTCTACCATGTCTTCTGTTTAATTCCATCATGACTTTAGTCAGATTAAATGAATAAAAAATCACTGTTTGAGTGGAGTATGCCGATTTTAGTGGCATTATTGAAGTGCAGTACAGACATGTACACACAGCAATCAAATTATTACCGTCATGTAGGATTTTCACAGCATTTTGGGACAGGATAGTCTATACACACGGCTGTTTGACACTATTCTCTGCACCTACAGAGTCAGTGAAGGACCACAGACACCTGCATCGCCAAATGCTGAGGTTTTTCCCCACGTGGTGTGCAGTATCCAATTCCATTAAAACTACCAACCCAGGCTCATTCTGAGAACGTAGTCCCGAGGACGTTTCTGGAGACCGCGGAAAACGTCCCGGGAGGTACGTATTTTTGCAGTTTTTGTTTTCGCGAATCCACGAGAGGCCGCTGTGCGCGCTTTTTCCCGCGCCGTTCTCGCGTAAACCCGCTAGACGCCGCTGTCGAACGACCTTCCGCCTGTCTGCCAATCGGCTGACCCACCCTCCTCCGTCCCTAAAACCAACCAATGACGATTCACAAAAGCTGTCCAGAAAAAGAAAAGCCCTCGTCTAATTTTTCTCACGTTTTCGGATTTTGACCACATTCTCATCCTGTGATGAACTGGTTCACTTCATTTTTTGGATTTTGATTTCTTACCTGATTTCTGGAACCGCTCTTCCCCAGACTCGAACCCGGTCAGCCCCTTTCTGCGCCTCAAGTCCGCCAAAGTACACGAAGAGCTAACCGGACAAACTGGTTGCAGCAGGAAAGCCCTCCACACGGAGGCAAGCGGCCGGCCGGCAAGCGCCGAAAGGAACGCCGTCACACCGCCCCGCAGCGTTCGCTTAAAAAAATAAAATGCAGCCGTACGTACCCCCGGCTACGTATTTCGCAGTCTCCAGAAACGTCCACAGGACTACGTTTTCAGAATGAGCCTGGGTTGAAAACTACACTCTTCCAGCAGTTCATACTCGCATCTAATATCTCGTTTGTCACGGGGGGCATGAATGAAACGTTCCTGAATGAAGGTGAAAGTACCAAACTGCAGTTAAAGTCGACAAATTAAAAATGAAACACCCCGAAATTACATGAAACTCCAGAGGAAATGTGACACAATGACAGTAATGGCCCGTTTCCACTGAGTGGTGTGGTACGGTACGGTTCAGTACGCTTTTATGGCCGTTTCCACTGTCAAAAGGTACCTAAAAGCAAACCGTACCGTACCACTTTTTGGGTACCCTTTCGGAAGGGTACCTAGCACGACAAAAGGGCACCAAAAGGCAAAGCTATTGGTTTACAGAGATACGTCACCAGCGCGTGCACAAGCAGGAGAATGAAAACGAAGGAAGCGCCATTTTTAAATACACAGCCGAGACATTACAGCGTAATAATACACACATATAACGAGCCATGGTCGACCCGAGCTCAAACAAACATTGTCATCATCTTGATGAACAGCCACAAAGCCAAAAAGAAGACCAGAATCTACCCTGTGCACCGTAGCGCTTCTGACATCAGATCCTTTCAAAAATGGACAAACGCGAGAGTGAAGCACGAAAAAACAATCTGCCATGTTTAACTACTGTCATCGCCTTTTGGACTATTATAAACTCGGAATGGCGGAATTACTTTCTAACAAGAGGCTACATGTGCTGCTGAAGATTAAAGACACATCTGAGAGGTTTGCACTGACTGTGGGCTATATTCCTGTTGTTTTTGAACTCAAATAAGGACTAAATGTAGGCTGTGTGTAGTTACTCTGTAATTGGTTACATATCGGAGACTGTAAGGGTCTGTATGTGTTCATATATGTTTCATTTATTTATTTATTTATTTTATATAATAGCAGACGTTAAAGGTTAGTAATGAACATTTATACACAAGTATTTATGTGTATACAGCATCTGTTTTGTGAGAAGTGCTTCTCATTTGATATCTGAATGGCCCGTACAGATTTACTTTGACGTTTCCTCAAGCAAGAATGACGTCGACTGCAACATTCTGTCGTACACCATGCCCATCAACCATTGATACCCTTCTGGCAGTGGAAATGCAAGCCTGATAAAAGTGACCCATATCGTACAGTACTGTACCACTCAGTGGAAACCGGTTATAATCGAGTTATGTGCTACAACATGTACAACAGGATCATGAAAGGAACATTCAAAAAGCAGCTCATGTAAACACCTTAATCATATTATTGTCTTATTCGGATTAAGGCAAATAATGCCATAACTGATGTCCATGTGAACGTAGTCATTGTATAACAGTGGTTTGTTCTGTAGACAATCCAAAAACAAATAATCATATTGACCTTAAAATGGGTTTAAAACAATTAAAAACTGCTTTAATTCTAGCCGAAATAAAACAAATAAGACTCTCCAGAAGAAAAAATATTGTAAGAAATACTGTGAAAAAATTCCTTGCTCTGTTAAACATCATTTGGGAAATATTTGAAGGAGAAAAAGATTCACAGGAGGGTAAATAAGTCTGGCTTTTTACTGAAATATGACTGTGATCTGATGAAAAGCGTGTCAATGTTGTGGACTCACCAGGCCTCACAGAACTTCTTTGTATTGCTGGGTCTGTCCAGATTCCTGCGGTTTCGAAACCAAGTCTCCACCTGTCTGTGAGTCAAACCGCACTGCTTTACCAGCCCGCTGATCTCGATCTGGAGGATTAATAAAATAACAGGAGGAATGATCTGACAATCAACAAACATTTTACAGCTTTAAACCTTACTGATGACTTCTGTGACCTTATGAACTGTAATTCAGCATGCATTGTTACTCAGACCCGATCAAACTTTGGGAAAATATCAGAAATATAAAACAGGTAACTGAAATGAGCCCTAATAATGACAAATTACACCAAAATAAAAAAAATTATTATAATTACACACAATTATAATAATAAATTTTTACAGTTTTAATGCTAAAAAGCTAAATACATCAGCACTAAGTATTGCAATATTACTAATAATATTATCTTATTACTCCAACTGCTATTATTATTATTATTATTATTATTATCAGTAGTAATATTGTTAGTATTATTTTTAAATGATCAAAAAGTCTAACTATATTAGTACTAAATATTACAACACCATTAATAATATTATTACTTTATTATTATTGTTACGACTAAAGTTTATTTATTTATTTATTTATTATTGTTGCGCATTGCATGTCTTTTTCTTTGTCCTGCCTTCTTGTGTTGTTTTCTGTTATTCCATAGGCTCCCATTCCGACGTGAACCATGCTTTGATTGGCTGCTGGTCGCAGAGGACTATAAAAACCGAGACTGGTGACCCCTGGCTTAGTCCCTTTATTTATCAGGTCGCCACAGCGGAATGAACCGCCAACTTATCCAGCATATGTTTGACGCAGCGGATGCCCTTCCAGCTGCAACCCAGTACTGGGAAACACCTATACACACTCATTCACACACGCACACTCATACACTATGGCCAATTTAGTTTATTCAATTCCCCTATACCGCATGTGTTTGGTCTGTGGGGGAAACCGGAGCACCCGGATGAAACCCACGCCAATACAGGGAGAACATACAACACAGAAATGCCAACTGACCCAGCCAGGACTCGAACCAGCAACCTTCTTGCTGTGAGGCTACAGTGCTAACCACTGAGCCACTGTACCGCTGGTTTATACATGTATAAATAAAACAAATTATAATCAGAAATGAATCTGCCAAATAAGTTCCATATCTACTAGATCAGAAAAAAAGGCTGTTTAAAGGTGCAGTAGGTGATCTGCCTAAATGCTAACCGGTTAGCACAATATCTTCAAATACAATCCTTCTCCCTTCATCCAAAGCCGCGCCTCCTGAAATCACGAACGTGCACATTAAAGATGACAGAGACGCACTTGATCATGTCATTCGCCAGTTAGACAACTTTATAGTACTACAATTCTGAATGAAAAACGGTATTATATCTAGCAGTTTTCAGTTGTGTAGTTAGCAAGCAAAACTTCATAATGTGGAATATTTCATGCACCCAAGGATCGCTGGTCTCATTCTCTCACATGCTTTGTCCTAAAGCGACTACTATATGCTTATTGATTGGCGTGCAGGATTTACCCTAATTACTAAGTCTTACTGACATGCTATTTCAGAGCGAATATTCAGAGTAGCGGTAAACAATATAGGGAGCAGGTTGTCAGTGTTCAAAACTGAACCAATGTGAATATAAAACTAGCTTCAGCTCAGTAAAGCAGGCTAGGAGGAACAGCGCTATTTACTGATGTTTTGTTGTTAAACTAAATAAAAATCTACATTATCGATGCTTTAAAAGGTCCCCTATGAAACTGAAAATAGTCACATAAATCTTTCACTGGAAGATTTTAGTGGCTGAACAACACTTCTGTGTATATAACCCATTCATAACAACACAATCTACATCAGCTCTGCATGACTAAAAGAGTTTTAGCCATGGTGTCGTCCTTTCTCCGGCGTGCAAAACTAAACTCTAATATTGATTCAGGATTTTAAAGTTTTGATTCAGCGTTTGTTTTTAGTGTTGTCACTCGTGTCCATGTGACCGCGGCCCGCGTGAACGCAGATCGGCTTAAACAGAGGTGCACAGTTGTACAAATCTAACTTTGCTGACAGACAGTTTGAGCTACTTATCAGAATTATGGGAATTGTCGGCCCAACAATATTTAATTGGATGAACATTTTTTAGTCTTATGACTTACCCAGAATATAAAAACACATATAAACACATTTAGATCATTTACTTTAATCATTACTATTGGAACATGAAGAGACTTTCAATCAGCACAACAGAAAATCACCTACTGCACCTTTAAATATGCAAATGAAGAGCATGAACCCCCCACCCCCGCCTCAAAATCTCTGTGCTTGAGCCCAATGAGTGTCACAATCCAAACACACATTTTTACACTGTAAAAACTGTCAAGACAACTAATATTTTTATGTTGCTTTAACTTATTTTCAAATAAATCTTTTAAGTTGTACAAAGTTTAACTCAATACTTCAACCCAGGCTCATTCTGAAAACGTAGTCTCGTGGACGTTTCTGGAGACTGCGAAATACGTAGCCGGGGGTACATACAGCTGCATTTCATTTTTTTAAGCGAACACTGCGAGGTGGTGTGACGGCGTTCCTTTCGGCGCTTGCCGGCCGGCTGCTCGCCTCCGTGTGGAGGGCTTTCCCGCTGCAACAGGTTTGTCCGGTTAGCTCTTCGTGTACTTTGGCGGACTCAAGGCGCAGAGAGGGTCTGACCACGACAACGACCGGGTTCGAGTCCGGGGAAGAGCGGTTCCAGAAATCAGGTAATAAATCAAAATCCAAAAAATAAAGCGAACAAGTTCGTCACAGGGTGAGAATGTGGTCAAAATCCGAAAACGTGGTAAAAATTAGACGAGGGCTTTTCTTTTTCTGGACGGCTTTTGTGAATCGTCATTGGTTGGGTTTAGGGACGGAGGAGGGTGGGTCAGCCGATTGGCCGGTCGCACGGTCAATCATACTGTCATCCAGGCAGACAGGCAGAAGGTCGTTCGACAGCAGCCTCTAGCGGGTTTACGCGAGAACGACGCGGGAGAAAGCGCGCACAGCGGCCTCTCGCGGATTCACGAAAACAAAAACTGCAAAAATACGTACCTTTTCGTATTTCGTATTTCGCGATCTCCAGAAACTTCTACGGGACTACGTTCTCAAAATGAGCCTGGGTTGCAATATTTATATTCAGTTTGATTGATGTAAGTTCAGACGACTAGAAAAGTTAATTTGATTCAACATATTCTAGATATTCTTCAAGACACTAGTATTCAGCTTAAAGTGACATTTAAAGGCTTAACTAGGGTAATTAGGGTAAAGTTATGGCAAATAGGCAAGTCATTGTATAACAGTGGTTTGTTCTGGAGACAATCCAAAACAAATATTGCTTAAAGGTTCTAATAATATTGAGCTTAAAATGGAGTTAACGTGTTAACAAAGGTTCGGTGGTGGAATCATGCCTCACTTTGTCTCCTTAACCAATCACCTACTTCATAAAACTCTAGCACTCTTCTTCTCGTTCTTTCAAACCCACCCTTCCTCGCTTCCCATTCACAATCTATAACCCTCTCTTCACTCCTAGGTTGAATCGAGGGGTCTAATCACTCTACCAAATTATTACAGAGACGGTACCCCCACTCTGAGTCTCTGGGCATCATCGTAGGACGCCCGATCAACCTACGTAGCCATTCACTGTTTATCCTCTTACTTCCTTTCCCCTTCATCCCACTGTTCTCTTACCATGCCCTTCATCCCTACATCCCTACAATTTCAAGAGTTCACACTTAGCTGATAATCAATAAAGCGTATTTGGCATGCTGTCCCGGGAGAAAGCCCTGAGCTCGTAATATCCTCGAGCCCGGGGCTCCCTCCCATTAGAAGGGCGAGAGGGGAGTTCGAGCTCAGGTAGGTCTCGAGAACTCCCCTGCTTGTCGCAGCGTAAGAAGTGTAAACTAGGGTTGTTTTCGGTTATAATTTGGTTTAATCTATTGCTATGGTATATGTTTTTGGACGGTGGGAGGAAACCGGGGGACCCGGGGGAAACCCACGCGAACACGGGGAGAACATGTAAACTCCGCACAGAAACACCAACCAGCCCGATAGGAGGTTGAACCAGCGGTGTTCTTGCTGTGAGGCAACAGTGCTAGCTACTGGGCCACCGTGTCGCCCTATCGGAAAAAAGAGGGAGGAAGTAGGGGTGGAAGGAGGGGGAAGCTTCAAGACGAAGATAACTGGAGTGAAAAACTCTGGTTATTTATAAAGCTTTCGTAATCATCTAATGGGTCAGATTACGGAGCTAATGAGGAGCCAGCCGTGTTGATCATAAGCACGTGATCCTCTCGAAATTAGTTTATAAATAAACCACACAAAGTCTAGCTCAAAGTGTGGTTCATGCTGGTGAAATGATTATTAAAGAATTAAACTGCTTTTATTCTAGCCGAAATAAAACAAATGATAATAAAATAAAATAAAAAACGAAGACTTTCTCCAGAAGAAGAAATATTAAAGGAAATACTGCTGAAAAATTCAACTGTACCTGCTGATGCTCAATGCATTCACAGCTTTTGTTGTTGTTGTTGTTGTTGTTGTTGTTATGTACTCTTATTAAATCATATATTTTTTATTTAATAACTAATTCGGTGAGATCAGATGTTCACTTGAAGCTTATTTGGTGCAGTTTTTCATGAATCATCCAGTTTTAAATGTTGACACTTTCCTCTTTCCTCATCACTCATCAACACTGTCGTTTGCAGGGCATTGTGGGTATTTCCAGGAACATTACATGCAAAACAACAAGTGTTGTGAATGATCTCTCAGAAGTGTGTGTTTGCATAATCATACTTAAGTTCATGCCTGTGTGTTCGTGTGTGTTTGTGCGAGCGCAGGTGTGTGAGAGATAGAGAGATCTGTCCCTAGATATTTGAGCTCCTCACAGTGTTATAGTTTACTTTTAGCATTATTTACTCAGTTATGCTTTCATAATATTTCTAATTAGATTAATTATATATATTTAAGACTTTTTAACAGTTTTAACAAATAAAACATTTGTCTTTTGAGTTAAGCTACTTCATCAGAGGCATATGATTAGCAAAAAAATCAACTTTAATAATACTTAATAATAATTAATGATAATAACTAATAATAATAATGATGATAATAACATAACAACAAAATCTATAATTCTATTATATAAAATAAATAAAATATACATGTGAAGAAGTGGGTTTGTTAATTGAATTTTAAAGGATAATCTGATGTTAGCATGTGATACTGTAATTGTTTATGATCCTGCATTTGACACATATTTGTATATATATATTATACATCTATCTATACATGTGATATCTGAGATGTCATGGCTTTTAATGCCACGTGGGATTAAAGTCAACAAAGAGGACAGCACAGCTGAAGACCAACTCTCTGTTTCTCTCTGTTTTTATTCATTTTAAAGACCTCCAGAGTGAGGTCTGCAACAACTGATAATAACTAATAATAATGATGATGATGATAACACATAACAATAAAATATATCATTCTATTATATCAAATAAATAAAATATAAATCATTATTATTTATAATATACACAATTATTATTCATTCAATCATTTCCTTCGGCTTAGTCCGTTCTCTATCAGCCAACTATTCCAGCATATGTTTTACTTAGCAGATGCCCTTAGAGCTGTAACCCAGTACTGGGAAACACCCATACACACTCATTCTCACACACACAATACGGCCAGTTAATCAATTCCCCTATAGCGCATGTGTTTGGACTGTTGGGGAAACCGGAGCACCCGGAGGAAACAAACACCAACACGAGGAGAACATGCAAACTCCATACAGAAACGCTAACTGGCCCAGCCGGGACTCGAACCAGCGACCATCTTGTGAGGCCACAGTGCTAACCACTGAGCCACCGTGCCGCCCATTTAATATACATCATTAATTAATTACAAATAAATAAGTATAATATTAATAATAATATAAACAACAATTTAAGGAATAATATAAATATCTAATTCACAGAATAAAGTTTAGGACTCAAACAACTTAATAATAAATAAATGCAGTGCTAAAACAATAAAACAATGTGCGAGATAGATTATAACAACATATATAGTTGCTGGTAATTAAACCACATGGTTTGTTTTGCGAGTTTTTTTTTCTATTTACTATTTTTTTTTTAAACAAACAATATAATATGTTTGTTCTTATGGGTGGGAGTGTTACATATTTGTGTTATTTGTGCTCTGTTCGTGTTTTCTCTCTCTCGCTCTGCTCTCCCATATCTGCTATCATTATTCACAGGTTCCATTCATTGGTCTATTCAGCTGTCAGTCATTTCTCCCCCGGTTACGTCATTCTTACGTCACATCCAATAAGCAAAGACCACCCACCATAAAAGCGCGCGCCAGACCACTCACCAGCCTCTCTCTTTTCCCTTTCTTATCTTGTTTTCTTGTTGCGTTACGAAAGAACCTGTCTAACTGTGTATTTTGTTGTTGCCTGTTTCTGTGTGCACGTTATCCGTCTGTTATTCGTATATCACTCCATTTCTCTGTTTAAACGTTGTTTACGAGGCTTGGACGAAGCGGACAGGTAAGAAGGTCACGTGACATACATTTTGCAACACTTAAAACTACTCTTCTGTATAGTACATTAGGTTAGGGGCGAGCGCCACCCCTTGTACTTTTGGATAGATAGATAGAGTAGACAGTCAGGACTCGGAAGACTCTTCGTGTGCTAATTATTTTGTTTCACATAGTTAGTTAGCTAGATGCTTCTGGGAAGTTAGATTTAGTTTGGGTTTTGTTCTTTTCGTTCCTTTAGCGCCGCCCACGTCCCTTCTGCCAGCTCTCCTGTCTTTGTATTTGTTTCAGTGTTGTAAATATTGTAAATAGTATATTTTGCCTTACTTTATTTTCTTTATTTTGGATTTATTCGTTGTTTTTGTTCACTTTCGGAAATATAAATAAAATCACAATTTTGGTATTATTTTGGTTGTCTTTAGCACTTATTCACTGTTTGTATAAATATATTTTAATTACACCTGAATGTCAAACCCCACCATCCCCTAGACTAACATCAGGAGTTTGTAACAATTAACATTAGCATCCCTTTGAGAATTGTGCTTGTGTGTGAGATAATTTTATTACAGCTTTTATTTTTATATATACTTTTCAATTGAGTTTAGATTTTTGCAATTTTTGTAAAACCAGAACCCCCGGAGGAAACCCACGCCAACACAGGGAGAACATGCAAACTCCACACAGAAATGCCAACTGATCCAGCCGAGGCTCAAACCAGCACCGTTCATGCTGTGAGGACACAGTGCTAACCACTGAGCCACCGTACCACTGGTTTATACATGTATAAATAATGCCGCAATCCAGTACTGGAAAACACCCATACACACTCACATTCACACTTAAACACTACAGCCAATTTAGTTCATCCAACTCACCTATAGCACATCCCAGCAGACACACAACATCATACGACGTTAATATTAGGTTAGTTTTAGGTTGTGATGTCAGGTGACCAAAATTCAATGTCTAGTCAGCGTCTAAAGTCAATGTTATTTTGACATCGAATAATAACGTGAAAGGACGTTGATATTTGGTTGATTTTTGGTTGAAATCCAGCGTCTAGCCAACATCTTAAACCAACATCATATTAACGTCAAATACTGACATTTATTTGTAAGGTATGGCAACCAAAATCCAACATCTGATAGACGTCATAGTGGTAACGTCCACACAACGTCAAGCTGTAACATCATTAGACGTTGATATTTGGTTGATTTTAGGTTGGACGTTAAACATTGACGTCGGAAAACGTTAGATTCTGACGTCTACCAGATTTTCATTTCCAAACAAAATGCAACGTCCTATGATCTTGGGGTACAACGTCAATCTGACGTCCTGTGTATGCTGGGATGTGTTTGGACTGTGGGAGAAACCGTAGCATCATTGTTGCTGTGAGGCAACCACTGAGCCACCGTGCCGCCATAATAAACATTCATTCATTCATTTTCTTTTCGGCTTAGTCCCTTTATTAATCTGGGGTCGCCACAGCGGAATGAACCGCCAACCAATCCAGCATATGTTTTACACAGCGGAATGTTTTACTTCCAGCCGCAACCCATCACTGGGAAAACCCATACACACTCATTTGCAAATATACATACACTATGGACAATTTAGACTACCCAATTCACCTGTACAGCATGTCTTTGGACTGTGAGGGGAAACCGGAGCATCCAGAGGAAACCCACGCGAACGCAGGGAGAACATGCAAAACTCCACACAGAAACACCAACTGACCCAGCCGGGACTCGAATCAGTGACTTTCTTGCTGTGAGGCAACAATGCTAACCACTGAGCCACCGTGCCGCCATAATAAACCTAGTAAGTGTATTTCTGCACACACACTATAATCTGCTGTTTTGCTTCACAGAACACCATATAAAAGCCAGACACTTTTTCTGCACAGGTCTATCTAAAGGGTTAATGCTATGCTAACGATTTACTGACAAACTTGACATCTTCCCAACAGGAAAATCCAGCAACAATCAAGAACACATGATCATCGTGGCTTTGCAATCGATAAATGTGATTATAAGGGAAGTCAATGAGGCAAAAACAGCACCAACATAACCAAAGCGGAGTCAATTTGAACAGTACACAAGGGTTAAACACACTATGGCGTGTCCTCATTACCTCATTATGTGTGTGTGTGTGTGTGTTTGCTCACCTGCGTGGGCTGTCTGCTGTTTTTAGTGTAAAACGCCTCCAGATTGGGAGCTGGAGTGACTTTCAGACGAACTGGATCTTTGACTCCTAAAACTCTGCTGAGAGGAAACGCCACACGCCTGCGCACAGACAACAGAGCAGATCCTTCATCAATGTCTGATTACTGATCAATAAAGCCTGTTTTCACACTCATTCAGTACCCTCAGGCTGCATTTCGTTACTCAGCAGACGCTCAGAGAGTTAACTGTAATATATGACTGTTGTTTGATGTGTAATATTATCTGTGCAGCGCTGCGTGTGTTTGACTGCAGGGTGGAGTTAGTTTAGTTGGAGAATGAAGATCAAACATGGAGGAGGCGGACACAGCATCAGATGACATTACACTGACTCTTTGTGTTGATTTAGCTATCAGTTGAACACACACACACACACACACACACACACACACACACTTTTTCACAAGTCAAAAACCACCTCAAGTGGCCATAAAAACTGTATATATATATATATATATATATATACACTCACCGGCCACTTTATTAGGTACACCTTACTAGTACCGGGTTGGACCCTCTTTAGCCTTCAGAACTGCCTTAATCCTTCATGGCGTAGATTCAACAAGGTACTGGAAATATTCCTCAGAGATTTTGCTCCATATTGACATGATAGCGTCACGCAGTTGCTGCAAAGTTGTCGGCTGCACATCCATGATGTGAATCTCCTGTTCCACCACATCCCAAAGGTGCTCTATTGGATTTAGCCCTGGTGACTGTGACCATTCTCTGTAAACCCTAGAGATGGTTGTGTGTGAAAATCCCAGTAGATCAGCAGTTTCTGAAATACTCAGACCAGCCCGTCTGGCACCAACAAGCATGCCACGTTCAAAGTCACTTAAATCCCCTTTCTTCCCCATTCTGATGCTCGGGTTGAACTGCAGCCGATCGTCTTGACCATGTCTACATGCCTAAATGCATTGAGTTGCTGCCATGTGATTGGCTGATTAGAAATTTGCGTAAACGAGCAGTTGGAGACGTGTACCTAATAAAGTGGCCAGTGAGTGTATATATATATATATATATATATATATATATATATATATATATATATATATATATATATATACACAGAACTTGCATATATGTATATATACACACACAACTTAGAACTTATATATATATATACACACACACAGAAGTTGCTGATTTGCTATAAGCTGGAGCAGCCCAAAGGTGAACCTAGAGCTGAAAATAAACACTAATGGGCGGAGTCAAGATGAGAGAGAAAAATTGCAACAGCCAATCAGAATCAGAATATCTGCAGAGGTATTCACTCATTCATAGTGTTTCACAGACTTTGCAAGGCGCCTAAAAATAAAAGGTATTATTATTATTATTATTATTATTATTAAATGTTTGCATCTCGACAGTTTTTAGTCTGAATTATAATTCATTAGTCCTGCAAAATATATTCCGCCTGTTTATTTTAATATCATTTAAGAAATAAAATAATTTAAAAACAAAGCTTAAA
Organism: Danio aesculapii; assembly: GCF_903798145.1. NCBI lineage: Eukaryota > Metazoa > Chordata > Actinopteri > Cypriniformes > Danionidae > Danio > Danio aesculapii. The sequence goes on from NC_079436.1 coordinate 56,212,038, forward strand.
TTTTACTGATATTGCTATACTTGTGGGGACATTTGGTCCAACGTGACTAATACCAACACACACATACTGTACAACTAAACACACATACTGTACACACACACGACACACACTCAGCGTCTGCCTGCTGCTGTTTGACACACATGATGTTTTCATTTGCTCCCTCGACCACACAAACACAATGCACAGAAACACACCAGAATAGCCTCACACAGACACACACACACACACACACACACACACACACACACACACACACACACACACACACACACACACACACACACACACACACACACACACACAATGATGAGGTGTTAGGTTACAGCACAGCAGGCATCAGACACACAAACTTAAACAAAAAGATTGAGGGTGTTGCTATGCGGTTGCTAAGGTATTCTGGCAGGTTTGGTTGAAGAAAAATGTATATTGTTGATTGGTATCGTATATCTAAAATTGATATTAGTTTATACAATGCAAGATTTTTAAATGATTTAATTATAGTGTCACATGACAAAGCATTGTGTTTTGATGTGAGGTGCCTCAAAATACCAGCTAATGACAAAAAGTTTACATGATAAAATAATAATAAGAAAAATTTAATGAGCAAACAGTGGGCGTGGCTTGTTTTTTTCTACTGCGAGCTGATTGGATGTAGTAAAGTAGGCATTTCATTCAGGCCCTGTTGACACTGTCAGGTCTTGATGGCCAATTCTGATTTGTTGCCTCTATCTGATTGTTTTGCCTGTCTGTTTAGACGTTTAACTGTGACCCATATCCGATTTATGCGTTTACACCTGCCATTCAATTTACGACGTCGCGCATGCGTAAAGGCGGGTTCTACCATCTGCGCCACACTAGCAATGATGGAAGAGATTGTCTTGCTTTTAGCTCTGCAAAATATGCAAAGTTCGCCCAACTTTAAAATGATTTTGAGGTGGAGAAGGGAAAGGGCCGTCATCGCAGCTTGTGCCTATGGTTTTATCACAGCCGGTCTCGTATTAAGCTAATCAGTATCATCCAATCATATGAGCCATAAGCTACTATAAATAACCACAGTCTTCAGTCCACTTTCTCTTCGTTTGGAAGAAACCCCCCTTCCTCCTCCTTCACTATAGATCGGGCGGCACGGAGGCCCAGTGGTTAGCACTGTTAGCCCCACAGCAAGAACACTGCCAACCCTGGTCCTGCCAGGTCGGTAGGTGTTTCTGTGAGGAGTTCGTATATTCTCCCCGTGTCCGCGTGGGTTTTCCCCGGGTTCTCCGGTTTCCTCCCACCATCCAAATATATACATCATGCATAACAATCAAGCATTTGTCTAGCCCCCTTTTTTCCTCACGTGTTCCCTTAGCCGCCGCAGACGGGGAGTTCTGAGATCCACCGAGCTCAGGCTCCCCTCTCAGGATCTCAGGTCTGGTGGAAGCAAATAGACCCTTTTCACATGACGTCACGCGGTGTCCGGTTTCACTCCACGCAGTGTGTCGTTACTTCCGCCTGCACAGAAATCCCCAAAGAGAACTCACCCAGTCAGCTGTATATTTACTACAGATACGGTTAGACTGTGACTACAACTGTTTTCTGTTGTCTGAATTCAAGGTAAGACATTCGACATCTAAAAAAAACGTACAGATCATCCAGATATCCGCTTGAATCAAGAAAATGGGAGTCTATTGCTTTGTGTTGCTGTCTTTACTGCATATGAAGTTGATGTGTACTTGTCAGTATTTGTCAAATAAAGATTTCAGATGTTTACACGGGTGCTGAACATTTTTTTATGTCAGAATTATTTCTAGTAATTTTTGTGTCCTGAAGAATAAGCAATAAATAAAACTGTGGGTGTTTTACTTTGGTTGTTTACAGCGGACGGCTGATTCACGAACACATTCATATTATCCACATTCTACTGCTCAGTTCTCTGATATTTTTTCCTCTATAGGTATTTTATTCATCAACATAAAACATTAATGTCTATTTAATATTCAAATTAAATGAAATAGAATAACAATGTTGTATTTGGCTCTTAATAATCAAACAAAATCATTATAAAAATGTACAATTGCAAAAATAACACCAAGAAGACATTTTAATTAATTATTATTAGATTATGAATTAAATTGTAACATTATTAATTAAAAAGCAGTACAGACAACAAATTAAATCCACCCAAAAGGTGGCGGTAGGACATAATTAATTAATTCAAGTTGAGAAACTGAACAAAACATTAAAGGATCAATAATTAATAATTGATAAAACTGATTGAATTTATAGATATACTTACCAGGTAATATAGAGGGATTTAACAAAGAATTGTAGTCATGCTGGACCATTTACATATAACAGATAATATAAATTTATATTCAGAGCAGCGTTAAAGTAAAATAAATCCATTATTGAGGAAATAAATGTCAATGTCAGTGTCAATGTCAATTTTGTTTCTATAGCACTATTTAACACAACCAGAGGTTGACCAATGTGCTGCACAGTACAAATCAAAACAGATAAAAAAAACAAATGTAGATATAAAATTGTACAATTATTGCTAAAACAGACAATTTTCACTGATAAAATGCCAAATCAAAGAGGTAAGTTTTTAACCTAGATTTAAAAACAGACAGGGATGAAACAGATCTGATACAGAGGGGCAGAGCATTCCACAACCTAGGACCAGCTACTGCGAAAGCACGGTCACCTGCATTTCAGCCTCGACTTAGGCATGCATAACAGTCTCTGGTTAGATGACCGAAGAGACCGACCAGGCTGATGCTCAATCAAAATGTCTGACAGATAAGAAGGTGCCAGGCCATGTAGAGATTTAAAAACCAAGAGAAGCATTTTAAAAGTGACTCGATAGTGCACAGGCAGTGCAGAGAGCGTAAAACTGGTGTAATGTGCTCATGTTTCTTGGTCCCTGTTAAAAGCCTTGCAGCAGCATTTTGAACTAATTGTAACCGGGATAAGGTTTTCTGACTAATCCCAAAGTATAATGAGTTACAATAGTCCAATCTAGTAGTAATAAACGCATGGATTATTTTTTCAAAATAATTTTTTTCTAGATAAAATAGATTTAACTGTTTTTAATAAACTGAATTAATAAGTGAAAAGGTTGCAAACATACACTTTCCTTGATAAGCAATAGCTTATTCCTATTCTTAATAACTTAAAATCCTTTTCAAATTCAGAAAGAGAAACATTAGGACGCATGCCTAATACCAATATTAGTCTTAAATCAGATCGTGTAATGTTAATATTTTTATTTGCGAATTTTCCAGAAAAGTCTCCCATTCATTCAAAGGTAAACCGGAACTAAAAATACACTGCGTTGCCGCTAAGTGGAAGTAAGTGACGTCATTGTGAAAAGGGTCTGTTATGGCGACTGACTACTTTCCTCCTCTGTGCTTCCTCTGTTGTTGTTGTTTACCGCGTCGTCGGCGTTTCAACACGCTCTTCCTTCTACGTCATTAAGCCATGGAGAAGCACCACATTGTCGCAAGTTTAATAACGTACTAAACGGAGCGCCTCAATAAACCGATCTGCCTGTTTACATGACAGTCGAATTGTCACATATCTGATTTACATCTCATTTATTTCCACATATGAAGGAGGCCTGAAACCGATCTCTGAATATCTGAATGCATGCGTGTTTTTCCTGTTAACACGGTCATAGAACAGATCCGATCTGTGTCACATATGAGCAAAGTGAAGTTTATTTATAGACAAATCTCGAGAGGATCACGTGCTTATGATTTATCACGGCTGGTCTCGCATTAACTAATCACGATCTCCCAATCGTATGATTCCCCATTCACTATAAATTACCACAGTTTCAGCCCACAGTTTTTTTCATTTGGAAAGAAACCCCCCTTTCCTCCCCCTTCTCCTCCTTTCCATAGATCGGGCGGCACGGCGGCCCAGTGATTAGCACTGTTGCCCCACAGCAAGAACACTGCCAGCTCTGGTCTTCGCCCGGCTGATGGGAGTTTCTGTGCGGAGTTTGTGTGTTCTCCCCGTGTCTCCCCAGCTTCAGATATCGCAGCCGGGGAGTTTGAGATCTACCTAAGCTCAAGCTCCCC
>NC_079436.1:56218604-56271104 GCF_903798145.1 Danio aesculapii
CTATCTATCTATCTATCTATCTATCTACCTACCTGTCTGTCTGTCTGTCTGTCTGTCTGTCTGTCTATCTATCTATCTATCTATCTATCTATCTATCTATCTATCTATCTATCTACCTGTCTGTCTGTCTGTCTATCTATCTATCTCTTGTTCTATCTATCTATCTATCTATCTATCTATCTATCTATCTATCGTTCTATCGTTCTATCTATCTATCTATCTATCTATCTATCTATCTATCTATCTATCTATCTATCTATCTATCTATCTATCTATCTATCTATCTATCTATCTACCTACCTGTCTGTCTGTCTGTCTGTCTGTCTGTCTGTCTATCTATCTATCTATCTATCTATCTATCTATCTATCTATCTATCTATCTATCTATCTATCTATCTATCTACCTGTCTATCTACCTGTCTGTCTATCTATCTATCTATCTCTTGTTCTATCTATCTATCTATCTATCTATCTATCTATCTATCTATCTATCTATCTATCTATCTATCTATCTATCTATCTATCTATCTATCTGACAGACCTAATCTGATATTTTAACTGAAAAAATTTCAATTAATGATTACAAAGGCAAACCATTATTTTTCTTAATGACACGCACAGATGACTTGTTCAGCACAAAACTAGCAATGTGAGCTAACTAAATCAACATGGCTAGTTTTGATTTCACGTGTGCTTTAAATCTCCCTGAAGCCCCTGAGGACATGTTAAAGTCGTCGTTTACCTCTCAAAAGCATAGCGCAGCATGATGAAGGCCAGAGCGAGAGGCAGAGCGAGGAGCAGATCTCTTGGCAGCGGACGCCGAGAGCCCTGCATCTCCTCTAAATCCTCCCAGACGATCCCTGGAGGAAGCCAGAACTCCTGCTTCCAGAACCACCGGCTGAGCGCATCCATCCTGAGCACCAACACACAGCAGGACCAGATACGTTTACTTTAACACATTTCTAATCATAATAGTTTTAATAACTCATTTCTAATCACTGATTTCTTTTCTCTTTGCCATGATGACAGCCCATATTATTTGACTAGATATTCTTCAAGATACTAGTATTCAGCTTTAGGAGACATTTAAAGGCTGTACTAGTGTAATTAGGGTAAAGTTAGGGTAATTAGGCGAGTCATTGTTTAACAGTGGTTTGTTCTGGAGACAATCCAAAACTAATATTGCTTAAGGGGGCTAATAATATTGACTTTGAAATGGGTTTAAAAAAATAAAAACGGCTTTTATTCTAGCCGAAATAAAACAAATAAGACTTTCTCCAGAAGAAAAAATATTATAGGAAATACTATGAATATTTCCTTAAACTGTTAAATATGGATTGAGAAATATTTGAAAAAGAATAAATATTGCACAGGAGGGTGAATAATTTTGCCCTCAACTGTATATATCGTCATATAGCACAGCCATAACCATTATTAAGTTAATACACCACATAAAATCCCACACTTCAGCTCTAACCAGCGAATTTCCATCTGTTTTCCGTGACCTGTGCAATCATTCATCATTGGATAAGCATAGATTTTTTGGTTTTGCAGATATTATGGAGGACATCCAGGCTTTAAATGATTCTACTTTTTGTTCACAAAAGGACACAGGATCATGTTTAATGCTGTATTTTTGTCTGTATTATATTTAAAACCAGAAACGTGGAGCAAATTTTATGCAAAAAAGCACTTAATAATTAGCATGAGGAAAATGTTATATATAGTAAATAAAATAACGGTTTGCAATATTAAATAGGTGGGTTTTCAAACATATATATATTATTATATTATAAATAAATGTTTGAAAAGCCACCTATTTAATATTGCAAACAGTTATTTTATTTATTATATATAAAATTTTCCTCAAATATATATATATATATATATATATATATATATATATATATATATATATATATATATATATATATATATATATACATAATGTTATACTTTTAAAACTAAGCTTAAAAAGAAAACAAATTGTGGGGCTTCACGGTGGCTCAGTGGTTAGCACTGTGGCCACACAGCAAAAAGGTTGCTGGTTCGAGTCCCAGCTGGGTCAGTTGGCATTACTGTGTGGAGTTTGCATGTTCTCCCCGTGTTGGTGTGGGTTTCCTCCGGGTGCTCTAGTTTCCCCCACAGTCCAAACACAAGGAAATAATGAACTAAATTGGCTGTAGTGTGTGAATGTGAGTGTGTATGGATGTTTCATAGAACCAGGTTGCGGCTGGAAGAACATCCGCTGTGTAAAACATTTGCTGAAATAGTTGGTGGTTCATTACACTGTGGTAACTCCTGATAAATAAGGGACTAAGATGAAGGAAAATGAATGAATGAATGTGTGAAATGACTATTTATTTTTTTAAACTTAAAAAAAAAAATCTAATTGTAAAATGAATGACAGAAAGCCGAACTGAAGTGAACTTAAACAGCAAAAATATGTATTCATTTATAAGTAACCTTAAGTGCACACATTAACTTAGACGAGGATGAAGGAAAAAATAAAACAAAATAATAATATTTTTATTCATTCATTCATTTTCCTTCGGCTTAGTCCCTTATTTATCAAGGGTCACCACAGAAGAATGAACCGCCAACTTATCCAGCATATGTTTTACACAGCTGGTGCCCTTCCAGCCGCAAACACATTCATTCACTACGGCCAATTTAGTTAATCAATTGCCCTATAGCGCATGTGTTTGGACTGTGGGGGAAACCGAAGCACCTGGAGGAAACCCACACCAACACAGGGAGAACATGCAAACTCCACAGAAAACCAGCGACCTTCTTGCACAGTGCTAACCACTGAGCCACAATGTCGCCCATGATAATATTTTTGTAGTCCAAAATCAATGGGGATTTTAGTAAATTAAGTTGAAAGCATATTTGAGATCAACATTTCCAGTGTTTAGAAAGAAAACCTGAAATATTAAATTCTACAAGTACTTAATTAGATTAAACCACCTTTATTAAATTAGTGAAGTTTATTAATAAACTAATTTCGAGAGGATCATGTGCTTATGATTGTTCTCAGCTGTTCCCGCATCAGCTCATGATTGATTCTCCAATCAGATGATTCCTAACTCACTATGAATAACCAGAGTTTTTCTTATCTCGATATCTTCATCTTGAAGAATCCCCCCCCCCACACACACACACACTCCCCCTCCTTTCCAGATGGGCGACATGGCAGCCCAGTGATTAGCACTGTTGCCTCACAGCAAGAATGCCACTGGTTAAAGCCCCTACTCAACCAGACGACATTTCTGTGCGGAGTTTGCTCATTCTCCTCGTGCTCACGTGGGTTTTCCCCAGGTTCTCCGGTTTCCTCCCACAGTCCAAAAACAAGCAACCTAAGTAAATTGAACACACAAAATTGATACCATAGCCAAGCTCTAAGCGAGTACACATCTCCTCAGTCATCCATATACGTCATTAGCCAGAAATAAGCCGGGGGGAGTTCATCAAGATCTACCTGAGCTCAAACTCCCCTCTCGCCCTGCAAACGGGAGGGAGCCCCAGGCTCGAGGATCTCATAAGCTCAATAAGCTTTATAATCAGCTTTATAATCAATCATCAGCTAAGTGTGAACTCTTGAAAGTGCATTACACTTAAAAATGATATTTACTTTCTCTTCAATCTACTTTTTTTGAATGAGCTGAAACAACATAATTCTTGAGGTTTTTTTGGGGATAACTTAATTGTTTTATGCTCAATCTTCTTAAATTTGGACACTGTAAAAATATTTGTTAATGAACATTTCCATGTTTTGTGATTCACAAGTGTTTTCAGTTTATTTACGTTTGTGAATTGCATTATGGGATGTTGATCTATGCTCTGTCCACTTTTAATGTTAAAAATTCAACTCAACAGTTTGACAAAGTGACTTTTATTGGAATTTTAGTATGTATAAAAAATAATATCTAGAGAAATAAGTCTGTAAAATGACAGTAAATGCGCTGCAGTTTATTACAAAGTGTTTGTAGCATAATATACAACACCAACCCAGAGAATACAGCACTGCAAACTATTACAAGAGTTCATAAAAGTCACTTTTTACAACTTTTCACGGTTAAAATTTATTGGAAGAAAGATCAAGCTCTCATAATGCAATTCAAAAGCAGAAATAAATGGGGAAAAATAAAAATAAAACATGAATTACAGACATATTTACAGTGTATAAATTATTAAGTTAACTTATTACTCAGTTGTGTGGAATTCAGCATTTTTACAGTGTAACTTTGACTATAAAATAATATAATATAATATAATATAATATAATAGTTTGACTTAAAGGTTATCATTGTTTGTGGGCCTCACAGGCATCCTGGGACCCCTCAAAACCTGCATTTGTCATTTATACAGCACAAACACATTTATCTGATGAGAAAAAAGTCATCAAGTTCATCAGATAAAGCTGCAAACGCCTAATGTCAAATGTTTTCCACGACACACCTGCCTGAAACATCACCTGACCGACAGATGACAGCTGATACCTGCTTAAACAATGGCACGTTCCCATAATAACACTGATAAACTATACACTTTCAACACACCTCATTGCGAAATAAACAGGCTCCATAATTCATAACAAATCACAGAAGGAAATCGCCCAGTACCTGCTGATGTCCTGCGTCTCTGATGACGACGATGATGCTGTCTGTGTGTGTGTGTGCGCGTGTGTGTGTGTGTGATGATGTGCGCAGTTCTGATCAGCGGATTTTACGCAAATTAATTTCCATGGAGATTTGCATCCATAATATTGTTCGTAATACACTCGCAGCGAAAATACGACACTAATAAATACTAAAATAATCTTCAAACCCCATTCCTTTCGATCTGTCCTTGGCAGCGTCGCATTGAATCAATAAAAATAAAATATCCAATAATAAATAGACCGGAACCGGCGATTCTCTTTTCGTTGTGAATCCCCAGTAATGTGTTTAAGATGATTGCGCAGAATTATCGCTGATGTTACTGGGTCTGGGATGAAGAAGGTGTGCTCGTCTGTTCTTCACACACGCATACACACACATGCAGAGAGAGAGAAAGAGAGAATATGCTGTGCGTCTGATCGTGGGTGTGTCAAGACGCGGATTGGTCCAGCAAAAAATGCTAGGAAGTATGAATCATTCAAGTGAATCGGTTCTTTTGAACTGCGTGTTCGATTCACTGATTCTGAACTCCCCTCATCAACCTGCGACGGAATTAAAGGTAGAAAGCGCACTGTTTAATGACAAATTTTGATCACACTTTTATGGTTATACCATAAACGCGTTAATCTTTCTCACTGTGTTTGAAAAAAATACTAATTTTACATTTATTTTATTCAGGGATTCCCTTCACCCAGTTTTCACCAGTTTTCACGCGCGACGTAATTCATACAGAAGCTCAAAATATGTGTTTTACAAAGTAGTAAAATTTAAATTCATTAATAATAGATTTAAAACGTGAAAACTGACATTAAATTGAATAAAAACTCACGAGTAAAGGTTCTGAGGTACGCAGATTTGTGATTCACTTCAACCGATTCCTTAAACAGAACCGGTTCATAACCGGACAAAGTGATTTATCAACTGTATTAAATACGGTGTAATTAGATAGAATTCTCAAAATGTTTCATAATACAGTAAACATATTTCTAGTTACAGCTTGAGGAAATTAACCAAGGGTAACTATCAATAAAAAGGCAACAACAACCGCTTATTGAACCCTTACGAATTTTGTTAGCACGTGGAATTGACTTTGTTCCACCAGTTTTACTACAAATGCCATGGTTAAACTATGGTTAGTGTAGCAAACCCATATTTTGTTCCAGTGTTTTACAACAATAACCATATTTGTTCAATATTTGAAAAGCCAGAAACACCTTTTTAGCTCTTGTTCCCAGAATGTTTTGCTAATATTTCCATTAAGTAGGCCTAATATTTCATATTTTTTTGTCATGTTATGTTTAATGTGTATTTAATGTTCAAAAATAATGTTTTTTGGTTATGCAAACAACACTAAAGAAATGTTCCATTCTAGAATTTTACAAACATTTGTAATGTTACTGCTCAGTGGTCAGCACAGTCGCCCTACAGCAAGAAGGTCGCTGCTTCGAGTCCCAACTGGGTCAGTTGGCATTTCTGTGTGGAGTTTGCATGTTCTCCCTGTGTGGGTTTCCTCCGGGTGCTACGGTTTCCCCCACAGTCCAAAGACATGCAGTAAAGGTGAATTGAGTAAACTAAATTGGCCGTAGTGTATGAGTTGGTGGTTCATTCCGCTGTGGCGACCCCTGATGAATAAAGGGACAAATAGAACATTCAGAAACATATAGTAATATTAACAGTTTTTCGCCTATTAGTAAAGACAATACAACTTTGAACATTCTACATTAATGTTTACACTCAAAACATTTAGGCTACCTTGCGAGAACGTTCCGACAACTTTTCCTGCTAGTCAGGTTGGCAGAGTATCTTGTAAATAACACGGTAAACCCACAGTATCTTGGTCTCTATCTGCTCTGGCTATATGTTTTGTGAGTGTCTTTCTCAATCTCCGCTCTGATCCAGACCTCGTGTCCTAGTTTTTCTGGAACAGAAGTGCCCTCTGGCTCAGTTCACCCCTAATAAATTATTGCATCAATCTCTGGGGTTAAACTGCGTACTGTTGTGTAAAAGGAGCTCATACTGTACGCTCACGTGTGGGAGAAAGTATTAGATGCGCATCAGATACTGGAGGAGCTTGAGATGATAAGATGCAGGCAGTCTCAGATGCAATCACACTTTCACCTCTGAACACACATGCGTACGCAGGGTTTGTTCTGGAGCGAGTGTGTTTTCTTGTAGTTGCAGCATTCCATGCATCACACACGTGCATTCAACAACACACACGAGTTTAAGTAATTTCACTGCTGCTTGGCTTTGAGTCAAAACTGATAATATCTGATAAAAAAATAAATAACATTTCTGATGTGCATTAAAGCAAAATATTTGATTGGAAATACTCTCTAAAAATGCAGAGTCGCTGTAACCCAATGACAAACCTGACCTAAATAACACTGTAAAAAGTATCATTTAAATTTAGTAGAAAAAATTTAACCCAACTTTGGGTTTGTACATATTTGACCCAACATTGGGTTACAGTAACCTAGCAATTTTTTTAGAGTGTAAGTTCAACTAATTGCATTCAATAAGAATTATTCATTCATTAATTTTCTTTTCGGCTTAGTCCTTTTATTAATCCAGGGTCGCCACAGCAGAATGAACTGCCAACTTATCCAGCACGTTTTTACACAGCGGATGCCCTTCTAGCCGCAACGCATCTCTGGGAAACACACTCATTCACACATACACTCATGCACTACGGACATACGGAGTCTTTGGACTGTAGGGGAAACGGGAGCACCCGGAGGAAACCCACGCATACACAGGGTGAACATGCAAACTCCACACAGAAACGCCAACTGAGCCGAACCAGCGACCCAGTGACCTTCTTGCTGTGAGGCGACAGCACTACCTACTGCGCCATGCATTCAATTAGAATTATTTTATTAGTATTATAAATATACGATATGTTTATTTAATTGTGAATAACATATAGTATATGTCCAAAAACCTTGGTTATGTGCAAAAATAACCACATACCGCTGGGTTGTTTCAACCCAAACTGGGAAAAAATGGACGTACCCAAACTTTGGTTTAAAGTTGGTCCAATAAATTGAATAAAAAAAAACTTCCAATGTTTTTAGAGCATTTATTGAGTAATAATGTGTTAATAATACACTCTAATAAAAGCACTCTAATAAACCATTGCGTTCATGAGGAGAAAATGTGGACAAAACCAACAATTGGGTTATTTTTTTAATTCAGTTTATTGGACCAATTTTACCCCAAAGTTTGGCTTTGTCCATATTTTACCCTAAAGTTTGTGTTTGTCTATGTTTTACCCAGTTTGGTTAAAAAAAAACAAAAAAACAAACTGGGTAACATATGGACAAACTCAAACTTTGGGTTAAAATTGGTCCAATAAATTTAATTAAAACAATAACCCAGTGCTTGGTTTTGTCCATATTTTACTCAGAGTTTAGGTTCATTTGTGATTCATTTCACCTGATTCCTTTAACAGAACCGGTTCAAACCCGCACAAAGTGTTTTATCAACTGTATTAAATACGGTGTAATTAAATAGAATTCTCAAAATGTTTCATAATACGGTAAACATATTTCTAGTTAGAGCTTTTATTAACCAAGATTGGGTCAAATAACCCAACCATTGCGTTCAAGAGGAGAAAATATGGACAAAACCAACAACTGGGTTATTATTTTAATTCAGTTTAATGGACCAATTTTATCCCAAAGTTTGGGTTTGTCTATGTTTTACCCACTTTGGTTAAAAAAAAAAAAAAAAAAAAAAACCCAAACTGGGTAAAATACGGACAAACCCAAACTGGGTAAAATATGGACAAACCCAAACTTTGGGTTGAAATTGGTCCAATAAATTTAATAAAAAAAATAACCCAGTGCTTGGGTTTGTCCATATTTTACTTAAAGTCCACTCCAAAAGATTTTAGAGCATTGAGTAATAATGTGTTAATAATACACTCTAGTAAATGTTGGGTTGTTGTAAACCAAGGTTGGGTCAAATAACCCAACCATTGGGTTAAATATGATGATTTAAAACTAATTGGAAAAAGTAAACCAATGTTGGTTTTGTCCATATGTTACTTAAAACTGGGGTTAAATAACCCAGCATTTTTAAAACTGTATATTGAGTAATGGTGATAATACACTAAATTTTGGATTGTTGTAAACCAAAGTTGGATCAAATAACCCAACCGTTGGCATAAACTGGATGATTTAAATATTTTTGAAAAAATTGACCCAAAGTTGGTTTTGTCCATATTTTACTAAAAATTGGGGTGAAATAATGCAGCATTATTAAAACACTCTAATAAATGTTAAGTTGTTATAAATCAAAGTTGGGTCAAATAACCCAACAATTGGGTTAAAGCGAATGATTTAAAATTAATTGAAAAAAATCAACCACCCAATGTTAGTTTTGTCCATATTTTACTCAAAACTGGGTTGAAATAACCCAGCATTTTAAAAGTGTATATTGAGTAATAATGTGTTAATAATACACTCTAATAAATGTTGGGTTATTGTAAACCAAAGTTGGGTCAAATAATCCAATGCTTGGGTTAAAGTAAATTATTTAAATGATTAAAATTACATCAAATGAACCACCCTTTGTTGGGTTTGCCCATATTTGACCCAACACTGAATTTTTTAGAGTGTAAGTAATAAATGCTCTTTTTAAAAGAATGCAGGCCAGTGAACTGGTCCTGTACGTCATTATGAGGGGATATGAATGTGTGTGCATGAGCTGAACGATCATCTGTGATGCTGCAGATCTGCTGTTGTTCTGGTGAAGTCAAGCTCAACTCTTTTGTGTCTGTGTGTGTGTGTGTGTGTGTGTGTGTGTGTGTAGCTTCTAATGAGACACTAATGCAGACTTGACATTCAGAAACTCTTCTGAACTCCAGCATGTCCACCCAGAGCTTTGACGTCATTTATTCCTCATGTGAGTCCTAAACAGTGTGTTATTATCATTATTTGATTATACTGATTAATGTCATCATTGTTGATTATTTACTTATAATTCAAGCCTTTCTGAGTTTCTTTCTTCTGCTGAACACAAAGGAAGATATTGTGAAGAATGCTGGAAAAAAACAGCTGGTGACTTCCATATTCATCTTCTTTTTACGATGGACGTCAATGGATGCTTTTTCTTTAAGTGTTGTTTGAAAATGTATTGAAAATCTTCACTCTTTAACGAGTGGGGTCTGGATGCAGACTTGGTGCAGTGCAATCAGAGCTGCATCAAATGCTTTTTAATATTCTCACCTAACCCCACCGCTAACCCTACATCACAGTGACGTCACTCACTCCATTGAGTGCATTATGTCTGACATTGGATCGCTAAATCTCAGCTTGTATCATAAAGGCTGCATCCAGATACTATTGGAATATTCAGTCACTGCACGATGTGCATTTATTCATCCATCATTCTCATTTTCACCAGCAGGTGGCGCGTCAGGGCAATAATTGAACGCTTTGATTTGGAAATACAGTAGTAAGTAAAACACTTTGATTTCATTACTTCAAACAGACGTGATGTCAAAGACACTGTCAAACACGGATAGATGTTATCTATAATGATGAACACACAATTTTTAAAGGCGAAAACATAAATGACATACAGTTATGCTTCATATAAGCAGCCTCCCCTCACTTTATGTGTGTGCGTACTGCAAAAAAATGATGAAGTCAAGACAACAAATATTTTTACGTTGCTTTAACTTATTTTAATAAGTTAATCAGGTTTCAATTCAGGTTTCTTTTGTAAGTTGAGATGACTATAAAAGTTTGCTTGACTCAACTGAAAGATTTAGGGCAGCAAACATTTTTTACAGTGTGTGTGTGTGTGTGTGTGTGTGTGTGTGTGTGTGTGTGTGTGTGTGTGTGTGTCAATATTTGTTCTTGCCTGTGCATATTCTAGTCATTATTTATAAACACATCAGCAAAATCAGTGGAACGAAAGGGTTTATCTTTTGTGTGACATTTCCACACTCTAAAATATCATGACAACAAGTCTATGTCAGGTCAAATTATACAACGTTGTAAACCAAATTTGGGTCAAAACAAACAAACTATTGGGTTAAAGAGGATGATTTCAGTTTAACTGAAATAATTAACCCAATGTTGGTTTTGTCCATATTTTACTCAAACTTTGGTTGGAATAACCCAGAGTTTATTAGAACGTATTAGAACGTATTGAGATTGGACTATTGTAACTCATTATACTCTGGGATTAGTCAGAAAACCTTATCCCGGTTACAATTAGTTCAAAATGCTGCTGCAAGGCTTTTAACAGGGACCAAGAAACATGAGCACATTACACCAGTTTTACGCTCTCTGCACTGCCTGTACACTATCGAGTCACTTTTAAAATGCTTCTCTTGATTTTTAAATCTCTACATGGCCTGGCACCTTCTTATCTGTCAGACATTTTAATTGAGCATCAGCCTGGTCGGTCTCTTCGGTCATCTAACCAGAGACTGTTATGCATCTCTAAGTCGAGGCTGAAATGCAGGTGACCGTGCTTTCGCAGTAGCTGGTCCTAGGTTGTGGAATGCTCTGCCCCTCTGTATCAGATCTGTTTCATCCCTGTCTGTTTTTAAATCTAGGTTGAAAACTTACCTCTTTGATTTGGCATTTTATCAGTGAAAATGGTCTGTTTTAGCAATAATTTTATATATATATTTGTTTTTTTATCTGTTTTGATTTGTACTGTGCAGCACATTGGTCAACCTCTGGTTGTGTTAAATAGTGCTATAGAAATAAAATTGACATTGACATTGACATTAATAATGTGTTATTGCACTTTAATAAATGTTGGGTTGTTATAAGTCAAATTTGGGTCAAATTAGCTAATTAGCTAATATATGATTCACCAATCAGGCGATTCCTAACTCACCATAAATAACCAGAGTGTCCTACCTTGGTCATCTTTGTCTTGAAGAATCCCCCCATCCACCCCTTCTCCTCCCCTTTTCCTTGACCGGGCGGCCCGGCGGCCCAGTGGTTCACACTGTTGCCTCACAGCTTGAATATCTCTGGTTAAGGTCTTTACCCAGCCAGTTCACATTTCTGTGTGGAGTTGGCATGTTCTCCCCATGCTTGCGTGGGTTTCCCCCGGGTTCTCCGGTTCCCCCCACAGTCCAAAGACATGCGACATAGGTAAATTGACTAAACCAAATCAGCACCACAGATGAGCTTTCATGGCAATCCTTAATCCCCTATTTGCCTTAACAGCGGGGGAGTTCTCGAGAGCTACCTGAGCTCCATAGATATATACACTAGATATCACATACGGACCCTGAGTATGCGTCAATACCACCGCCATATTTGTACAGTGCTCCCAGGACAAATGTCATTCAACTGCACTAGTCAAGACTAAAGCCAATCTAAAGATGCTGGACTCCCGATCATAAATATATGTATAAATGTTTACATATCTATGGCTCCGGATGGCAAGTCCTCCACTGCACCTTGGTCCCACATTCATTTCAAAGGAGTGCTACCCTGTACTAAAATGGCAGCTCTATTGATGCATCCCTTCTAATAGACAACAATAGAGTAGTGACATCTAATGTAAACATCTATGCCTGAGCTCAAACTCCCCTCTCGCCCTGCAAACAGGATCTTATGAGCTCAGGGCTCTCTCCCGGGACAGCACGCCAAACAAGCTTCATAATCAATCATCAGCTAAGTGTGAACTCTTGAAGGCACCATTAAATATTTGTTTACAGTATATTCAGAAAAGAATAATTCTGCTAACAGTTTGAGAACATTAACTTCAAACAAACAGTCCATTACAGTGATATTTCACCCCAAAATGACAATCTTATACTCGCCCTGCTGTTGTTCTGTTAATGTAAGCTCTTCTGACTGTTTCCTTTTAAAGGAAGTGATCAAATCTTTATTTTGTGTTGTCCGTATTAACGAAAGTGCACGCACAAATTTAATTGGGCTATATTCTCACCTCAGAAAATGTCCTCATTCAACACGCATCATTACATCTGTACATTCACATTAATGAATCCTTTAATCTACAGAGCTGTTGAATGCTTGATTCTGATTGGCTGAGGAACATTCCATTATTGTCAGATAAATGCACGGCTAAAGTAGTTCCGACAGGTCTTGAGCACATTACAGCTCCGTATCACTACGCTGAATAATTTCAGTCATAGATATATACATTAGATATCGCATACGGGGTGTCAATAGTGCCGCCATATTGGTCAGGGCTCAACCGCATTCAACCGCACTTAGTTAAGACGAAGAACAAAGAAAACAAAGCATAAAAACATTTCATTAAGATTTAGTTATTTATGATTTTGTATGTTACCAACTTTTGTGCTCAACAAGTAAAGTTATTGATGATAATACAGTCACTGCACTGACCATTAGGCAAAAAGCACCAGGCTTATGCTAGTTTGGTTCAAGAAATCAGAATCAGTTTTATTGCCAAGTGTGCTTCACACACACAAGGAATTTGTTTTGGCTACAGAAGCTTCCAGTGTACATAAAGTGACAACACAAAATAAATATAAAAAAAAGACAATAAACATTAAACAGAGATGCAGCTAGTCAAGAAATCTGGATGTTGAGTTGTGTGTACAGATTGTTATAAATATACAGGTTATAAGGTGCTGTGTACAAGTGCGTATGATAAAGTATTGCACATATTTATTGCACAGTAGGGGGATATTTAACTGTTCATAAGGTAGACAGCCTGAGGAAAGAAACTTTTCCTGTGTCTGGCTGTTTTTGCGCTTGGTGCTCTGAAGCGCCGACCAGACGGTAACAGTTCGAACAGGTAGTGTGCTGGGTGTGAGGCATCCAGAGTGATTTTGCGAGCCCTTTTACTCACTCTGGAAGAGTACAGTTCTTGAAGTGTAGGAAGGGTAGTGCCAGTGATTCGTTCAGCAGTCCGGACTATTCGCTGTAGTCTACGGAGGTCGGTTTTGGCAGCTGAGCTGAACCAGACGGTGATTGAAGTGCAGAGGATGGATTGGGTGACAGCTGAGTAGAACTGTAAGAGCAGCTCCTGTGGCAGGTTAAACTTAAAGAACTTATAGAAAAACAGCGAAAAAGTAAATGAAATATGACAGCAAGACGCTGCGGTGCCAGAAACTTGTATCATTGTCGGCTAAGTGAACAGTAGTTTTTGAACTTATAAGGGGGGCACATAGTAGCCCCTTTCCGGCAATTTTCCGAAAAGGGATCATGTGTGAGCTGGCCCTTTTTGAAGATACTGGTAAATTCGTTTCCGGTAAATTTTCCGGAAAGTGAAGCTTTAACATTGCCGGTAATTTGCCGGAATGCTGCGCTGTGTGAACACAGAGGCAAAATTGCCGGAAAGAGTGCGTTCATGATTAACACGCGTTGACACGAGACGTGTACTCCAGCCAATCAGAACACTGAGACGCTTTCACATCCGCGTTGTTTATGAAAATAAAAGCCTTTGAATATTTTTCCAGACACATTTAGCTGCTAGATGTTAGTCAGATAACGTTTCTATGTTCCTTCTTAAACTGTGGAAATAATTATCGATAAAATGCGTATGATAAACCGCCGTTTGTTTACCTTCAAGCTCTGCTTCAGTTGCTTGACGCATGTGCACGTGGTGCTCCGGTGAGCGCCAGCACACACATATTATGTACTTCTCGACATGCGAAAGTGTTCCTCCATCTGTTTTCATCGAAGTAGTTCACAATAGTTATCCATCCACAGAATTTGTGATGTAGTCAAATGTGTAAACAGAGCTGTGGTTCGTGCTTCTGCCTTTGGATGTCTGTAGAACAAAGCAGCTGCATGAATGCTAAAGCTTTAAAAAAAAGTGAAACCATCAACAAACGCCTGACCCCTTGTATGTTTACAAATACAAGCGCAGCCGTTTAGAGGCCATTTCAGCTTAATGATGTCAGGATTTACCTGTATTTTGGAATGGATGTGTGAATTGTATTTTCCGGAAAAATTCCGGAACGTCCTCGTCTGTGTGACCAGCGCTTTTTTGAATCTACCAGTAAGGTCGTTCTGGTAATATTCCGGATATATACCGGCAGGGCCGGAGTGGGACTCCTTTTCAGCCCTGGAGTTTCAAGTCTTAGACCGGCCCACCTCAGTTCACGACTGACTATATTAAAATAAGGTGATTTCCAATACAGTTTCTAATGACACTCTCACGTCTTTAAGGAAACAGCTGTTTTAGAACTTAAATGTTTTTCATAAATATGAGAACATTAAAGGGGAGCTAAATCTCCAACACTATTCTTTAAAACATCACAATAGCCGCATTTCCACTATCGGGCCAGTGCGAGCCAGGGCTTTAATCGGGCCAGGCCGGGCCAATAGCCCGGGAGGTTGAGAAATGAGGCCGAAATCATGTCGCGTTTCCACTGTCGGGCTAGTTGCTCGCAGCGCGTCACGCAAACACCGCCCCCAGAACGTCCCCCGAATCAAACGTCACACAACCCGCCCACTTCAGCGGGAACAAAAAACTCAATTTATAACCACAAACACAACCTGGCATCACTACGAGAGCAGGAAGATGGAGAACACCGAAGCGATTGCTTTTTTACTGTTTGTGGTCTGTTGGTGTAAGGCCAGACAGCGATCCCTAGATAAGGACATTCGAGTTCGGCGGCATTTCGAACACAGATTTTGGCTGCAAGGCGCAAAAGAGCAGCCGAGCGACGAGAACGACGATAGCAAAACAAATGTAAGGGAAGAAAGCATCTTGTCTCCTCTTTACCTGACAGGAAAACTCCGCCTTTGTACGTAACCCCGCCTCGAAGCCCCAGTTGGCCCTCCTTGGCCCAAGGTATTCGGCGGGCCGAAAAAGGCCGGACACTGGCCCCAAGGAAGCCCCGCTTTGGCCCGATTACGCCCCGGAAGTGATAGTGGAAACGCGACTGGCCTTGGCTCGCTCGCTTTAGGCGCGATAGTGGAAAGGCGGCTAATGTCCTTTCCTGCAATATCTGAATATTTATTCTGTGCAAACTTCTTTATAGATATCCAGTCCATTGTAACGGTGGTCACACAAAAATAAAAATAAATATGTACACCTATATAAGTAACCCAAACAGTATTATACGTCTTAACACTAAAAATGAAAAAAGAATTACCCAGGTGAGGTTCGAACTCAGGTCAGCAACGGCATCGCAACGTGCTGATCACTGGACCACAACGGCGCTGTTATACCAGTGCGTTTGGAAGAAAATGCAAGTAATACACTGACATCTGCAAGACAAAAACCACAGTATTACTTTCTATTGATGGCTTAATCTTTTTCTCCCCTTTTAAGATTTCTGACCAAGTTATCTCAGATTTATTAATATAGTGAATCGTCTGAGTTTCATTGAGCAGGTGTAATATTCATTAATATGAATTATTTGAATTCTTATATTCACTAAGGTGCCGCTGTTTGCGGTCGAATGATAGTTACGTCATCATTAACCTGCAGGCTGCATTTTGCTCATGGGGCTGCAAGAAAATAAATAAAAAGAGCCGAGCTACAGCAAAATGATGAATAAAAAGAGTGAGGCTGTGGTCAAATAAATAAATAAATAAATAAATGAAAAAAGTGACTGCTGAGAGTGCAAGCAGCTAGGTACACCGGCCCTCGCGGCCAAAAAAACGGACCGGCCCACTAGGAATTAGCCAATCTGGGCCTGTATACCGGTATCGCTGTGTGAAAGGGGCTAGTGCCTCAATGTGCATCCTGTCGACCCTAAATTACTGATTATTAAAACGTTTATATACTATTTAGATCAGAAAGCGTGATGTGCACATTGAGATACAGGGATATCAATAGTTCACACGAATCGTTCATAACGGAGATTCATTCACAAACAAATCACCCCCTCCGTAGCTTAGAAGTGAAGGGGGTGTATTTCAGGATATATGGATTAGATCAAATTTAACAGGGTGGGAGGATAATACATTTGCATGCACACAAATACACGCTTTGTCAGCAATGCCCGTGGGATCGACTCACATATCAATGTAGGAAAGTGATGTAAATTTAGGATTTTGGTCATTTAAAAAATATACTTGCATTAAAAACTCCCGTTCACATAGATATAGATCTGTCACTACACCTTGGTCCCACATTCATTTCAAAGGAACACTACCCTCTACAAAGATGGCGGCTTTATTGACGCATTTCTTCCAATAGACAACAATAGCATAGTGCAGTGTTTCCCAACCCTGTTCCTGAAGGCACATCAACAGTACACATTTTCATCCTCTCCCTAATCAAACACACCCGAATCAGCTCATCAACACATTAGAAGAGACTTTAAACCTGAAGTTAATGGGTCAGATAAGGGAGATCTCCAAAATATGTACTGTTGGTGTACCTCCAGGAACAGGGTTGGGAAACACTGATGTAGTGTATATATGTAGCGCGTACTCAGTGGTGCTCGATTTGCTACTAGTTTAGCACTTTGAAATCGCCTGGACCAGCAATCAGAAGGAAAAGGATTCGACTCAAGAGCAAAAAAAAGTAAGTAGAATATGTATAAGTATACTTTCACTATTAAACAATTTAAAAGAGTAAAGTAATTTGAATAATAAGACCACAAAATAAAGAAGATGTCAAAAGTTAAATGCACAGTTCAGAAAATTCAATAGGAAACAGTTCAATTCAAACATCAAAAATTCAATAGGAAACAGTTCAATTCAAACATCAAGGTCCAGTGTTCTGTTAGGGCTCAGATACTAAAAGTCTGGGCTCTTAATGTTCAGTTCAGTTCGCAAAAAAAAAGTAGAAAAAAAATATAGCAATGTTCCTCAACGATGAAAAGTTTAATCCAAAAATTGGGAAAAAATATATATATAATCCACAAAAAATCCAGGAAGCAAAAGTAAAAAAAAATATAAATCAACTGGTTCGATCCTACCAGATTTGATGACTGATCCCTTTGTGTCTCACCAGTCACAAATTGATGGGGTGGCTCGCCAGTCCAAACCGGACGGAATGCTCAGGATGGACAGTTCTCAATCACGTCTCAAGAAGAAATGTAGATGATAATAAAAGAAGGAGAGGAAAAAAAAGGGAATAGCAGCTCTCTGAGGGAATAGATGTTAAAGTATAATAGATTCGTCAGGTCTCCTCTCACTTTTGTCAGTTGCTAGGTCTCAAACTGTCAAGCATTACTGATAGTTTCTCACAGTATCAAACAAATATGAAGTTATTTGTTAATAATCGCTGGAATATTAAGCAGTGTACATCTATTAAGCTCGCGCTCTCTCGTTCAAGTTCGATCGTGTTCTCTCGCACTCTGGCTGTGCGCGCATTCAACAGGGGCGGAGCTAACTTCCGGGTAACTTCCGACTTCAGGTTAAAAGTCTCTCAGGAGTTTTATTCTTTTTCTTCCTATCTCTTTACTTGCATAGCAATCAATCTTTAAATTTCTATTTCTTCTTAAGTATTATTGTAAAAATCATTAGATAAATAAATTAAGCAGTCATGTAAGCTAGATTATTGATCTGGGTTACATATATATATATATATATATATATATATATATATATATATATATATATATATATATATATATATATATATATATATATATATATATATATATATCTATGGATTTCAGTTATTCCACAGTCCAAAATCACATCGAAACCCAAGGCTTTGTAGATGTGTGTGAAACTAGTGCTTCACACAGGAACAGTTTGAGGACAAAAACCTGACAAATAAAGTCTGAAACACAACATCTGAACTGTGCCTTTACGTGCGGTAACCATAGTATGAATGCAATAATGGACTCTGTATTTAGCATCAGCAGAGCTTTCAGAAACTGACCTGCTTCATCATGCATCTTCCAGCCCAGTGTTATACACAGTCAATACCTGTAGTAGGATTTACAACACAATAGAATCAATTAACCAATCAATACACGTGTCTCTTAATCAGATGCAGGACATAAAGCACAGCGGCTTCATGAACTGTTTATCACTGCACAAGATAGAAGAGAAGCAGATGTGACCTTTCAGCCTTTCTGTAAAGACATTATTCAGCTCACCTGATGCTTTCTGAGCTCAAATGCAGAAAATGAAGAGCTTTATGAATCCCAAAGGAGATATAGAGGTTTCCTGTAACACTCAGTGTGCATCTGTATTGATTAACACACTGTACATAAGAATATCCCTTATGGTGTTGCTGTTAATGATCAGTATTGGTATATCCAGCTAACAGGGAGCAGAAACAAACAATTCTGCTCAAAATGTTTTTTACAATATTAACATTTGATACAGGCAAAATGATTCGCTCTCTTATGATTTTATTCAAATATTTAAAATGTTTAAGGATTGTTTCAAGAGTTCCCACTTAGATATGCTTGGCGTATAAAGCAGGTTTGTCATGCTGTCCCGGGAGAGAACCCTGAGCTCGGAGATATTTGAGCCCAGGGCTCCCGCCCGGTCGATAAGCATATCAGGAGATCCGAGATCAGGTAGGTCTCGAGAGCTCCCCTTTTAGAAAAGGGAGGAAAAGGAGGAGATGGGGTGGCAGGAGGGATTCTTCCAAACGAAGATAAAACATTAGGGAGAAAATGATCCATTTATAGTCAACTAGGATCACTCTGATTGGATTATTACTGATTACAGATGAGTGGCCAGACGTGCTCAATCATATCACGTGCTCCGCTCCAAATTAGTTTATGAAACTTCACTTAAATGATTTTTTGTTTTTGCTGAAATAAAATTAGTTAAAAAAATATATACTGTTTACTCAAGCCTAACTACTGAAATGTATTTAACACTTTCTATAAAAGGCTTTTTTGGTGCCGCAGCTTAAAGACGCCTCTCATATGGAGAATGAAGTCACATGCGTTGCTCAGGTGTGAGTTTCTCACAGACTTCAACAGAGTATAAAAATCTTGATAGTTCTGTGGGTCTCGTCTATCAAATCTGAGCTTTATTTTGTATTTTCTATTGGATTCGGATCAGGTGATTGGCTGGGCCATTCTACAGCTTGATTGTCTTTCTCTGAAAGCATTTAAGAGTTTCCTTGGTTGTGTTTTGGATCATTGCCTTGCTGAAATGTCCACCCTGGTTTCATCTTCATCCTCCTGCTAATGCAGATGTTGGACTGAAGCAGCTGATATTCATTTGCACTGAGGAAGGGCAGAGGGTTGCTGAAGAACTACTGAGAGACTTCAGCTGCTGTCTGGGCTTTCACTGCCAAATACACCTCCCTTTCTTCATCTGTTCAATACTTTTTCCCTGCATCATTTCATTTTATTAAGCATAACTTGTAAACTAATTAGATTTGTTTTCTTTGCATCTATCTATCTATCTATCTATCTATCTATCTATCTATCTATCTATCTATCTATCTCTCTATCTATCTATCTATCTATCTGTATGTGTGTGTGTGTGTGTTTAAATATATATATATATATATATATATATATATATATATATATATATATATATATATATATATATATATATATATATATATATCTAGATAGATAGATAGATAGATAGATAAGTATCTTGCAAAATTAGTAAAAAAATATCATGTACTGTCATCATGACAAAGACAAAAAATTAGTTATTAGAAATTAGTTATTAAAACTGTTCAAAAAAAGTGTTAAAAAATAAAAGCTTTCCATTAAAAAATGCACTTTAGAAAATTTGAAAAAGAATTAAACTTTCAGCTAATAATTTTTACAGTCAAACTATCTTTATGTAAACTTATATATTTATATGATTATTAGTGCATATTGCATTTACCTGAAATGGTTCTGTAAAATATACTTGGAGAAATATTTATCATTCATTTTCCTTCGGCTTAATCTCTGATTTATCAAAGGTCGCCACAGTGGAATAATCCGCCAACTATGTTTTACGCAGTGGATTCCCTTCCCTTCCTCATACACTATGGCCAATTTAGTTTATTCAATTCCCCTATAGCGCATGTGTTTGGATTGTGGAGGAAACCCACACCAAAACGGGGAGAACATGCACTGGACTCAAACCAGCGACCTTCTTGATGTGAGCTGACAGTGCTAACCACTTGGCCACCGTGCCGCCCCCTATATAATTATATTTATTTACTTTTGTATTGATGTATAAATGTCATTTGTGCAGTAATTCAATCTCTGTATAGCCGTGCAGAATATAAAATACACCTCAAATCTCAGAATAAAAGCAAGGAATACATAATAATATAGCAAAGAGGAAAAGTCATTTATTGAGCAAATAAATCTTTGCTTAAAACAAAAACAGAGTAAGAAACATTTTCCATAGAAAACCCCTCTGTTTGTACACAGTTTTGCCCTTTGTAAGTGATAAAACGTTTCTACTAATCCCAAACGGACTGTCAACACCACAGGAAAATCAATAAAGCACAGACAGGCAATAGAGTTTCTGATACAAAAATAAACCTGGCCTGCAATAAAAGGCACATTTGCTCCAGTCATCACTGAATGCACCTGCAAAGTGGACAAGCATTTAACACACTGAATTAAAGGTGCTGTGTGTGGGTTTTTGGCTCCTCTAAAGCATTAAAATACCATGATATGTTTGCAGATATTCAGAAACATGCTCAGTGAACATTCTTGTTTATCTGAAAAACAATGCTGAAGTCAAATATTTCAGCACCCCGGGTTGTGTTGGTGGAAAACCGCATACAGTGTTGCCAGATTGGGCGGTTTCGAATTTGATTGATTGTGCAATAAAAAATGGCTCAGGCGGGTTGACAAAATTTCAACCCAGGCTCATTCCGAAAACGTAGTCCCGAGGACGTTTCTGGAGACCGCGAAATACGTCCCCGGAGGTAAGTATTTTTGCAGTTTTTGGTTTTCGCAAATCCGCGAGAGGCCGCTGTGTGCACCTTTTTGGCTTCTCGGACATCTCCCACGAGTGCCGTTCGCGCCCGCGCTGTTCTTGCGTGAACCCACCAGAGGCCGCTGTCGAACGAACGGCTGTCTGTCCGACTGGCTGAATGATTGACTAGGCGACTGGCCAATCGGCCGGCCGACCCACCCTCCTCCTTCCCCGAACCCAACCAATTTTACAGATTGACCCGCCCGCCCTAAACCCAACCAACGATTTACAAAAGCCGTCTGGAAAAAGAAAAGCCCTCGTCCGATTTTTTTTTTTTTTACCACATTTTCGGATTTTACCACACTCTCACCCTGTTATCAACCTCTTCACTTTATTTCCTGGATTCTGTTTTAGTCTTATCTGATTTCTGGAATCGTTCTTCCCCGGACTCAAACCCGGTCATCGTCGTCATGGTCAGCTCCTCTCTTCCGTCTCAAGTCCGCTGACGCACAGGACGAGCTAACCGGACAAACTGGTTGTGGCGGGAAAGCCCTCCACACGAAGGCAAGCGGTCAGCCGGCAAGCGCTAAAAGGAACGGCGTCATACCGCCCCGCAACGTTCGCTTAAAAAATGAAATGCAGCCGTACGTACCTCCGGCTACATAATTCGCGGTCTCCAGAAACGTCCTCGGGACTACGTTTTCAGAATGAGCCTGGGTTGCAAAATTTGGGCAGTTTGGAAACTTTCATTCATTCATATTCTTTTCAGCTTAATCCCTTTATTAATCCGGGGTCGCCACAGCGGAATGAACCACCAACTTATTCAGCAAATGTTTTATGCAGCCGATGCCCTTCCAGCTGCAACCCATCTCTGGGAATCATCCATACACTCTCATTCACACACTTTGGACAATTTAGCCTACCCAATTCACCTGTACCGCATGTCTTTGGACTGTAGGGGAAACAGGAGAACCCGGAGGAAATCCACACGAACGCAGGGAGTACATGCAAACTCCACACAGAAAAGCCAACTGAACCAGGCTCAAACCAGCAACCTTCTTGCTGTGAGGTGACAGCAGTACCTACTGCGCCACCTGAAACTTAAATTTTATGTCCAATTTTGTAAACAAAACGTAACTGTGTGCTGTAACCATTCAGTTAGTCGTGACCAATATGTAGCACAAACTGCGTTAGCCCTCCCGCAAGCAGGTGAAGGAAAGTTTATCCAAATCTGACTCCCCTTATCGTGCACGAGCTTCACACAGCGCCTGCAGTTAAACTCACAGCGGTTTATCATCAAATGTTCATCGATCAGTTTTCCCCACAACTGACAGCAAGAACGAACATAGAAGCGTTGCCTGATTGACAAGCAGGATCTACATGTGTTTAAAAGAATGTAAAATGCAAACGGGCCAAATTTAAGCATTTACACCATCATGCATCTACCTGAATCTATACTAGGAATCCATAGAGCTGCTGTGGAAGCTGGGACCCCAGTGTCCTGTTTCTGTTGTGTCAAACAAGTCATCGTTTGTCGATTCCAAATGAATTATTTTTAGGCTCAGCAGATTTACTAGAGACACATTGGAGCACACTAGTAAGTAAGTAAGTAAGTAAGTAAAGATTTATTTATATAGCACCTTTTCCAGACATTGAGTCACAAAGTGCTTAACAATAAGAGAAGACAAGTAAAAGAACACATGACAGTAAAAGAAAACATGCTAAAACATATTAAAACTGATTAAAAATCCAAATACAGAAACACTAATACTGTTCATTAAAAGCTTGACCAATAAGGTGCGTCTTTAAATGCTTTTTAAATAGTTCAACTGATCCCAGAGTTCTCAGTGCGGCCATGGGGCCATCACACAGAAAAAATGGCATTCAGACTCACATTATTAGCATTTAACACTGAATAAAGCACATGAGGTGTACCTGAGATGATTGTCTAGTTTTCTGTTGTTCACCTGTGAGTAATAGAAGCCGTTTCTAATATATCAATTCAATAAAAAACTCCTTTAAATATGGAGAATATTCCTTCTATCGGGTGCCGTTGCTTTTATTTAAAACACAGTTTAAATCACTCACTCCTGTCCTCAATCTGGCAACCTGCGCTTGCGTTTGTTTTGATCCAGGAGTGCAATACCTAGGTCAACCTCTGGGGGTCAAACTTACATACTGCACCTTTAATATAAACATTTAAGCAGTTCACATGTACAGTACTGTTGTTGAGAAAACAGTAGCATAAAAAATAATCAGCCTTTTTTTTTAAGGAAAATAATACAGATGCATAATTCCTGTAAATGGATTATAGTTTGCCAATGGGTCGCGATATGGTTGCTAGAATATTCTAGATGGTTGCTAGGGTGCTGCTATGAAGTTGCTAGGATGTTCTGGGTGATTGCAAAGGCTTCATGATGTGGTTATCAGGGAGTTGCTATAGGAGGTTGCTAAGATGCACTGGCTAGACCATCGATATGTGGTTGCTAAGATGTTCCAGGGGATTGTCAGGGAGTTGCTACAGTTTGAGGTTGCTAAGATGCCCCAGGTAGATTATTGCTACAGTATGTGGTTGCAAAGATGTTCTAGGGAGTTGTCAGGGAGTTGCTACAGTATGTGGTTGCTAAGATGCACTGGGTGGTTTCCAGGGCAATTCTATATGGTTGCTAAGATGTTCTATGGGGTTTTCAGGGAGTTGATATGTGGTTGCTAAGATGCACAGTGTAGACCATCGCTATGTGGTTGCTAAGATGTTCCAGGGGGTTGTCAGGGAGTTGCTACAGTTTGAGGTTGCTAAGATGCCCCAGGTAGACTTTTGCTACAGTGTGTGGTTGCTAAGATGTTCTAGGGGGTTGTCAGGAATTTGCTACAGTATGTGGTTGCTAAGATGTTCTAGATGGTTGCTAAGATGCACTGGGTGGTTTCCAGGGCAATTCTATATGGTTGCTGAGATGTTCTATGGGGTTTTCAGGGAGTTGATATGTGGTTGCTAAGATGCACAGTGTAGACTATCGCTATGTGGTTGCTAAGATGTTCCAGGGGATTGTCAGGGAGTTGCTACAGTTTGAGGTTGCTAAGATGCCCCGGGTAGACTATTGCTACAGTATGTGGTTGCTAAGATGTTCTAGGGGGTTGTCAGGAAGTTGCTACAGTATGTGGTTGGTAGGATGTTCTAGATGGTTGCTAAAATGCACTGCATGGTTTCCAGGGCAATTCTATATGGTTGCTAAGATGTTCTATGGGGTTTTTTGAGAGTTGATATGTGGTTGCTAAGATGCACAGTGTAGGGCATCGCTATGTGGCTGCTAAGATGTTCCAGTGGGTTGTCAGGGAGTTGCTACAGTTTGAGGTTGTTAAGATGCCCCAGGTAGACTTTTGCTAGTGTGTGGTTGCTAAGATGTTCTAGGGGGTTGTCAGGAAGTTGCTACAGTATGTGGTTGCTAAGATGTTCTAGATGGTTGCTAAGATGCACTGGGTGGTTTCCAGGGCAATTCTATATGGTTGCTAAGATGTTCTATGGGGTTTTCAGGGAGTTGATATGTGGTTGCTAAGATGCACAGTGTAGACCATCGCTATGTGGTTGCTAAGATGTTCCAGGAGGTTGTGAGGAAGTTGCTACAGTTTGAGGTTGCTAAGATGACCCGGGTAGATTATTGCTACAGTATGTGGTTGCTAAGATGTTCTAGGGGGTTGTCAGGGAGTTGCTACAGTATGTGGTTGCTAAGATGCCCCAGGTAGGCAATTGCTACAGTATGTGGCTGCTAAGATGTTCTAGGTAGTTGCTAAAATGCTCTGAGTGGTTGCCAGGGCATTGCTAGGTGGTTTCTAAAATGTTTTAGAGGGTTGACAGGGAGTTGCTATGAGGTTGCTAAGATACACTGGGTAAACCATCACTATGTGATTGCTAGGACGTTTAAGGTGGGTTGTTAAGATGCTCTGGGTAGTTGTCAGGGCATTGCTAAGTGGTTTCAAAAATGTTCTAGAGGGTTGACAGGGAGTTGCCATGAGGTTGCTAAGATGCACTGGGAAGATCATCGCTATGTGATTGGTAAGGTGTTCCAGGGGGTTGTCAGGGTTTAACTATGAGGTTGCCATAGGCATGGGTACATCATAACTATGTGGTTGCTAAGATGTTCTAGGGGGTTGCCAGGGTGTCGCTATGAGGTTGCCATTGGCCTGGGCAGACCATTGCTATGTGGTTGCTAAGATGTTCTAGATGGTTGCTAAGACGCTCTGGGTAGTTGTCAGAGCATTGCTATGTGGTTGCTAAGATGTTCTAGGGGTTGCCAGGGTGTCGCTATGAGGTTGCCATAGGCCTGGGTAGACCATTGCTATGTGGTTGCTAAGATGTTCCAGGTGGTTGCTAAGATGCTCTGAGTGGTTGCCAGGGCATTTCTATATGGTTGCTAAAATGTTCTAAGGGGTTGCCAGGAAGTCGCTATGTGGTTGCAAAGATGTTCTAGGTGGTTTTAGATATGTTTACACTAATCATGATCATACATGCACAGAACACAATCAAATATCTACTGGTGAATTTAATATGGTTTGAACTGAAATGAGCAATAAATCAAATAATTCTATCATGTCAGGACGAGTATATATTTGGTTTAATCTCACTAAACTTCTTAAAAACACTCCTAGGTCATCTTTTACTCCAAAACCTAAAGAAAACACACCACATATTTCTGCATACACACAAAAAAGGGAAAAAATAGTCATATTATTGAATACATTAAACGGCATAATTAAAATTAAATAATTAAAGTTATATAATTAACTACAAAAGCTTATTTTATGAATACATTTACAATTTATGTGTGAAAATGTGGCCAGATAAAAATGATTATTTGTAATTATATTAACATTACTAAAAGATAATAATAATAATAATTAGTAGCAGCAGCAGTATGTAACAGTATGCAGAGCTCAGCATAAATGAGCACATCTCTTACAGAGCTCTCCTTTAAATACATTCTATAGGATGCTTTACAGTAATATTTTTGTATATATATATATATATATATATATATATATATATATATATATATATATATATATATATATATATATATATATATATATATATATATATGCTTCGGTTTCCCCCACAGTCCAAACATGTGCTATAAGGGAATTGAATAAACTAAATTGGCTGTAGTGTATGTGTGTGAATGAGAGTGTATGGGTGTTTCCCAGTACTGGGTTGCAGCCAGAAGGGCATCCGCTGTGTAAAACATATGCTGGATAAGTTGCCAGTTATTCCGCTGTGGCGAACCCTGATTAATAAACGGACTAAGCCAAAAAGAAAATGAATGAATGGATGAAAAGAGATGTTTTCAACTAGGTATGCCTGGAATATGCACACACCCTCTCAATATGCGCACACAAGCCTCGCACCTCCATTGGAAAACTTGTGCGCACAAAATTCGAGATGTGACAACAGCCGATGTCACAGCCTTGCACAAAGAGGTCTGTGATGAATGCATGGCGAAAAAAAATTCTGATTATTTCTTCTGATTACTTCTGATATTTGGTCAAGCAGAACACTGGAGCCTTACTTGAGTTGGACAGCACACACAGTTGTCCATTTATGTGTTTTGACAGTATGTTCTAGAGACAGTATGTTACACCTTTACTAGATTTTTATTTATTCTTTGCCATATGTCTGTTTTAGAAACATCGGTAACACTTTATTTTGATGGTCCATCTGAGTATTAGTAGACTGTTTGCTTAATATCAGTTAATACTGCTCCTTCAACAGACATTTAACTGACTATAAAAAACTTTGCAAGTACATGTCAACTTACACTAACCCAAACCTAAGAATTAGTTGGCATGTAGATGTAATGTAACTTAAATTCAACAAATAAAGTGTGACCGAGCCATGTTACTGGTCTTTGATAAAGATCCACTTGTTTTCCTTTAGAAATATGTGACAGATTCACACTGTAAGACGTCTGTGTGTGAAAAAATCGTGATTAAACTCAAAATTGCAATATTATTCAACAAAATTGTGATTTTTTTCTCGGCCATATCGCACAGCCCTATTTTAATGTACATAACTGTTTAATAAAACTGTTTAAATGCAGCAAAATACTGTCCACAGATAAACTAATTTTCAAAAGGGGGTGTACTCAAGTATGCTGGTCACTGCATATTATGATGTAATCAAATTATTGTCATTAATAACAATAGTAATAAATAAAATGTACCTTTTTTCTTTGGAGGTAAAATATGCTCTACACTGTCAATAATATCTGTTAATGAACAGCTTCTGTATTCAGTGATTCACAAGTGTTTATTTACGGTTGTGAATTGCATTATGGGTTGTTGATCTCTGCTCTATCCACATTTGAAGTTGAAAATTCAACTCTACAGTTTAACAAAGTGACTTTTATTGACATTTTAGTAGTTTGAGATAATATAATGTATAAGAAATGATATCTCCCAGCTATTGATTCAAACTGAGATGTCATGTTAGCCACCTAGTTCACATGTTTTGGCCCTGTCCTGCTTAGTTTCCTTCATGGGAGTCTGTTTTTTATTCATTTTCAGGAATTACATCTAGTAAATTGATACTTTTGCGTAAATTGGCCTGTTTGGAGTCCTCCCCCCTGACTGTGAGCTACCTTTTTATTTTTCTGAATTAATAGCATTTGTCATTATTAGCTAAGTGGAGTATTTTAATCCTGTGGAAGTCTCCCCAACCCCTATCCCATACTCAGTGGACTAAAGACGCCTGATTTTTTTGTTAAATTAGAATGAATATATATATATATAGTCTGAATAAATATAGCCAAATAAACATTTGGTTGCCATTCTTGGAGCATGTCAAATCTCTGAAACTTAAAGCAGTTACTGCAGAATGATTGGTTGCCCATCTTGCACTTTTAGTCTGTTCCAGATAAGTACTAGCCTGATATAGCACAAGCATGCAACTCTTTCTTGATATATATTTTACTTTCCCATTGTTTTCTTTGATTATCTTTATTTATTTCACCTAATACACACACTGCCAACCTCAACGTTTGGTACTGACCTGTTTATATGCTTAATTTGTATAAGGAATGCACATCATATAGTGTGTGTTGCACAATATGAGGGTTATAGTGTGTTTTTTTATCAATTCTGTACTGTTATATATGTTTTTTCTATTTCTTCTGTTATTTTCTCTGTTACTTTTGTATGTTTAATTGTCACAAAAATCTGAAATAAGTCTGTAAAATAACAGAAAATGTACTGGCAGAATATTACAAGGTTTTCTTTAACCGTAACACCAACCCAGACTTTATTATATCCCTGCTAACTATTAAAAATGTTCATTAAAGTCACTTTTTCCAAACACTTCAAGGTTAAAAGTTGCTGGAAGAAAGATCAAGCTTCCATAATGCAATTAAAATCCAGAAATAAACAGGGAAAACTAAAAACTTGAATCACAAAATACTGAAAACTGCAAATTTACGGTTATTTTTTACAGTGCAAACTAGTTGTTTTCTTTATTTCTCCACCAGTGCAGCATTTACACAAGCGCGTAATCGAACTGTCCTCTCTCCAATCCGTCTTTATGATCTGACCAGGATGAGGACGGCATGCTGCTGTACGGGTCCAGGAGAATCCGGAAACAGCGCACCAGCAGAAACACCAGAAACAGCAGCAGGAGACCCACAAAGCAGAGCGCCGTGCCCTGCTCGCTGTCCGGAGCCAGCAGGAGCCCCGCTGTGGCCCCGGGATCCGAGACGGGGGCCAGAGACGACGCTAGATTGTACTCCATCAGAGGACTTTCACTCATCTTCAGTTCAAGAAAAGCACATGAGATCGCCTTAAAATCCCTCCTGCTTCCACTGCATCACACTGAGATCAATCACATGGAGAGCAAACGGAGACTCCTGTCAGGGTTAAATGCAGCTAAAAGAGAAAAAGAAATGTATTTTATTTCAGCTAGAGACTACAGCAATATTTCTCATTTTAACTCAAGTTAAACTTAAACAGAACATCCACTCTAATTAAATAAATAAATTAAAAAATTTACAAAAAATAGCATATTTTAAAATAAATAAACAAAGACAACAAAATGCAACAGAATGACAGGAACAGAAATAAAATCTACGTATTTTATTTCAGCTAGTCACTAAGGCTATATTTCTCATTTGAAAAAAGTTGAACTCAAACTCGAACATTGAACTAATTAAATAAATAAATAAAATAAATTCATCATAAATGAAAAATGAAAACAAAATGCAACAAATTTTGTGTAATATAAATAAAAAAACTTATTCTATTTCAGCTAGTCTAGTATATGATCTCATATATATATATATATATATGATCAGATGGAGAGCAAACAGTGACTCCTGCCAGGGTTAAATGCAGCAAAAAATATAAAATTACAAAAAGCAACTTTTTTTATTTTAGCTAGACACTGATGAAATCAACGTATTTTATTTCAGCTAGTCACTAAGGCTATATTTCTCATTTGAAAAAAGTTGAACTCAAACCCGAACATTGAACTAATTAAATAAATAAAAATTAACAATTAATCAAAAAATAGCATATTTTAAAATAAATAAACAATGACAACAAAATGCAACAGAATGACAGGAACAGAAATAAAATCAACGTATTTAATTTCAGCTAGTCACTAAGGCTATATTTCTCATTTGAAAAAAGTTGAACTCAAACTCAAACATTGAACTGATTAAATAAATAAATAAAATAAATTCATCATAAATAAAAAATTTAAACAAAATGCAACAAATTTTGTGTAATAGAAATAAAAAAACTTATTCTATTTCAGCTAGTCACTAAGACAAAATTTCTGGTTGTTTAAAAAGTTTTACTGAAACCGAACTAATTCATAAATATTAATAAATAAATTTATCAAAAATGACATATTTTAAAATACATTAAAAATGACAAAAAAATGCAACAAAATTACTGAAACTACATTAAAAAAATTTAATATTAATGAAAATTATGATAAAATAAAATATACTATATATATATATATATATATATGATCTCATATATATATGATCACATGGAGAGCAAACAGTGACTCCTGCCAGGGTTAAATGCAGCAAAAAATAGAAAATTACAAAAAGAAACTTCTTTTATTTTAGCTAGACACTAATGAAATATTTCTCATTTAAATTTTTTTTTAACTCAAATCGAACATCAACTAATTAAATAAATAAATTAATCAAAAAATGACATATTTTAAAATAAATTAAAAATGATAACAAACGCAACAAAATGACTGGAACAGGAATAAAATTAACGTATCTTATTTCAGCTAGTCACTAAGACAAAATTTCTCATTTTAAAAAAGTTGAACTCAAACCAAACTGAATACATAAATAAATTAATTAAAAAAAAAATCACATATTTTAAAATAAATTAAAAATGACAAAAGAAATACAACAAAATTACTGAAACTACATTGATTAAAAAAAAAATAATAATAATATTGATTACGCTAAAATAATCAGTAATTTCACACCTGTCTTCTGAAGACACCTTGATACCTTAACCTTTAATCAGGTTAAGACCCTATATGGTAACTTTACTGATATTGATTAATATCCAATATTTATATTTAAACAAGAAAAATTGTGTGCATGTATATATATATATATATATATATATATATATATATATATATATATATATATATATATATATAGTTGAAGTTGAATTATTAGCCCCCGTTTATTTTTCCCCCAATTTCTGTTTAACGGAGAGCAGATTTTTTCAGCACATTTCTAATCATAACAGTTTTAATAAATCATTTCTTATAACTGATTTCTTTTATCTTTGCCATGATGACAGTAAATAATATTTGACTAGATGATTTTCAAGACACTTCTATACAGCTTAAAGTGACATTTAAAGGCTGAACTAGGTTAATAAGGTTAACTAGGCAGGTTAGGGGAATTAGGCAAGTTATTGTATAACGATAGTTTGTTCTGTAGACTATCGAAAAAATAAATAGCTTAAAGGGGCTAATAATATTGTCCTTAAAATGGTTCATAAAAAATTAAAAACTGCTTTTATTCTAGCTGAAATAAAACAATTAAGACTTTCTCCAGAAGAAAAAATATTATCAGACATACTGTGAAAATTTCCTTGCTCTGTTAAACATCATTTGGGAAATATTTACATATATACACACATATACACACATATACACACACACACACACACATATATATATATATATATATATATATATATATATATATATATATATATATATATATATATATATATGCATATATATTCTTTTATCTGTTATACAAATATATTTGCAGAGTAACTAAATTTTTCAACGAATATATTTGTCAGATGCTTAAGATACATGCTTAAGAAACAATGAATTGAGTCGGAAACTAATGTCAGTATATCATCAATATAAAGTTCATAAGTACTGTAATAACACCCAGAAACACTCCAGGTGTCCTATAAAAGGTTAAACTTCATATATCTTAATCACTCAAAAAATCTGAGATCTTAATATGAAGTACTTTCAACCAAACAAACAAAAAAAAACAGCTTTTTTTTATCATTTCATGTCAAATAATGAGAGCTTATGACTTTATGCTTCAAATGCATGACAAATAGACTCCTCAGTGTCTGTTTCTAGCTCTGCATTTGGTAGAAAAATCTTTAAGTACGTAAAACGGCTCTCTTGTAATGAAAAAGCAACATCTGAGCACTAAAATGGCCTCTTTTTTCAGCCTCCGGAGAAATAATCAGCATAGATGCATGTGTGCACTGCAAAGAATGTCTCTTGCTAACAGTTTTTGACTTGTTTCTTGTCCAAATATCTTAAAATGATTAAATCAAGAAACATTTTCTAGACTAGTTAAAATATTGTTGTTATGAAGCGGACAGGAGACAGAGGTAAGGAAACGTTAGGGTGTTTATTAAATGACAACAAGGAGCACATGAAGGATAGCCAGGAGGATCAGGAATGATGTTGGGGTCTTTTCCTCCGTGGCTGGGTAACAGGAATACACGAGGATGGACAGCACACACCAGATACAGCTGACAGAGGATGACACAGACTTGGAAGGACTGGGAGACAGGACGATTCGGGTGGACCAGGAAGACTAGGAGGAATACAAAGAGAACAGGTAAGTAAAGCGTTTGTTTTAGCTGAGGATGACTACGCTGAGTGGTCGCTCAGTTGTCCGCTTTCGTCGAGACGAGCCCGGACAATGAGCGACTGGAGTGCTGTGCTTTTATCTGGTGCTCGTGAATGTGATGCAGCTGTGTGCTCATTAGAAGTCAGGTGATGGTGATCTTCGTGAGTGGGGATCGTGAGAGCCTGACCAATCCGTGACAGTACCCCCCTCCCCAGGGCCCGCTCCTGAGGGCCGACACCTCCGACGCCGTGGTGGTCTCCCTCTGCCTCTAGGCGCTGGGAACTCAGGGTGGCTCTCATGAAACTCCACCATGAGACTAGGATCGAGAATATCAGCTCTGGGAACCCATGTCCTTTCTTCGGGGCCGTACCCTTCCCAGTCCACCAGGTACTCCAACTGGCCACCACGACGTCGGGAACGCAAGATCTCCTTCACTGCGTAGACGGCTCCTTCTTCTAGGAGCAGTGGAGGAGGGGGTTCCTCTTCGTGGTCAGGCTCTGTGGAGGGAAGAACAGGATCGTGATAGGGTTTCAGGAGTGATACGTGGAATGTAGGGTGAATACGGTAGTGAGAGGGTAATTGTAGTTTGTAGGTGACGGGGTTAACCTGTTCCACGATGGTGAAGGGACCAACAAATCGGGGACTTAACTTGCGAGAGGGCAGTCGCATGCGTATGTCCCGGGTGGATAGCCACACCTTTTGTCCGGGTGTGTATCTGGGTTCTTCAGACCTTCTTCTATCGGCGGTTACCTTGCTTCGACGGACTGCCCTCTGCAGATGTTGATGAGCCTCGTCCCAGACTCTCTCGCTCTCCCGGAACCAGTGATCCACTGCGGGGACATCAGATGGTTCGCCATCCCAGGGAAAGAGCGGTGGTTGGAAGCCCAGGACGCACTGGAATGGCGTGAGTCCGGTGGAGGGTTGCCGCAGTGAATTTTGGGCATATTCTGCCCAGCCCAAATACTGGCTCCAGGAGCTCTGGTGACCACTGCAGAAGGTCCTCAGGAACCGTCCCACCTCCTGAATCTTCCTCTCTGTCTGCCCGTTGGTTTGGGGATGATATCCAGAAGAGAGGCTGACGGCCACACCTAGGAGCTTGAAGAAGGCTTTCCATAGACGTGAGATGAACTGTGGACCTCTGTCCGACACAATATCTTCTGGAATACCAAATGACCTGAAGACTTGATTAAAGATATTGTCGGCTGTTTCAAAGGCTGTGGGAAGACCTTTCAGAGGGATTAGTTTGACAAACTTTGAGAATCTATCTACGATGACTAGAATACAGGTATTACCTTCTGACGAGGGGAGGTCAGTGATAAAGTCCACTCCTAGGTGTGACCAGGGACGGTTCGGAATCGGCAAGGGATGGAGCTTTCCAGCGGGTAGATGACGTGGGCTCTTGGATTGGGCACAGTCCTTACAGCCCTGAACATATTGCCTCACATCCCTTGCCATGTTTGGCCACCAGAATCGTTGGGATACTAGCGAGAGAGTATTGTTGATCCCTGGATGTCCAGTGCCTAGCGAGGTATGTAAGGAGTGGATCAGATCTACCCGGTGTTCAGGTGGTATGAACTGCCGATGAGGAGGGCATCCCGGCGGAGCAGGGGCTTCCGGAGTGGCAACGACTGGAGGAGCGTTCCAGGTGATCGGACAAATGGAGATGTGTTCGGGAAGAATCTTCGTTGGGAGTTCTTCATGATCGTGATGCTCGTGTAAACGAGAGAGAGCGTCTGCTCTTAGATTCTTGGGTCCTGGACGATAGGAAATGGAGAAATCAAAACGTGAGAAGAAAAGTGACCATCTGGCTTGACGTGGACATAGTCTCTTGGCCTCTTTGATATATTGGAGGTTTTTGTGATCTGTGATCACCTGGAACGGATGTTTGGCTCCCTCCAACCAGTGACGCCACTCCTCCAAGGCTAGCTTGATTGCTAGAAGCTCCCTGTCTCCTATGCTGTAATTCTGCTCCGCCGGGCTCAACTTCCGAGAGAAATAGGCACAGGGATGCAGTCGGGGCGGTGTATCATGATGTTGGGATAATACTGCCCCGACGCCGGTGGTGGATGCGTCCACTTCCACCACGAAAGGAAGATTTGGGTCAGGATGAGTCAGGAGTGGGGCCCTTGTGAACTCCTTCTTAAGAAGGCGGAAGGCTGCGGCTGCTTCTTTGGTCCACTCCAGTCCTTTGGGTTTACCCTTGAGGAGATTAGTGAGAGGTGATGTAATCCTGCTGTAGTCCTTGATAAACCGTCTATAAAAGTTAGCAAACCCAAGAAACCTCTGGAGCTCCTTAATGGAAGTGGGTTCTGACCAGGATAGAACAGCCTCAATTTTCTTCCCATCCATACGTATACCGGTTTGGTCAATGATGTATCCCAAGAAATGAATCGACTTCTGGTGGAATGAGCATTTCTCCGCTTTGAGGTAGAGGTGATGTTCTCTCAATGTGTGTAGGACCTCCGCAACGTGTTGGCGATGTTCGGCCTCACTCCGGGAGTAAATGAGGATGTCATCTATGTACACTATTACAAAGTGGTGAAGAAACTCCCGGAGGACTTCATGAATGAAGTTTTGGAATACGGAGGGGGCGTTGACCAGACCGTAAGGCATGACCTCATATTCATAGTGGCCAGTAGGGGTCACGAATGCTGTCTTCCATTGGTCCCCCTCACGTATTCTTATCAGATTATACGCGCTGCGGAGGTCCAATTTAGTGAAGACTTTAGCTTCTCGGAGCTGTTCCAAAGCGGCTGGTACCAGAGGAAGGGGATATCGGTATTTTACTGTACCGTTATTTAGGACCCTGTAGTCGATGCATGGACGCAGCCCTCCGTCCTTCTTGGCCACAAAGAAGAAGCTTGAGGCGGCTGGTGATTTTGAGTGACGTATGTACCCCTGACTCAGAGCCTCCCTTATGTAATCTTCCATTGCCTGATTCTCTGGAAGCGAGAGCGGGTAGATCCTACCTCTTGGCAACTGGGCATCTGGAACTAGGTCGATCGCGCAGTCCCATGGCCGATGCGGCGGTAGCTGGGAAGCTCTCTTGGGGCAGAAGACATCATGAAAGGAGCTGTACTCCTTAGGAATGTGGATAGACTGCTTCTCAGGAGGACTCTCGACCGATGTTGTAAACAAAGAAATGGGGTTCCGACCTTGAAGAGGGAGATTTGGAAAACAGGTAGGTGTACATCCAGATCCCCATTTCTTTATCTCTCCTGTGCCCCAAGAGATGATGGGATCGTGCTTCACCAGCCACGGGCGCCCTAGAATGATGTCCATATTTGCACCCTCCAGAACCAGAAATTGAATCCTCTCTTGATGTAACAACCCCACTTGAAGAAGGATGTCTTCGCATTGTCGATGGATACGGGTCGAAGATCGAGTGCACTGGGTTATCGGTTGTATCTGGTATATATGCGAGGACGCCTCAGTACGTAGGTGGAGTTGACGACAGAGGGATTGGGAGATGAAGTTCCCTGCTGACCCGGAGTCGATGAGGGCTGTGACAAGGAGAGAAATAGAGGCAGTAGTTATTTGTACGGTGGTAGTAAGTGGTTTACATTGTTCAATATTCGTACTGAATACACTCACTGAAGTCCGAATGGGACGAAGGGGACACTCCATACGGGTGTGTCCACTGACACCGCAGTATAGACACAGACCCCGGGTCAGCCTCCTCTGTCGTTCCGCTGATGTCAGTCTTCCAGACTCTATTATCATGGGTTCTGGTTCTGGAGAGGCTGTTGACTCAGGCGATTGGAGGAGTGCAGACGAGGGGGTGATGGTGTCCTGTTGATAGGAACGGAGACGATCGGAACATCGGAGAGAATGTTGGATGAATCTCTCCAGACCCATAGTATCATCTAATGTGGCCAGCTGGATTCGGAGAGTGGGGTTCCAAGCCGAGCCGGTACGTGGTCAACAACGATCTCTCATTCCATCCACTTGCAGCTGCTAGAGTGCGAAACCGGAGAGCATATTCCTGTGTAGATAGAGTACCTTGCTTTAGATGATACAGCTGCTCTCCAGCGGCTACTTCCCCATCAGAACGTCCAAACACCTCTTTGAAATACTCCGTGAAGGTAGTGATGGAATTCATGACCGGCCCGGCTTGGTTCCAGATCGTCTCAGCCCATTTAAGTGCAGGCCCAGAGAGTAGTGATACGATGTAGGCGATCTTTGACTTATCTGTGGGATATAGAGAAGGTTGCATTTCGAATATGAGGGAACATTGTAACAGAAAACCATTGCACTCCCCCGCTCCGCCTGAGTAGGGCGCTGGTCGGGCCATGGGACTGGAAGGAAGGGCCGAAGAAGAAACTGTGGAGGCGGAAGTGCTCGGTGCTGGTGGTGCGTTGGAAAGTGGAGCTGGTGGCTGTAGAATCCGCTTCAACTGGTCCACCAGCTCTTGAAAGTGATCGGGGGTGCTCATGTTGTCGTCGTTATTGGTCCGGGCTTCTGTTATGAAGCGGACAGGAGACAGAGGTAAGGAAACGTTAGGGTGTTTATTAAATAACAAGGAGCACATGAAGGATAGCCAGGAGGATCAGGAATGATGTTGGGGTCTTTTCCTCCGTGGCTGGGTAACAGGAATACACGAGGATGGACAGCACACACCAGATACAGCTGACAGAGGATGACACAGACTTGGAAGGACTGGGAGACAGGACGATTCGGGTGGACCAGGAAGACTAGGAGGAATACAAAGAGAACAGGTAAGTAAAGCGTTTGTTTTAGCTGAGGATGACTACGCTGAGTGGTCGCTCAGTTGTCCGCTTTCGTCGAGACGAGCCCGGACAATGAGCGACTGGAGTGCTGTGCTTTTATCTGGTGCTCGTGAATGTGATGCAGCTGTGTGCTCATTAGAAGTCAGGTGATGGTGATCTTCGTGAGTGGGGATCGTGAGAGCCTGACCAATCCGTG
Organism: Danio aesculapii; assembly: GCF_903798145.1. Classification (NCBI taxonomy): domain Eukaryota; kingdom Metazoa; phylum Chordata; class Actinopteri; order Cypriniformes; family Danionidae; genus Danio; species Danio aesculapii. Next base: position 56,256,087 of record NC_079436.1, read on the forward strand.
ACAATTGTCTTATTTCCAGAAATAACATGTCAAAATTAAGTGAGTTTTTCCTTTAAACAAGCTAAATAATCTGCCAATGAGTAAAACAATCTTGTATTCGCTTTGAAGTAACATTGTTTTACTTACACGATTTGCAGATTACTCATTTTATTTTAAAGCAAAACTGAATATTGACATATTCATTCCTTTTCCCTCAGCTTAGTCTCTATTTCGCCACAGCGGAATGAATCGACAACTATTCCAGCATATGTTTTACACAGCGGATGCCCTTCCAGCCACAACCCAGTACTGAGAAACACCCATACACTCTCTCACACTCATACACTACGCCCAATTTAGTTCATCAATTCAATCACCTATAGCAGTGTTTTCCAACCCTGTTCCTGGAGGCACACCAACAGTACATATTTTGAATGTCTCCCTTATCTGACCCATTAAATTCAGGTTTTGGAGTCTCTTCTAATCTTCTGATGAGTTGATTCAGGTGTGTTTGATTAGGGAAAGGTTGAAAATGTGTACTGTTGGTGTGCCTCCAGGAACAGGGTTGGGAAACACTGACCTATAGCACATGTGTTTGGACTGTGCGGGAAACCGGAGCACCCGGAGGAAAACCCATTCATTCATTTTCCTTTGGGTTAGTCCCTTTATTCATTACAGCCACAGCGGAATGAATCGCCAACTTATCCAGCATATATTATACACAGCGGATGCCCTTCCAGCCGCAACCTAGAACTGGGAAACACACTACGGCCAATTTAGTTCATCCAATTCCCCAATAGAGTGTGTGTTAGGACTGTGGTGGAAACCATATGGAATAATTTTTGTGCCAATAAGAATGAACGTAACTTTATAAAACTGAACGTAACTTTCCAAGAAACGATCAAAAATATGCCACTGCACAAGAAGAAAAACACAATGAAAACAAAAGAATGAACTCAGTCGCAGGAATTTAACATGCTCTTCAAATATGCTTCATTCTTTGTTAATGATTTTCAAAGAATCGTTTTCGCGAATCATGGATTTTGAATGCGTTGCCACAGTTTTCGCTTACGCTTCGTAAATTTTCGTTTGCTGTTTTGGCACAAACTTCTCGTGGGGGCGGGCTTAACAGCGATCTACACTGATTGGCTAATGAGCTTTTGATGGACAGTTGCTCTCTGACCTGGAAGCACAGACGGTGACGTCAGTGGCGCGCATATCGGAAAGTTGTTGCTGTGTGCAATACGTCGTGCTTTATGTTAAGTATTAATGTTAGTATTTTACCTACGGTCGTCTCTTAGTTTCTAAAGATGACCTCCCGGGAGAGACACGGAGCGGTGCCATCATCTTCCACCTCAGCTTGTCCCTCAGAGCAGCTTGAAGTAAGTTCGTGTTGCTAAAGTAACGTTTATCAATAACAACAATAAAAGTTTTATTCATGTACAGCGTGCAACAGTTATTTTGCGGGTTATTGTTGTTATTCACAAGTTTGCAGTGCACTGACGTCACCGTCTGTGCTTCCAGGTCAGAGAGCCACTGTCCATCAAAAGCTCATTAGCCAATCAGTGTAGATCGCTGTTAAGCCCGCCCCCACGAGAAGTTTGTGCCAAAACAGCAAACGAAAATTTACGAAGCGTAAGCGAAAACTGTGGCGACGCATTCAAAATCCATGATTCCTGAAAACGATTCTTTGAAAATCATTAACAAAGAATGAAGCATATTTGAAGAGCATGTTAAATTCCTGCGACTGAGTTCATTTTTTTGTTTTCATTGTGTTTTTCTTCTTTTGCAGTGGCATATTTTTGATCGTTTCTTGGAAAGTTACGTTCAGTTTTATAAAGTTACGTTCATTCTTATTGGCACAAAAATTATTCCATAAAACCAGAGCACCCAGAGGAAACCCACACCAACATGGGGAGAACATGCAAACTCCACACAGAAATGCCAACTGGCCCAGCCGGGACTCGAACCAGCGACCTTCTTGCTGTGAGGCCACAGTGCTAACCATTAAGCCACCATGCAGCCCTTATTGACATATTATTTCTAAAAACAGCACAATATTGTTTGCTTGTCCAGAAAATGTTTCTTGATTTATTTTGATAATTGAACTAGAAGCAAGACAAAAACTTCAAGTAAGAAAAGCATTTTCTACCAGTTTAACCAGTTTCTTTCAGTTGCAATGAGAATCAAACTAATTAAACAGGATGTCGAACCTCAAATATTAACAGAAACATCCACATCTTCTGCTGATTTCCAACAAGAGGACTCCAGACCGCCAGAAAACACACACTCGCACGTCATATTCAGGTGTCCTCGCTCACCAGCACAGAGAAAAGCTGCTATTTCCAGGAGGATCGTGAGAGCAGACGCCGCTCTGTGAATAAAGAGAAAGACAGAACGCATAAAATCTGGGTCGATCAGGATCTCAAAACATTGTGGATCAATAACGGACACATAAAAGAGAAATAAATCAGGTCACCTCTTCAGCACAGCATCCGTGTGGAATATTAAAGCACAAGGCCTGTGTGAACATCACACTCTTAATAATGTTGGGCTGTTGTAACCCAATGCTGGGTCAGATATGGAAAAACACAAACCTTGGATTAAAAAAAAAGTCATTTATTTTTAATTTGAAAGACGTGCACAATGATGGTTTGTCCACAAGATTGGGTCATTTTTTTTCAATTGCATTAAAATTGTTGTATTTTCTTTTAACACAATACTGAGTCGAAAATAAAGGGGATAAAACTGTTGGGTTAAAAATAATGAATTAAAATTTTATTTAAAAAATTAACCCAATGTTGGGTTTGTCCACAAGATTGGGTCATTTTTTTCAATTGCATTAAAATTGTTGTATTTGCTTTTAACACAATACTGAGTCAAAATAAAGGGGACAAAACTGTTGGGTTAAAAATAATTAATTTAAATTTTATTTAAAAAATTAACCCAATGTTGGGTTTGTCACCAAGATTGGGTCATTTTTTTCAATTGCATTAAATTGTTGTATTTGCTTTTAACACAATACTGAGTCAAAAATGAAGGGGACAAAACTGTTGGGTTAAAAATAATGAATTTAAATTTTATTTAAAAAATTAACCCAATGTTGGGTTTGTCCACAAGATTGGGTCATTTTTTTCAGTTGCATTAAAATTGTTGTATTTGCTTTCAACACAATACTGAGTCAAAAATGAAGGGGATAAAACTGTTGGGTAAAAAATAATGAATTTAAATTTTATTAAAAAAATTAACCCAATGTTGGGTTTGTCCATATTTGTCAAATCTCAATATTAGCTATTTTTTTCCTGATTAAATAAAAATACTTTTAGATTGTTTATCAATGAGGGCGACGCGGCGGCTCAATGGTTAGCACTGTGGCCTCACAGCAAGAAGGTCGCTGGTGTGAGCCCCGGTTGGGCCAGTTAGCATTTCTGTGTGGAGTTTGCATGTTCTCCCAATGTTGGTGTGGGTTTCCTCTGGGTGCTCCGGTTTCCTCCACAGTCCTAACACATGCTCTACTGGGGAATTGGATGAACTTAATTAGCCGTAGTGTGTGAGTGTGTGTGACTTAGTATGTACTGTTTGGGTGTTTCCCAGTTCTGGGTTGCGGCTGGAAGGGCATCCGCTGTGTATAATACATGCTGGATAAGTTGGCGGTTCATTCCACTGTGGCTGTGATGAATAAAGGGACTAACCCGAAGGAAAATGAATGAATGAATGAATTAATGGATGAATGGGTTTGTCGATATTTTACCAAGCTTTAAATTAATACAATCCAGCATCTTTAGAGTGTACAAGTCAATATAATTAAGGTGCCAGGCCTTAAATACAAAGAGTAAAATATCGTCAAACCCAAAAGCTGAATAAAAAAAAATGTCATTTAATGTAAAAAACGAACCCAATGTTGGATTTGTCCTTATTTGACCCAGCGTTAGGCATTTTTAGAGTGCAGGACGGGATGTGTGTGCCGACAGCTGATTCCTGCCCCAAACACAGCTGAGTTAATAATAACTAAAGGGTTAAAGGCAGGTCAGAGGTCATCTGTAAATACACAAATATAGAAAAGATGAGGTCATACAGACCAAAGCATGCTCTGCTTATCAAAAATCTTAATAAAGCAGTCAATAGGACAGCCAGGCTGTAAGGAACACACTACAGTATATAAAGTTGATGACTTATTTCCCAGGTGATGTGTCATTTTCAACTAAACTGTAAATTATTATTTTTATTAATGTATTTATTATTGAATGCATCTATTTTTATTTATTTATTTTTATAATGTTTTTTAAAGATTATGAATAATCACAGTAAGTTATGATTAAAAAAATATTTCATATAACATATTAATGAATAAAACAACATTGACAAACCCAATCCTTGGGCTCATTTTTTTCAAATACATTTAAATGACATTTTTAGCCCAACTGTTGGGTTTGTCTATATTTGACCCAACACTGGATTAATGCTAAAAGCATTTCATAAGATTATCAATAATAAATATCAACAAGAATTACGAAAAAGTCAATGAGTAATGTGCCATTTCTCCTTAAAACAGCAACTAAAAAAGTGTGCATGTGTGTATGTAAAATAAAATCCAAAGCTGAGTCAGAAATTAAGGGAAAAAACAGGTTAAAAAGATTTTTTAAAAATGATCCCACTGTTGGATTTGTCCATATTTGACCCAACATGAGTTAAAACAACCGAGTATTTTTTAGAGTGCCATTTATTCCAGTACATCTAACCATTAGAGAAAACTCTTTTCAGAATAATTTTTTGCTAAAAATAATATTAATAATTTAAAAAAATTATTTCCTTCTCAAAATACATTTTACCCAACAAAAATGCTGGGTTACTTAAATCCAATGCAGAGTTTAAAAAAACAGTTGGGTTAAAGAAAAAGTCATTTCAATTTAATAAGGAATAATAACCCATGATTGGATTTGTCCATATTTGACCCAATATGGAGTAAAAAACTGTATTTTTTAGAGTGTCATTTATCCCAGTATATCTAACCATTAGAGAAAGCTCTTTCAGAATGAATGATGAGTGATTTTATATACACACAAAAAAGCATATTAAATATAACTATAGTAAAATAGTTTGATATTATTTTTGCTAAAAATAAATATATATATATTATTCATTAATTCATTCAATCAATCATATTGAATGAATATAATCAGGGGTCGCCACAGCGGAATGAACCACCAACTTATCCAGCATGTTTTACGCAGTGGATGCCCTTCCAGCAGCAACCCATCTCTGAGAAACACCCATACACACTCATTCACACACATACACTACGGACAATTTAGCCTTCCCAATTCCTCTATAGCGCATGTGTTTGGACTGTGGGGGAAACCGGAGCACCCAGAGGAAACCCACGTGAACGCGGGGAGAACATGCAAACTCCACATAGAAATGCCAACTGACCCAGCCGAGGCTCGAACCAGCGACCTTCTTGCTGTGAGGCGACAGCACTACCTACTGCGCCGCCCTAATAATATTAAAATTAAAGAGATTTAATTCCCCCCTGAAAATACATTTTCACCCTACAAAAATGCAGGGTTACTTAAACCCAATGCTGAATTTAAAAAACAATTGGGTTAAAGAAAAAGTAATTTCAACTTAATAAGGAATTGTCACCCATGATTAGATTTGTCCATATTTGACCCAATATGAGTAAAAAAACCCTGTAATTTTTAAAATGCTATTTATCCCAGTATATCTAACCATCAGAGAAAGCTCTTTCAGAAAGACTGATAAAAAAAGAAAGGCATATTAAATATAATATAACTATAGTAAAACACTTTGATATTATTATTTTTGCAAAAAAAATATTAAGAATTAAAGATATTTAATTCCCCTATAAGAATATATTGTCACACTACAATAATGCTGGGTTACGTAAATCCAATTTGACCCAATATGAGATTAAAAAACTGCATATTTAAGAGTGTAATTTATCCCAGTACATCTAACCGTTAGAGAAAGCTCTTTCAGAAAGATTGATAAGTGATTTCATTTACAAACAAAAAAGCATATTAGATATACAGCAAAAAGCTTTGATATTATTATGTTTGCTAAAAAAATAATAATGCTGATAATTAAAGATATTTAATTCACCTCTGAAAATGCATTTTGGGTACGCAGTGGCGCAGTAAGTAGTGCTGTTGCCTCACAGCAAGAAGGTCGCTGGTTTGAGCCTCGGCTAGGTCAGTTGACTTTTCTGTGTGGAGTTTGCATGTTCTCCCTGTGTTCGCGTGGGTTTCCTCCGGGTGCTCCGGTTTCCCCCACAGTCCAAAGACATGCGCTACAGGTGAATTGGGTAGGCAAAATTGTCTGTAGTGTATGTGTTTCCCAGTGATGGGTTGCAGCTGGAAGGGCATCCGCTGCATTAAACAAATGCTGAATAAGTTGGTGGTTCATTCCACTGTGGCGACCCCAGATTAATAAACTGACTAAGCTGAAAAGAAAATGAAGGAAAGAAAATACATTTTCACTCTACGAAAGTGCTGGGTAACGTAAATCCAATGCTGAGTTTAAAAAACAGTTGGGTTAAAGACAAAGTGATTTCAATTCAATAAGGAATATTCACCCATGATTAGATTGGAGATATTGACAAAAATGCTGGGTTACTTAAATCCAATTTGACCCAATACTAGGTAAAAAACAGCATATTTAAGAGTGCAATTTATTCCAGTATATCTAACCGTTACAGAAAGCTCTTTCACAAAAATTGCTAAGTGATTTTATTTACACACACAAAAATGCATATTTAATATAACTATAGTAAAATAGTTTGATATTATTTTTGCTAATAATATTATTAATAATAATAATAATAATAATAATAATAATATTAATAATAATAATAATAATAATAATAATAATAATAATAATAATATTATTAATAATAATAATAATAATAATAATAAAATATTTAATTGCCCTCTAAGTATACATTTTCACCCTATAAAATGCTGGGTTGCCTAAATCCAATGGCAAGTCATAAGTGAAGGGAAAATTTGACCCAATATGAAATATAATATAAAAAATAATATTTAAAAACCTGTATATTCAAGAGTCCCATTTATGTTAGTGTATATATATATATATTAGAGAAAGTGATGTTATTTACACACAAAAAAGCGTATTAAATATAACTACAGTAAAAAGGTTTGATGGTATTATTTTGCTAAATAATAATATTTAAATATATTTAATTCCCCTAAATTCTTTAATTCTCTAAATATATATATATATCACACTACAAAAAAATCTGGGTTACTTAAATCCAATGCTGAGTCAAAAGTGAAGAGAAAATTGATCCAATATGAGTATAATAAAACTGCCTATGCCATTTATCCCATGTACACATCTAACTATTAGAGAAAGCTCTTTGGGAAAGGTTGTTATATAGTTAAGCTGATCAGAAGAGTCCCGGGCAGGAGGAAACACTGCCTGTGCAGAAATAGACACAGATCAATAGCACAGCTGATCGATCCACTCACAAACTTTAGATAAATCATTGTTTGCTGTCTGTGTACTTGACTGAAGCACCTCTGGATGAAAATATACTACACAATAAACAAAGCAAACAGTGCGTTCACAGTCAATAGTCACCATGAACTGCAGAACTGTAGTATTATTTAAGTTTGTCAGATCTAGCGCATATATTTCCTTACAGAAGTAACGAATTGCAGCATTTATTGTTACATAACACTTGTATTATATGTTGCTTTGTTAATAAATAATTAATGTTTGGTTTCTGACTAGCTATAAAGCTTTTAATGATACAAACAACTGCTTAATACACGATGTGTTATAACAATTTTGTTTATATTCCAATTAAATTATTTCAAGTCTATTTGTATAGCACTTTTCACACTAATTATTCCCAAGCAGCTTTATAAAAGGAGTATGCTACTATATTACAGGCAAAAGCAGAAAATTAGGGAGTTTTGTATTAGGTGGACAATATATTAACACATTAATCTGCAGTTATACAGTATATAAGTTAGTGTACTTCCAAAAACAAGCTGTCTAAGTGTTTAATACATGTTCAATGAAGTGTGTTTGTGTATTAAGTGTTTTATGATATCTGATGATGCACACAATTGCTTATTACATCAAGTTTTATCACATTTTCGTTTATATTTACATTAAATTAAGTTTATTTGTATAGCACTTCTGACAATAATTATCATTTTAAAGCAGCTTCACATAATTATACTACAATCAAAATCAGAAACGTTAGGGAGTTGTGTACATGGTGGACAGTATATAAACCCATTAACATGCAGTTACACAATATATAAGCTAGTATCCTTCCAAAAACATGATGTCTATGTGTTTAATACATATTCAATGAAGTGTGTTTGTGTATTAAGTGTTTTATGATATCTGACGACACACACAATTGCTTATTACATCAAGTTCATCACATTTGCATTTATATTTACATTAAATTAAGTTTATTTGTGTAGCACTTCTGACAATAATTATCGTTTCAAAGCAGCTTCACATAATTACATTAGTCGAAATCAAAAAAGTTAGGGAGTTGTGTACATGGTGGACAGTATATAAACACATTAACATGCAGTTACACAATATATAAGCTAGTGTCCTTCCAAAAACACATGATGTCTATGTGTATAATACGTTCAGTGAAGTGTGTTTGTGTATTAAGTGTTTGTGTTGTCCTCATAATCTCTTAAATATTTAGGTATTTGGTGTATTAACAAATAGTTAATGTTTGGTTTCTGACTATCTTGCGTTTTATGATATCTGACGATACAAACAATTGCTTATTACACAAAGTGTTGTCACATTTTCGTTTATATTTACATTAAATTAAGCTTATTTGTATAGCACTTTTCACAATAATTACCGTTTCAAAGCAGCTTCACATAATTACAATAGTCGAAATCAGAAAAGTTAGGGAGTTGTGTACATGGTGGACAGTATATAAACACATTAACATGCAGTTATACAATATATAAGTTAGTGTCCTTCCAAAAACATGATGTCTATGTGTTTAATACATGTTCAATGAAGTGTGTTTGTGTATTAAGTGTTTGTGTTGTCCTCATAATCTCTTAAATATTTAGGTATTTGGTGTATTAACAAATAGTTAATGTTTGGTTTCTGACTATATTGCGTTTTATGATATCTGACAATACAAATAATTGCTTATTACACAAAGTGTTATCACATTTTCACTTATATTTACATCAAATTAAATCCAAGTTTATTTGTATAGCACTTTTCACAATAATTACCGTTTCAAAGCAGCTTCACATAATTACAATAGTCAAAATCAGAAAAGTTAGGGAGTTGTGTACGCGGTGGACAGTATGTAAATTAACATGCAGTTACACAATATATAAGTTGGTTACCTTGCAAAAAGATGATGTCTATGTGTTTAATACACGTTCAATTAAGTGTATTTGAGTATTAAGTGTTTTATGATATCTGACGACACACACAATTGCTTATTACATCAAGTTTTATCCTATTTTCGTTTATATTTACATTAAATTAAGTTTATTTGTATAGCACTTCTGACAATAATTACCGTTTCAAAGCAGCTTCACAAAAGGAAAAATCATTACATTACAGTCAAAATCAGAAGTTAGGGAGTTGTGTACAAGGTGGACAGTAACAAACATATTAACCTGCAGTTATACAGTATACAAGTCGGTGTCCTTCAATAAAGATGATGTCTGTGTGTTAAATACATGTTCAGAGAAGTATTTTTGTGTATTAAGTGTTGTCCTCATAATCTCTTCAAGACTTATATCATTATATCTACATGAAGTCTCGCGTTTTACAGCGAAATTCGGTTTATTACAAACTATATCTAAAAAAAACTCTTAGAGTTAAGCAGGGAGGCGAGATACTCATCGTATATTAACAGACAAAGTACTTCGCTTTGCTTTAAAATGCTGACAACTTTCAAACGTAATTGTTTAGGAGATAAAACATCCCTTACCCATGTTGTCGGTCCGGCGCGCGAGCTGAACTGGCAGATCTCCCGCGCGCGCTCTCACGTGCACGCGCACAGCCAGGGATATTCACGTCAGAGTCGTATTCTTGTATTTCCCACGATGCTGGGTTGATTATTGAAAGAAAATGTATGCAGATACACTGTAAAAGCGGTTTCACGCATGCTAGAAGTTGTAATTGTATGGAAGAGGTTGTCAAAATTGAAACCCGCCGTTTACTGATAATGATTTGAGGAAAAATGTACACACAAATACGTCTTACATGCACAATACTCTCCGAAGGGGTAAAAGTCGTCTTTCATAACATATCTGTAACCTGCTATAAAACAATACATTCAGACTAACTGTATAAATGTGATTTGTATAAAAAAAATTGAGGAAGCTTGTTCTAGTTTCTGGGTTACTTTTATATATTAAATTTCATGTAATCGTCCCTGCTTTTAAATCAAAAAACAAGAATTGGGCATTTGTATAACATTTCTCTGAAAATAAGGTATAGCCTGTTAATGTATTTAACTTTCTTATACTGTATGTGCATATAGGCTAGTAGAAGACACAATTAGGCACAATTCAAGTATTTCCCAAGTGCTGTTGAACAGAGCAATGCTTTTTTTTCTGGTTATAATTTCTAATAACTAATTTATTTTGTCTTTGCCATGATAACAGTAGGTCTACGTAGTGCTTTACACAGTAAAAAGTGATAAACTGACTTTACTTAAAAAGGAAGTAAACTCATTGCTTTATATGTCAATGGGTTTACTGACTATTTTTAAGTAAAATCACCTTGTTGCTTTGAAGGCTTTTTAAAGTGAAATAACTAATCGCTTTTTACTTTGTGTACTAGTTACTTTGCAAGAAACTAATATTCAGCTTGAAGTGAAACATAAAGGCTTAACTATAGGTTAATTTGGGCAAGTCATTGGATAACAGTGGTTTGTTAGAAAAAAGTAAGGGTGCTAATAATATTATTGACCTTAGAAGTTTTTAAATATAGTCAAGCCCAAATTTATTCATACCCCTGGGATATTCCAGCCAAACTATAATATATATATATATATATATATATATATATATATATATATATATATATATATATATATATATATATATATATATATATATATATATATATATATATGTGTGTGTGTAAGACTTTCTGTTGAAGAAAAATATTATAGAAAAATGTCCTTGCTCTGTTAAACAGCCCCTGGGAGATATTTGAAAAAGGATTCACATTTACCGTATGTACAAATGTTTATGTATATTTATGCTCTGTTTTTGATCTCAATAATTATCTGCATTTCCATGTGCAGTGCAGAATCTCCATGCGATTTCATTTCCGAACAATAATTCACATATTGTGTGTGTGTTTGTATGTGTGTGTGTGTTCCTCATGGGACAGCACTGTAAATGTGCCATGGTCATATGGAAACACAAAGGACCTGCTGCTGTCATGAAGTATTTTTAGCTCAGACTGAAACACCCGAGGGTTTTGACACACAGCTGACCCGTAGCTCCGTCTGCCCTCCACTAAAACCTGCTTTGTTTATCTAGTTTGGTATTTCAACTCCGTTTAAAACTTTCCTCCTAATTGAACATGGAAAGCAGTGAGGAGAGAAACGGGCGCATTATTTTTATCTGCTGACCAGTTCTCTTTCTTACTCTATTTCTCAATTCAATTCAATTCAATTAAATTCAATTCAATTTAAAAGAGCTTTATTGGCATGACTTGTCAAGTATTACCAAAGCACTGCAGATACATATGCAAGACAACACACAATAACAATTCTGTTATATAAGTATATACAAATAAGAAAGAAAAAAAGACTAATATGAGGATTAAAAAGATAATGAAAGAGAAAAACAATTATCATTGTTACAATATAAGATAATAACATACAATACACAACTGTACATTCATTCAAATGGTTAGCAATAGTATTTCTGACTAGTTTTGTCCACTGGCTGACATTGTGTTTATGACAGGCTTATACTTTGCTGCTATTGATATCAGACTGGAGTTCTCTATCTCTTTCTCTATCTCTCTCTTTCTCTAATGATGAATCGTGGTCAGTGTTTTCAGAGCGGATGCAGGAGTTTAAGAATATCCTCACAACCACAGCACAACTCATAACCACATCTCTCTCACACTACACTAAAAAATCACCATGAAATTTAACATTAACTGTTTGTGACCTTTTGATTTTATTTAATTAGTTTTTTAAATGCTTGTCAGATTCCTTAGAATCAATCTAAATCTGTTAAAATTGAATACTATTAGATTTAATCAGTTAAAACACATGAATATGATATATATATATATATATACTCACCGGCCACTTTATTAGGTACACCTTACTTGAACCAGGTTGCACCCCCTTTGCCTTCAGAACTGCCTTAATCCTTCATGGCAGAGATTCAACAAGTTACTGAAAATATTGATAGCATCACGCAGTTGCTGCATTGAATCTTCCGCTCCAACACATCCCAATGGTGCTCAATTGGATTGAGCTCTGGTGACTGTGGAGGCCATTTGAGTACAGTGAATTCATTGTCATGTTCAAGAAACCAGTCTGAGATGATTCACGCTTTATGACATGGTGCGTTATCCTGCTGGAAGTAGCCATCAGAAGATGGGTACACTGTGGTCATAAAGGGATGGACATGGTCAGCAACAATACTCAGGTAGGCTGTGACGTTGACATGATGCTCAATTGGTACTAATGGACCCAAAGTGTGCTAAGAAAATATCCCCCAGACCATTACACCACCACCACAAGCCTGTACCATTGATATAAGGCAGGATGGATCCATGCTTTCATGTTGTTTATGTCAAATTCTGACCCGACCATCCGAATGTCGGAAATCGAGACTCATCAGACCATGCTATTCTTAGCTGACAGGAGTGGCACTCTGCTGCTGTAGTCCATCTGCCTCAAGGTTAGACGTGTTGTGTGTTCAGAGATGCTCTTCTGCAGACCTCGGTTGTAACGAGTGCTTATTTGAGTTACTGTTACCTCTCTATCAGCTGGAACCAGACTGGCCATTCTCCTCTGACCTCTGGCATCAACAAGGCATTTGCGCCCACAGAACTGCCGCTCACTGGATATTTTCTCTTATTTGGACCATTCTTTGAAACCCTAGAGATGGTTGTGCGTGAAAATCCCAGTAGATTCAGCAGTTTCTGAAATACTCAGACCAGCCCATCTGGCACCAACAACCATGCCACGTTCAAAGTCACTTAAATTCTGATGCTCGGTTTGAACTGCAGCAGATCGTCTTGACCATGTTTACATGCCTAAATGCATTGAGTTGCTGCCATGTGATTGGCTGATTAGAAATGTGTGTTTATGAACATTTTGACAGATGTACCTAATAAAGTAGCCGGTGAGTGTATATCTAGCTGTAGAAAAAGCTAGATTCTGTGAGATTTTTGTTTATTAATTAATTAATTTTTGCTTATTTAATTTAATAGCATATTTGGTTATTCAGTCATTTATTTAGTTATTTTATTTAGTTAGTTAGTTATTTTATAATTAAGGTATTTTTTATAAGTAACAAAAGTGATCCAGGATCTGGAATATAAAAAATATATATATTTTTAGTTTATTTTTTCAGGTAAATATTTTTGTCATCAAATTTATTTTAATCTCATATTTTAACACTTTAAAGGGCACGCTGGAGCAAGACTTTGGCCTTTTAAATTAATATATATATAGTGACATTATCATATACGGCTTTCCATCTGATAAAGGGTAAAGCTGTTAGATCTAAATATCTCTTAATAACATGAGATACTCATATAAATGATATCTCTCGATGTGATTATACAGCAAATATTGTACAGTGTACAATGTGAGCATTTCTCCATGAGTCTGCAGATGCGTGAGCTGTCATTTTTATTGCATCGTCCTCCCCATAGAATCACTAAAAATACAACATGCAGGAGCAGCAAAACCACACTTTAATATGGCGAAATACGTGGAGTTTTGCATCAGACTGTCTTTAACTTCAGTTTTTCACTCTCAAAACTGAACTATGGTAAATGAACTACTAAATGAATATTGAAGTCTAATCCCACCACTGAACAAATGCAATATATATAAGTATTTTTGGGAGTTTTTATCTCAGATTTGCATGATACAAACTCAATATTGTGTGTTTTAATGTTACAAATGTTAGAAAAATATCTGAATTCTTATACAAAATTTGGAATTGCAAGTTTAAGTCAGAATTGCGAGTTATAAAGTAGTTTCCTGTTATGGAGTCTCACTTTAAATGGAGTGTTAAAGAACCATACACTAAATGCATTAGCCCATGTAATTAATATAGATAATATAGAAATCTTAATTTTAGGCTTTTGAAGTAATTACACAACATAAAACCTATACGCCGACTGCTTGTAAACAGTAAATAAACAGTAGAGGGCAGTACAGCTTACCGCTTAAATCCGTATGGATGACTTTTCCAGAGTGAATTGGGAGGTGGTGCAGAACAGACCGGCGTTCGAGTCTGGCGAAGGACAATTCCAGAAACCAGGAAAAATGAAAACAGAAAAAGCACGGAGAGCAGTAAAGCTCACAGATATAATGGATTTTCTCTTCTAGTTTGCTTCTGAAACAACAAAGGTTGGGTTTAGGGAAGGGTGTGTGGGTCTGATATATTATGCATGATGACAAGCCGACCGAGGATGTTAGGACGTTAATATTGGCATTAAGGTACACAGCGCCCTCTGGTGGATTTACAAAAAATGGCATGTATGAGAAATCGTGGCTCGGTAACATATTGGCGATTGCCAAAAATGTACACGGTGCCCTCTTGTGGATTGTGAAACTGCAAGAAAACTTATGCCGAGTTCAGACTGCAGGATTTTCAAAGTATTCACATCACAAATGTTTCGCACTACATGATGGATCAGCGGCAGAAGGTTTCACACTGCATGACTTTAAAATAGGAAGAATAGCAGACAGCTTTTGTCTTGGTCCACAAACTACGTCTCACAACCAAACACATGCGAGAAGTGACATGGAAA
>NC_079436.1:56281104-56321104 GCF_903798145.1 Danio aesculapii
GAATATATATTCATATATATATATATATATATATATATATATATATATATATATATATATATATATATATATATATATATATATATATACATTTTTTTTACATCAGTTACCTGTAACTATTAACTTCCACAACGAAAGGAAAAACAAATACTATGTCAATGTTGTCAATGGAAGTCAATGGTTACAGGATTCCAGCTTTCTTCAAAATATCTTCTGGAACAAGTAAAGGTCGAGTAAATGATGACAATTTTCATTTTTTGGGGAAAACTACCCATTTAAAAATAAAACAAATAAAACAAATTTGTTCATTTTAAAGGGAGATGCTAATAGTCTAATCCTATTTAATGATTTATGTTTAGCTAATAGTGCCCCCCCCCCCTCCCCCAGCAGACTCAGAGATTGGCTGTATGTATGCAGTATGAAGCTTATATAATCATTTTAATACTGAAAAAAAGAGTCAATTCAAGATAGTTACAACAATTTAGTTCACTTTTATTTAAGTTAACTCAATACGCTTATTTCACGCGGCCGCCATTTTAAAGAACCAAAGCGAGGCTGTGGTGGGAAGAAACGCGGAAGTATAGGACCAGCACTGTAAACATTGCAGTGACATGCTGTGGACTACAAACCTCCAGCTGTTGCCGAGATTTCAAAATACAGATATGGTGTAAACATCACTTTAATATCAGTCAGTACGTTTAATTTAAATAATTAAAAGCAATTTAGCATCAAACAACATCACAAGCTCTGTAAGAGTAATATGCTCAAGTGTCCTCCTAGGCTTCAGTTCATGGCAGCAGGTAAACAGAGGGGACGCTTCCCTGCTTCAGCCTATGTAACTTGGTGAGCGATAAACACTGCAGTCCTCTGGAGCACACCCTCGTGTTGTCCCGGTACTGAAGTTTTAAAACAGTCTAATTCCCGCTAAGTTAAAATTGAAGCGCCGCTGAGCGCGGATGACTCGACTGATCTTCATGGCTGCTTCGCGATCCAGTCTCCATGTATCTTGTGTTTGCACTCAGTTTACCGCTCTTCACCCAGTGCAAACACAGATACACGGAGGCTGGAGCGCAAGCGCGAAACAGCCATAAGGATCAGTAGAGTCATCAAGCAGATCGCTCGGCTGTGTTTGTGCTCAGTAAACAGCGGAGGGTGAACTGATGACCTTCTCGGCCAATCACAAGCATATCTGTTGAGCACGTGAACACAATGGCCAATCAGCGCTGTTTTAAGAAAGCCGTCAACAGTGCCTTAAATGTTAACGGGAAATTGACAAATTTTCTTTTAATTCAGTAACGTGACAAGTCTAATATAGTGAAAGAATCAGTTCATTAACTTGAGTTTGATAAATGGCGTCTAAAACGTGTGTTTGGGAAAGAAAACGTTAGCTAACTAGTGCCGTTTCCCTTAACTTAGCTGAAAATGAGCTCTGATATCCCTTTATATTTTCACCATTCATTCAGAACGGACCTTCGGGTCACTCAGAAGGCGGTGAAATGATAAATTTGTGTCTCTTTCTATTCGCTGATAAGACATACAGCCAGGTACACAACGTTCTAATGTAACTCCCAACGATACTTCCGGGTTTCTTCCCACCGCAGCCTCGATTTCGCTTTTAAAAATGGCAGCCGCGTGAAATCAGTCTATACGCCCTGTGCATGGAAAGACAGCTTTTTAACTTACTTTCTTTACTGGCTTATTACTTTACATTTAATAGGTTCCTTTAACCGTCAATCTGCCATTATTTTTGATTGTCACATTCCTGCATGCTTGTTTTAAACCAAACTATTAGGAGTCTGTCTTCTGTTGTCGCTATTTTATACTAGTAGTTCCCCTTATAAACAGGGGCGTATCGAACATTTTAAAAGTGGGGGGGACGGCTGTATGAGATCATACGTTCATGTAATTCTATAATAAGTTTCTAAATGGTCTGTCTCTAAAAGTGAGGGGGACGGATCCCCCCCATCCCCCCCGGTTGCTACGCCCCTGTTTATAAATAGCATATCGTTACGCGATTTATGTGTAGCCCTTGCCTCATCGCTTATATGATTGTATATTTTTTATTTTGTTTTTCAAAAGTTAACAATACAGAACATCAAAACTAAACAACAAACAAACTAAAGTAAAACACATACAGCATATAAAATAAAATAAATAAGTAAAATAAGTAAATAAAAAGGGAGGAGATCCAGTATAAACCAGTGGAAACAACTATTTTGTCAAATCAAATCATGTGGTAATGTTTTAATATAATTTAAAAATGGACTCCAAATCTTTTTAAATAATTCACCCTTACCTCTAAAAGAGTATGTGATCTTCTTCAATGGTATACAGTTGCAAACTTCTGAGATCCACAGTCCAATCGCTACATCACTGTCTGTTTTCCATTTCAAAGCAATGCATTTTTTAGCTATTGTCAGCAACATTTCAGTAAGTTTAATAGCATAATTATGCTGGAGATTAGAATTTGTATAATTGCCCAATAAACATATCTCTGGATCCAATGGAAAATCAATTCCATGAATCTGTCATATGATATTGCACACTTGTACCCACAACACTTTTGTAACAGGGAGTGACAGAGACAACTGAAGTTCGGATCCAAGTGCAGGTTTATTCAAAATCAGGGAATCAATGGTCAACACAGGTGCAAACAGATGTATAAAGGCAATCCAGAATCGTGGTCAAATGTAACAGGCGAGAGGTCAGAAGGCAGGCGGCAGACAATGAGAAAGTAAACAAGGCAAAGATCAAAACACGGAGAAACTAGACTAGGAAACCGCGTTGTAGTGTCACTATACAGATAACAAGACTCGGCAAAGGCAGGGAGTGTGTGTTGTTTAAATAGTGTGTGTAATCAGTCTTTGACAATCCTCAGGTGGTGCAAGTGTAATCAGTCAAAATGAGGAAGCATGTGTGTTTGTGGAACGGAGTGCATGTATGAAAATGTAGTCCATGAATGGCGGATTTGTAGTCCATAGGTTATTGTGAGGGTGAGTGCTTACCAGCGACCTCTGGTGGTTAGAGATCGTTGGTAATCATGACAACTTTCACTTTAGGGCCCAGCCATGTAGAATGCTAACATGTACCTTCTTCTATACCACATCTGAAGCAGAGGGGAGAAATACTGTTTTTAAATTTGTGTAATCTGGATGGAGTATAATAAAGCTGGTGTAAGGCCTCATCGCTTTTAGTGTCATATATAGTGTCGTTCCCTGTAGCGGTAGGCATGATTAAGACAAATGTGAAACACTGTTTTACAGGGGCGATTTTAGCATTTTCATGTTAGGGCGGATCAGGAACAGGTCATTTTGCGGTAAACAAAGAAAAACTGACATTTTTAAGTAAGAATTTAAAATAATACACTAAAATTAGGGAAGTTTAATCAGAAAAATAAGTGAGTATAGCGAGGGTATATGCAATTATTGATCCTCAGAAGTGGTGATACACAAACAGCTTGTAGAAAAAAGTAAGCATACTGAGTATACATGCGTATAGCAAGGACTGTACCACTGTTCATTACCATGATTTATCCTACAATAGGCTATATGCACATAGACTTTTAATTTTCAGCCTGGAAGCCCATCGGCTTTTCATTACACAATTGTCACGTTTAAGATCTGATTTCTATAAAAATCAGCAATCTTCACTACCTGTTAGATATACGATATGAAGTGGGTCTCAGATCAGACAAGAATCAGAATCAGAATCAGAATCAGAAAGAGCTTTATTGCCAGGTATGTTCACACATACGAGGAATTTGTTTTGGTGACAGAGCTTCTACAGTGCAACAGGATAACAGAGACAGGACAATGAACAGATAATAAATATATAAAAAAAATAGAATTAAGAAGTGAGTGCAAATATACAGATTGACAAGTGTATGTACATGTTTATTACTATATACAACGTTATATGTGCAGCTGTTATGTGCAAATTGGCATGTAAAGTGTGTTGTTAAATAAGTGTATATGAGTATAAAAGTGTATAGCAAGTAGTGATGTTGGTTTCGCAATTATTATCATCAAGTGTTCATGAGATGGATTGCGTGAGGGAAGAAACTGTTTCTGTGTCGGGCTGTTCTGGTGCGCAGTGCTCTGTAGCGTCGACCAGAAGGTAAAAGTTCAAAGAGGCAGTGTGCTGGGTGTGAGGGGTCCAGAGTGATTTTGGCAGCCCTTCTGCTCGCTCTGGATAAGTACAGTTCTTGGGGAGTTGGAAGGGTTGTACCAGTGATTCGCTCAGCAGTCCGAACTATTCGACGTAGTCTTTGGAGGTCGTATTTAGTAGCTGAGCTAAACCAGACAGTTATTGATGTGCAGATGACTGATTCAATGATGGAGGTGTAGAACTGTTTCAGCAGCTCCTTTGGGAGGTTAAACTTCCTCAGCTGACGAAGAAAGTACAGCCTCTGTTGAGCTTTTTTGACAATGGAGTCAATGTGAGAGTCCCACTTCAGGTCCTGAGAGATGGTGGTGCCCAGGAACCTGAATGACTCCGCTGCTGCCACAATGCTGTCCATGATGCTCAGTGGGGGGAGAGCAGGGGGGTTTCTCCTGAAGTCCACTATCATCTCCACTGTTTTGAGCGTGTTGAGCTCCAGGTTGTTGTGACTCTACATTAAACCCCATTTCCCCCACCATGTCTTTAAAACATGACAGTTTACCCCAGTATTTTCAATGGAATTTCTGCGCTAGCCTGTTGCTACTGACGGCACTAGTGATTACATGAGTCTTTCATCTGGTTTTACGCTTGAACAGCTAAATGAATGATTAAATCTATTTAACTGAATGTGTTGTAATTACAGTACAACATCGATGCTGTAAAAACAACCCTGTGAAATTGAAAATACTCACATTAAGCTTTTGCCAGAAGTCTATCGTCTGCTTTAATACTCTAGCTGTGCATAGAGCCCATTGAAGTCAGAATTATTCGCCCTCCTGTGCGGTATTTCCCAGTTATTGTATTTTATTAACATCTACCCCCACCCAAACCCTAAACCCAAGCGTCACAGTAACATATAAACAGTAGTTGTACCGAGTAATATTTATGCCAGGGGTCGGGACCTTTTTACAGCAAAGAGCCAGTCCTAATTTTTTGAGACACTGCTCGCTGCAGAGCCATTTGAGCTCCAGCGAGGGGGAGCTTGAGCTCTTGCTCCTCCTCCTGTAAGCTGTTTTAATTCGTACACCTACCTCTAACCCCAACCCCCAGTGACATCACTCGTAGAAGTGCAAGGAAGGAGGAGCTGGAGCTCAAGCTCCCCCTTGCTGGAGCTCAGCTCTGCCCAAATGGCTGTGCAGTGAGCACAACTTGAATTGCAAATGCATTATTAAAGAGCCATTGGGGGGTGTGTGTGTACATGCTGAGCAAGGCTTCCAATGTTGTTGAATTTACGTGCGCGAGGTTACCATGGCAACGTAAGTTGTTTGCCCTTTATTAGTGTCGCGATCGAAGATTGGTCGAAATGTCCTTTTATTGTAAACTGAGTTCTTATTGATGTTGCTGTAAAAATAAATAAATGAAATAAAATACAATTAAAAGGGAATCATTATTGTATTTTCAATAGGAAACTGAGTGACTAGTGACTGTTAAAATTCTTACACTGTAAATGATCACAGTATTTAGGGGAGACAACTGGAGAGCCATGCGGCTTGGGAGCCATAGACTGTAAAATATATAGGGGTAGTGTCTGTGATGTCACCAATTGGTTTCTGAAGAGCGCAAATGAAGCTACAAGTAGGCGCGGCCAACCATCGCCATTTTGTTCGCGCGTCATCGCACCCACGGCGGGATACCAAACAAGGGCAAAGAGGCGGAGAGTGGGCGGAGCTACAGTCACGTGCTGGCTGCTTAGACCTGGCAGACAGACTTTACTTTGGGAGAAACGCTTGATACTTTATTACCTGCGACTCGTTTGTGTTCTGACCACATGTGCTTGGCTGTACACTATATCAATAAAGTGTTTAGACTTTTAAAAACACTGTAGTAATACACTGAGCCACTAAACATTGTTCTTATGACGTTTTTCTACAGGAGGAAAACGCAAAATACGTCCAAACACTTCAGATCTAGTGTGTGTGTGTTAGTAAATGCAAGACTATTGATGAAATCCAGCATAACACTGTATGATAACGCTTCAGATGACTGTTCTAGAGCCTACAGCTAATCAATCTGTCACATTCTGGAGGGCATTACAGCTTTAAAGAACATTATAAATGATCCTAAATAAAACAAATACATTTATAGAGCTGGTATACAAGTATATAACTTCACTCACCTGGGAAACGGAGGCCACGTGAATGGTTTGTGAGCACAATTAAGTGCACACAGCATCCCATATCATCTGATAATTGTAGGAAATAATCCCAAAAGGCAGCTGACTTTGTAAAGAAACATTAACCAACACAAAAATACGATGAATATGCCGAGATCAGTGGCTAATCAGCCATAATCAGCTGAGGTGATGAGACAGCGAGCAGCGAGACCTAGCTGTCACTCATGTGGCCACGCCCTTAATTATGCAGACTTAATATAACTTAATAAACGGATGAGTTATAAAAAAATTCACCCCCCTCACAGTTGTCATGAAGGTTAATCATGGCTATATGCACCAAAGCCATCATTTGTACCAGGCTGTAAACATGTTTTTATCAGCTGTAAAAATGGCCAATTTCCCATTTCAGTCAGAAATGACCTGGACTTCCTGGAGCCAGCCCCCAAAGGCGAGTCGTTGAATTGCAGTTTTAGTTACTTCCGTATTGGCTTCCCGAGGGAGAGCGGGAGGTTGCCGCTTGGTCAGGAGCCTTAGGTTCCCTACCACTGATTTATGCTATCTATTAAATTACTCTAATAATTTGTATTTTACTCCCACCCCAACCCTAAACCCAACCGTCATAGTACTGTAAAAATATTGATCATTGTTATACAGTGTCATTAAAAAGGCTGCTATCGCACGTCCAGCCGGCCGCGTATCCGATCTAGACTTTATCCTCCTGTACATGTTTTTTCTTTTTCAAATATTTCCCAAATGATGTTTAACAGATTCAGGATTTTTTCACAGTATTTCCTATAATATTTTTTCCTCTGGAGAAAGTCTTATTTGTTTTATTTCGGCTAGAATAAAAGCAGTTTTTAATTGTTTAAAAGCCATTTTAAGGTCAATACTGAACCATACTGTGTAGAACGTACTTTTCTAACGGCCGAGTAGTACACTTAAATTCAAATGCAGTACCTACTGAGTAGTAGGCGTTTGTTTCGGATGCAGCCATACACTACGGCCAATTTAGTTAATCAATTCCCCTATAGCGCATGTGTTTGGACTGTGGGGGAAACAGGAGCACCCGGAGGAAACCCACACCAACACGGTGAGAACATGCAAACTCCACAAAGAAATGCCAACTGGCCCAGCCGGGGCTCGAATCAGCGACCTTCTTGCTGTGAGGCCACAGTGCTAACCACTGAGCCACCGTGCCGCCCAAATTTCTGCAATATAAAGTCAGAATTCTGAGTTATAAAGTCGTAATCCTAAGAAAGTCATAATTCTGAATTTATATATCCGAATAGTGAGTTTGTGTCCTAAAAGTCGCAATAACATTTTTTTTTATTTATAAGCAGTAATTTATCTAATTAAAAATCTAATTGTTTATTTATTTATATTTAAGGCAGGAATAGGCTTCCACAGGATAATACTAAAAATGATTAATTGGATTTACTACATAGTAAATAGTTGCAAACAATTTATATGGGCAGAATTTCAACAATCAAATAAAGTTTAACATTACTAATTTTAATATGTTTGTCTAAAATAAGCCCATATAAATTGTTTGCAGCCACTTACCTAAAAAAAACCCAGTAAATTCAATGATTCGTTTTTGTTCCAGTGTGGCGCCCCCTGCCGGCCGCTGCGGTGGTGTTCAGCGGGACTCCTCCCCTAATGCAGCCCGAACAGATCGCTCTTCCTGCGGTGTGACAGCAGCAGCAGCAGCGGCGGTGGCGCATTGTGTGCTTTTATCATTGATTTGACTCTTTTCTTCTTACATTGAGCTAATCAACACAAACTCATCTGATCATCTCCTTCTGGAAGAACTGCAGGACGCGGCGGCTTTACTAAAATGGCCAACAGAGACGATGAATACGATTTCTTGTTCAAAGGTAAATTCTGCATATACAGTCATAATCATTCATAATGCATCTATTGTTGCTACTCTAGCATGCATCTGACACAGATCGGAGTCTGTTGAGGAATGAGTACGAGGAAGCGTCTTTTGCAATGGCATCCTGTGTAAAATGATGCCATATATATGTAAATAACAGCGTTTGACATAGAAACGCCCGCAGAGGCATCAATACACACGCATCGATCTGTAAAACATCTGTTTGGATGCTTTCACACCGACTAGAAGGGATACAGCTGCGACCGGAAGTTAAGGAGAATTATTCATATTGTTTATTAAATTACTCATTTAATTGTATTGTGTTAACGTCTACCCCTAAACACAACCCTCACAGTAATGTAAAAACAGTAAATATAACAATAATTATTTATATTATTTATTAAATTACCTATAAATTGTAATTTGTTAAGGTCTACCCCTAACCACAACCATCACACTAATGTAAAACAGTAAATATAACGAGAATTATACATATTATTTATTAAATTACACATTAAATAGCATTTTATTAACATTTACCTCTAAACTAAACCTTCACAGTATTGTAAAAACAGTATATATAACGAGAATTATACATATTATTTATTAAATTACTCATTAAATAGCATTTTATTAACACTTACCCCTAAACTAACCTTCACAGTATTGTAAAAACAGTATATATAACGAGAATTATACATATTATTTATTAAATTACTCATTAAATAGCATTTTATTAACACTTACCCCTAAACTAAACCTTCACAGTATTGTAAAAACAGTATATATAACGAGAATTATACATATTATTTATTAAATTACACATTAAATAGCATTTTATTAACATTTACCTCTAAACTAAACCTTCACAGTATTGTAAAAACAGTATATATAACGAGAATTATACATATTATTTATTAAATTACTCATTAAATAGCATTTTATTAACACTTACCCCTAAACTAAACCTTCACAGTATTGTAAAAACAGTATATATAACGAGAATTATACATATTATTTATTAAATTACTCATTAAATAGCATTTTATTAACACTTACCCCTAAACTAAACCTTCACAGTATTGTAAAAACAGTATATATAACGAGAATTATACATATTATTTATTAAATTACACATTAAATAGCATTTTATTAACATTTACCTCTAAACTAAACCTTCACAGTATTGTAAAAACAGTATATATAACGAGAATTATACATATTATTTATTAAATTACACAATAAATAGCATTTTATTAACACTTACCCCTAAACTAAACCCTCACAGTATTGTAAAAACAGTATATATAACGAGAATTATACATATTATTTATTAAATTACACATTAAATAGCATTTTATTAACATTTACCCCTAAACTAAACCCTCAAAGTATTGTAAAAACAGTAAATATAATGAGAATTATACATATTATTTATTAAATTACTCATTAAATAGCATTTTATTAACATGTTTCCCTAAACTAAACCCTCACAGTATTGTAAAAACAGTATATATAACGAGAACTATTCATATTATTTATTAAATTACAGATTAACTGTGTTTTATTAACATCTACCCCTACCCTAACCCTAAACCTACACCTCACAGTATTGTAAAACACTAATTATAATGAGAATTATTCATATTAATTATTAAATTACTCATTAAATAGCATTTTATTAACATTGACCCCTAAACTAAACCCTCACAGTATTGTAAAAACAGTAAATATAACGAGAATTATACATATTATTTATTAAATTACACATTAAATAGCATTTTATTAACATTTACCCCTAAACTAAACCCTCAAAGTATTGTAAAAACAGTAAATATAATGAGAATTATACATATTATTTATTAAATTACTCATTAAATAGCATTTTATTAACATTTACCCCTAAACTAAACCCTCAAAGTATTGTAAAAACAGTAAATATAATGAGAATTATACATATTATTTATTAAATTACTCATTAAATAGCATTTTATTAACATGTTTCCCTAAACTAAACCCTCACAGTATTGTAAAAACAGTAAATATAACGAGAATTATACATATTATTTATTAAATTACTCATTTAGTAGTATTTTATTACCATTTACCTCTAAACCCAACCCTCGCAGTATTGTAAAAACTGTAATAACGAGAATTATTTAAGCTATTTATTAAATTACCCATTAATTGTGTTATTAACATCTACCCCTTTCCAAACCCCAAAACTAACCCTCACACTAATGTACAGTAAAAACAACAATTGAAACAAGTATTATTCATATAATTTATTAAATTACCCATTAAATTGTATTTTAATAACATCCACCTCAGTAATATAAAAACAGTAAATTAGTTATATTATTTATTAAATGATCCATTAATTGTGTTTTATTAACATCTACCTACCCTAACCCTAAACCTACACCTCACAGTAATGTAAAAACAGTAATTATAATGAAAATTAATTATATTATTTATTAATTTACTCATTAAATAGCCTTTTATTAACATTTACCCCTGAACTAAACCCTCACAGTATTGTAAAACAGTATATAGAACGAGAATTATACGTATTATTTATTAAATTACCTATAAATTGTGTTTTATTAACATCTACCTTTACCCTAACCCTAAACCTACACCTCACAGTAATGTAAAAACGGTAAATATAACAAGAATTATCCATATTATTTATTAAATTACCCATTAATTGAATGTTATTAACGTCTACCCCTACCCTGCTCTTATTTATTAAATAGTATACTATTAACATTTATCCCTAAACCCAACCCTCGCAGTATTGTAAAAACTGTAATAACGAGAATTATTTAAGCTATTTATTAAATTACCCATTAATTGTATGTTATTAACATCTACCCCTACCCCAAAACTAACCCTCACACTAATGTAAAAACACTAATTGTAACAAGCATTATTCATATTATTTATTAAATTACACATTAAATTGTATTTTATTAACATCTACCCCTAAAACAAACCATCACAGTATTATAAAAACAGTAAATATTACAAGAATCTTATATTATTTATTAAACTATCCATTAATTGTGTTTTATTAACATCTACCCCTACCCCAACCCTAAACCTACACCTCACAGTATTGTAAAAATACTAATTATAACGAGAATTACTTGTATTATTTATTAAATTACTCATTAAATAGCATTTTATTAATGTCTACCCATAAACCCAACACTCGCAGTAATGTAAAAACAGTAAATATAATGAGAATTATTCATATTATTTATTAAATGATCCATTAATTGTGTTTTATTAACATCTACCCCTACCCCAACCCTAAACCTACACCTCACAGTGATGTAAAAACAGTAAATATAACAAGAATTAATCATATTATTTATTAAATTACCCATTAAATAGCATTTTATTAACATTTACCCCTAAACCTAACCCTCACACTAATGTAAAAACAGTAAATATAACGAGAATTATACATATTATTTATTAAATTACCCATTGTGTTTTATTAACATCTACCCCTACCCTAACCCTAAACTTACACCTCACAGTATTGTAAAAACAGCAATTTTAACAATAATTATTCATATTATTTATTAAATTACCCATTAATTGTGTTTTATTAACATCTACCCCTACCCTAAACATACACCTCACAGTATTGTAAAACACTAATTATAATGAGAATTATTCATATAGTTTATTAATTTACTCATTAAAAAGTATTTTATTAATGTCTACTCCTAAACCCAAACCTCACACTTAATTGTGTTTTATTAACATCTACCCCGACCCCAACCCTTAACCTACACCTCACACTAATGTAAAACAGTAAATATAACAAGAATTATTCATATTATTTATTAAATTACACATTAAATTGTATTTTATTAACATCTACCCCTAAACTAAACCACCAAAGTACTGTAAAAACAGTAAATATAACGAGAATTATTCATATTATTTATTAAATTACTCATTAAATGGCATTTTATTAATGTCTACCCATAAACCCAACACTCGCAGTGATGTAAAAACAGTAAATATAATGAGAATTATTCATATTATTTATTAAATGATCCATTAATTGTGTTTTATTAACATCTACCCCGACCCCAACCCTTAACCTACACCTCACACTAATGTAAAAACAATAAATATTACAAGAATTATTCATATTATTTATTAAATTACACATTAATTGTGTTTTATTAACATCTACCCCTACCCCAACCCTAAACCTACACCTCACACTAATGTAAAAACAATAAATATAACAAGAATTATTCAATTATTTATTAAATTACACATTAATTGTGTTTTATTAACATCTACCCCGACCCCAACCCTAAACCTACACCTCACACTAATGTAAAAACAATAAATATAACAAGAATTATTCAATTATTTATTAAATTACACATTAATTGTGTTTTATTAACATCTACCCCTACCCTAATGCTAAACCTACATCTCGCAGTAAAGTAAAAACAAAAAATATAACAAGAATTATTCATATTATTTATTAAATTGCCCATTAAATGTATGTTTTTAACGTCTACCTCTATTCATCACAGTAATGTAAAAATATTAATTATTGCTGTGCAGTGTCAAAAAAAATGATGCTATATTAATGTGAGTGTCCGCAGCTGTATCCCTTCTAGGTCTACATGTAATGCCAATCTGATCAGGCTTTAGAGAAATCCCAGATGAGGATGTTCGTGTTTGGAAGTGATTTAGTGATGCTTACCTATGGCTGCTGCTTTGTTTAACGCTGTATTCTAATGTTGTCTCGTGATGCTGATGATTAAATGGTCGCGTGTGCTTTTGAACAAATCAGATCAAAGGTTTTAAACGTTCTATTCCTCCATCTGATTCGTTACTTTGTAACCGCTGGTGATTCTACTTTGTATGACGTCACCGCCCGAGCAAAGTCTGACGCGGCAAAAAGGTAACGTTCGATTTTCACAATATCAGCATAATGTGAGGGACAAAGTTCGACTTAACTTCCCATAGGAGACCATCAGGACAGCAGCCCACCTCCCCCTCTCTCTCCTGCTGCGTAGTACTTTTTTGTGAAGGAAAAAATATGCTTTTGAGTGTGTAACAGAAGATTATGCAAGCTTGGGGACTACTACGTCCTCGTTAACAGATCGTCATGTTGCTTAGTTATGAGCCCTATCAGTCTTCCACACATCATTCACATTTCTGTCATATTTAATGTCCTACCTTATTGGAGCAGGTTAATCTCCCATTCGCGAGTCTTTAATGCAGGGAAATCTCCTCAGGTGTTAGGATAATTCTGCATTCAGATGTCTAAACACGTCTTTATACAAGTTCAGTGTTGTTGTTGCAGTTGCAGATGAAATATAACACAGAAAACGCGATTTAAATATGTCCCAGTGGGCTAGATATTAATTATCAGTCATACAAACATCTTTACCGAAGCCTCTCTACTTGACTGTTGGTCTCGCGCGTCCATGTTTGTAGTTTGTTTACACTTTTCACCCGCGTTTGTAGTTCTAATCGAATTCACGCCCTACACGCAATGTATTGTGGGCGATATCAGCGGTTAGAGTATGGATACTTCTACACTTAAATTTTTTACCCAAAATAGTAAACCACCCGGGAACCTTTGGCATACCTTTTTGCAACATACTACGATTTGGGATATACTAATTCTACTTTCAAATACTATTTAGGATGGATAGCATGCGAATTAGGATGCAGCCTCTCTCTCAGTTCAATTCAATTCAATTCAGTTATTTCTTTATTGGCATGACAAATATTACACAATGTATTGCCAAAGCATTTATAAAGTTTACATAAAAAATAACATACATATATATTAAAAACATAGTAAAGTAGTAAAAAAATAAATAAAAATAAATAAAATAATAATAATAAAAATATATAATAATTAAATAATAAAATACAAATAAATATTAATGATAATATGAATAATAATAAATTAGAATAAACTGTAGGGGAGAATCAGGTCTTATTCTGTATCAGGTCTTATTCTGTATCAATGTAAAACAACTCCAATATAACTTCCCTTTAAACAAAAGTTGCACATTGTTACTTTTCACCCCATCAGCAGAGACGAAGTAACACAACAGTATTTGTTAGATTTACTGGCTTAATCTTGTTTATTTGAAATATATCTGACTATGACCTTGTTCATTTTCACTGCAATCCTATATGCTTATTTCACGCGGCCGCCATTTTAAAGAACCAAAGCGAGGCTGCGGTGGGAAGAAACCCGGAAGTATAGGACCAGCACTGTAAACATTGCAGTAACATGCTGTGGACTATAAACCTCCAGCTGTTGCCGAGATTTCAAAATGCAGAAATGGTGTAAACATCACTTTAATATCATTCAGTAAGTTTAATTTAAACAATTAAAAGCAATTTAGCATCAAACAACATCACTTTAAGAGTAATACGCTCAAGTGTCCTCCTAGGCTTCAGTTCATGGCAACAGTTAAACACCGTGAGGACGCTTTCCTGCTTCCGTCTATGTAACTCGGTGAGTGATAAAACACTGCAGTCCTCTGTAGCACACCCTCGTGTTGTCTGTAATAGTGTTGTCCCGGTACTGAAATTTTAAAAACGTCCATTTCCCGCTAACATTCAAGCGCCGCTGAGCGCGTTCATAAACAGTGCTGATTTACCATAGTATTCACCAGTGCTCATCAGTTTACCGCTCTTCGCCCAGTGCAAACACAGATACATGGACACTGGAGCACGAAGCAGCCGTGAAGATCAGTCGAGTCAACAAGCAGATTGCTCGTCTGTGTTTGTACTCGGTAAACAGCGGAGGGTGAACTGATGACCTTCTCGGCCAATCACAAGCATTTCTGTTGAGCATGTGAACACAATGGCAAATCAGCGCTGTTTTAAGAAAGCCATCAACAGTGCCTTAAATGTTAGCGGGAAATTGAAGGTTTTTCTTTTAATTCAGTTTCAAGAGTTCACACTTAGCTGATGATTAATTATAAGCTTGTTTGGCATGCTGTCCCGGGAGAGGATCCTGAGCTCATAAGATCCTCGAGCCCGGGGCTCCCTCCCGTTTTAAGGCGAGAGGGGAGTTTGAGCTCAGGTCGATCTCGAGAACTCCCCTGATGTAATAACCAATGAACAGCCAGTGATTACTCCTTGAGAGAGTCATTTACTAGGAGCATGTCTATAGTGCCGGTTTGGATTAGTTAATTAACTTATGTTGCATGTTTTTTGGACGGTGGGAGGGAACTGGGGAACCCGGGGGAAACCCACGTGAGCACGGGGAGAAATGCTAACTTCGCACATAAACGTCTGGTTTGGTAAAGCCTGGAACCAGAGACATTCTTGCTGTGAGGCAACAGTGCTAAGCACTGGGCCACCGTGTCACCCATCTAGGAAGGAGGAGGAGTAGGGGTGGATGGGGGGATTCTTCAAAACGAAGATAGCGGTGGTACGTAACCCAGGGTATTTGTAGTAGCTTAGGAGTCGTCTGATTGGTGCATTGAGAATTGTATAATGCAGATCCAGCCGCTAGCAATCATAAGCACATGATCCTCTCGGAATTAGTTTATAATTAAACTCCACATCATGACAAGTCTAATATAGTGAAAGAATCAGTTCATTAACTTGAGTTTGATAAATCGCATCTAAAACGTGTGTTTGGGAAAGAAAACGTTAGCTAACTAGTGTCATTTCCCTTAACTTAGCTGAAAATGAGCTCTGATATCCCTTTATATTTTCACCATTCATTCAGAACGGGCCTTCGGGTCACTCAGAAGGCGGTGAAATGATAAATTTGTGTCTCTTTCTCTTCACTGATAAGATATACAGCCAAGTACACAACGTTTCTATGTAACTCCCAACGATACTTCCGGGTTTCTTCCCACCGCAGCCTCGATTTCATTTTTAAAAATGGCGGCCGTGTGAAATCAGTCTATTTTGTTCCTTATTTTTGCAAAAACAAAATGAAACGGCATTTTCATTTTAAATTTCAGCTCCATCAAATGTTTCAGAAGCAACCCAACAATGCAAAATGTTAATATTTTTTATTATTATTGGCAACATGCATTAATCTTACAAAACGTATAAAGTCAAGACACTGCTAACTCTAATGTGGAAGTGAAAAATAAGGCATGGCTATTAGCAGAGGGACATAAATAACAGTGTTATTTTCATCCCCACAGGAACTCTTGCCATTTGTACCGGATTTACTTTTAAACTGAAAAACTCAGAGACTGCACACTTAAGGATGTGTTATTGCACTAAGTAACCCGCTGATGGTCATTAGTGTAATTCATTTTCTTTTCAGCTTAGTCCCTTTATTAATCTAGGGTCGCCACAGTGGAATGAACCGCCAACTTAACCAGCCTATGTTTTATGCAGCGGATGCCCTTCCAGCTGCAACCCATCACTGGGAAACACATGCACACTTATTCACACACACATACACTACGGACAATTTAGCTTACCCAATTCCCCTATAGCGCATGTCATTGGACTGTGGGGGAAACTAGAGCACCCGGAGGAAACCCACGCCAACATGAGGAGAACATGCAAACTCAGAGGCAGAGAAACACAACCTGTAATAAGGAAAAACGAACCACGACAATAATTTACTTTCTGCACTCAAAAACAGAAGTTTGTACAGTAGCTAACTGCGGGACACGGCCCCAAAATCAGCTGATGTTTGGCAGCTCCAGCAAGGGTTGCATGCTGAATGTGCTGTTATAGCCTGGAAATAAAAAGTTGCCAGAGCTTCGCTGCTCTCCCCTACATTTACCAATCAACATTTATGGATAAAAGAATAATATTAAATAATAATAATCAGTTTATTTACAATGATTCATTTATAATAATTTAGATGTGTGTGTGTGTGTGTGTGTGTGTGTGTGTGTGTGTGTGTGTGTGTGTGTGTGTGTGTGTGTGTGTGTGTGTGTGTGTGTGTGTGTAGATATTGTTCATTATTAGTAAAGTGTTACATTTTATAATAAAGCTATAGTATCCTGTTTGGCTCAGATTTAAAGATTTAAAAAGAGTTTAATTTAATGGAAAAATATGATTAGATTCTTTATTACTCCAAAAAGGAAATACTCACAGAATGGTAACTTAGATTCTGCACGTTGCTGGAGACGATGTAACAATTTTATGGCTGATTATTATCATATATTCTGGAATTGTCCAGCAATCCAATCTTATTGGTTAATGGTGGTCACTGAAATTGAATCAATACTGGGTTTTGAGATTGATCATAGCTTTGGTACTATATATTTAGGAAACATACAAACCGATTTTAATGCACAAGACAAATACCTTCTCAAAATACTATTAGTTGCTAGTAAAAAAGCAATAACTAAGAAATGGTTGGAAGAGATTCCACCAACAAAGGATGAGTGGATAACAATTGTAGATAATATGTTTGAAATGGAGAAACTCACCTTTTCTTTAAGACTAAACATGGATAAATGTTATAAAAATTGGTCAAAATGGTTTATATATAAGAATACAGAAAATATATAATTTGCTAGGAAATGCTTTGCAATAAGTGCGAACCCCCCCTCCTCCCCTTATTTATATTTTTTATTTTTATTATTACTTTTTTTTTTTAATATATGTACATATATATGTATATTGTATATGTGAAATAGTTTGTTTGGACCGCACATTACAGATTGTAAAAGACTGAATCATATGGACTTGAAGGAAACTATGTTGGTGTTTATGCTTATAATACGGTACCTTTTACAGGCGGGTTGGGGTGGGGGGCTAATGGGAGAGTAACCTGTATTATAAAAACGACTGTATAAGAAGAATGTAATAGTTGTATGTGATGCCTCTGGTGATCTGTTTGTTCCGTTATGTTAAAACGAATAAAAAACAAAAGTAAGAAAAAAAAAAGAGTTTAATTTCTATTGTCTATGCGGCGTTGAGATTTACAGCAGGGAAAATAAGTATTGAACGTGAGTTCTGTGTAATAACAATGAAATGACAGAAGGAGACACTACTGAAATGTGTTTAATACTTTATATAAAAGGCTGGCAGCTTAAAGACGCCTCTCATATGGAGAATGAAGTCGCATGCATTGCTCAGGTGTGAGTTTCTCACAGACTTCAACAGAGTATAAAAATCTTGACAGTTCTCGTCTATCAAATCTGAGCTTTATTTTGTATTTTCTATTGGATTCGGATCAGGTGATTGGCTGGGCCATTCTACAGCTTGATTGTCTTTCTCTGAAAGCATTTGAGAGTTTCCTTGGTTGTGTTTTGGATCATCGTCTTGCTGAAATGTCCACCCTGGTTTCATCTTCATCCTCCTGCTAATGTAGACGTTGGACTGAAGCAGCTGGTATTCATTTACACTGAGGAAGGGCAGAGGGTTGCTGAAGAACTACTGAGAGATTTCAGCTGCTGTCTGGGCTTTCATTGCCAGAAAACACCTCCCTTTCTTCATGTGTTCAATACTTTTTCTCTGAATCATTTCATTTTGTTACACATTACTTCATTTGTAAACTAATTAGATTTGTTTTCTTTGCGTATGTGGATTTATTTGGGGACAACATCAAGTCAACAGGACCTTTAGAAATATGTTTTCTGAGAAAAATGCTGACGTGTTCATTTTCCCTGCTGTATATGTAGTGGATTTATATGTCAAATTTTTAAAGTTTAGTCAAGTAATTGAATAACTATTTGAGTTAATTGTCAAACCTTGTACTTGAAAGTGTAATTTAAGTACAATTTTAATGATTACTGAATACTTTTTTTGAAGTAACTTACCCAGCTCTGGTTGTTTTTGACTGTGGTAAACCTCCGCCTGTTGGTCTGCTTCTGCTTCCAGTCGTTCTCATCGGAGATTCTGGCGTTGGGAAGAGTAATCTGCTGTCGAGATTCACACGAAACGAGTTTAACCTGGAGAGCAAGAGCACAATAGGAGTGGAGTTCGCCACCAGGAGCATTCAGGTGGACGGAAAGACCATAAAAGCACAGATCTGGGATACGGCAGGACAAGAGCGCTACAGAGCCATCACTTCTGCGTGAGTACAGTATCTGAGTTGAGATTTACTGTATTGTACTTTTCAGTAACTGTATCTGATTTAAACAGCATATTTTACTCATTACTTAGGGTGTAAAGGATCACTGTTGAAATGCTAAATGCTTTCTTAGGTTATTAAAGATGTTTTCTGTCACTGTTTAGCCTGCATTAATGCAATCAGTGTAGAGCTGCATAATTAATCATTAAAAGATCAGGATTTCAGTTCAAACATGCACGCAACATCACTTGCTCAGTTATACCATAGGCAAGTGTTGGGTGAAGCTCAGAGTATACCCATTCTATGCACCACAAGTTTTATCTTCTCCTCTCTGGTATTCGATATAGAACTCCTATTAGTAAAACAAATCAAGCTTTCATTTATCTCCTCAGCTGTAAAGTTTTTAAATTCAGGGTAGATTTGTATTGTACAATGTTATACACTTAGGTTATTTAACCTGTTTTCTGACACTATTATTTAACCTGCATTAATGTATTCAGTGTATAGCTGCACAATTAAAAGATCGGGTTCTCAATTCAAACACCCTTGCAACATAAATTATAAATGATGATGATTTGCATGTGTTTATTAATGCTTTGATGCGCTGCATTGAAATCTGCATTTGATTGAGAGAGAGAGATTCAGTTTTTACCCTTTCAGTTACATTTAGTTACAAACAGTCAAATAACACAGAAGTACTGGGAGAACAGTTTGTAGTTCAGATATAAACACTGATGTTTATGGTAAAGATTAAAATCACCGTTTAATGCAACTTGACTCTATTGAAAGTTGTAGCAACTACGTTATTTAACCAATAAACAAACAACCATCAAAAATGTGCCACTGAATAATTCTTCAAAAATGATACATCTGGTAATGAAACGTGATGTTTGAATTATTGAATCATTAATTTAAAAATTAGACTAAAAATAAATATGATGTGCTGTGCAAGATTATAATGTTAGATGTATACATTTAGCACTATCAGCAACAGTAGTGTGATGCTGTGATGTGGACTGTGTTTTTAATGTTGTGTTTTGTGTGTGTGCAGGTATTATCGTGGTGCGGTTGGTGCACTGCTCGTGTACGACATCGCCAAACACCTTACCTATGAGAATGTAGAGCGCTGGCTGAAAGAGCTGCGAGATCACGCCGACAACAATATCGTCATCATGCTGGTGGGCAACAAGAGTGACCTGCGGCATCTGAGGGCTGTGCCCACCGATGAGGCCCGTGCTTTCGCAGGTACAGCACTCCACAATTTTTTTTACTATATATTAAATTGTAGCGTTTTTGAACCATACTATAGCAAGGTACTTGAATTGAACTTTTGTGGTAATTATGTATTTGCTATGGCAACACAACTATAGTAATTGATCTGTGGTAGTAATTCTATAGTTGCTATGGTAACACAACAACCATAGTAATTGATCTGTGGAAGTAATTCTGTAGTTGCTATGGTAGCACAACAACTGTAGTAATTGATCTGTGGTAGTAATCCTATAGTCGCTATGGTAACACAACAACTGTAGTAATTGATCTGTGGTAGTAATCCTATAGTTGCTATGGTAACACAACAACGGTAGTAATTTATCTGTGGTAGTAATCCTGTAGTTGCTATGGTAACAACAACTGTAGTAATTGATCTGCGGTAGTAATCCTATAGTTGCTATGGTAACACAACAACCGTAGTAAATGATCTATGGTAGTAATTATGTAGTTGCTATGATAACACAACAACTGTAGTAATTTATCTGTGGTAGTAATCCTATAGTTGCTATGGTAACACAACAACTGTAGTAATTGATTTGTAGTAATAATCCTATAGTTGCTATGGTAACACAACAACCGTAGTAATTGATCTGTGGTCGTAATTCTATAGTCGATATGGTAACACAACAACCGTAGTAATTGATCTGTGGTCGTAATTCTATAGTCGCTATGGTAACACAACAACCGTAGTAATTGATCTGTGGAGGTAATCCTGTAGTTGCTATGGTAACACCAACTGTAGTAATTGATCTGTTGTGGTAATTCTGTAGTTGCTATGGTAACACTACAACTATAGAAATTGATCTGTGATAGTTATTCTATAGTTGCTACGGTAACAGAACAACCATAATAATTGATCTGTGGAAGTAATTCTATAGTTGCTATGGTAACAACAACTGTTGCAATTGATCTTTGGTAGTAATTCTGTAGATGCTATGGCAACAGAGCAGCTAAAGTAATAATAGTCTAGTTGCTATAGTAACACAACCACCATAGTGAACAATGCTGTAGTTGTAGTTAAGCACCCTTTGCTTACTTACAGAGAAGAATAACCTGTCATTCATCGAGACATCAGCTTTGGACTCAACTAATGTTGAAGAGGCCTTCAAAAACATCCTAACAGGTACAAACACAAACTGTATGATCTATCATTACACTTGCTTACAGTAGCAATAAAACAACTAGCATGATTTTCCTGACAGATACAGTTGAAGTCAAAATTATTAGCCCTCTAGTGACATTTTAATTCTTTTAAAAAAGAAAAAAATCCCAAGTTTTGCCTAACAGAGAGATCTTTTCTACATAATATTTATGGTGGCTTGAAAAGCCAGCATACTGTTATCTATCTTAAACTTATTATTCTTCTTCTTCTTCTTCTTCTTCTTCTTCTTCTTATTCTTCTTCTTCTTCTTCTTCTTATTCTTCTGAGACTAATTTCTAAGTGTATCTCCTCCTAGGCCTTTCAAGCTACATACTTCAAACTTTCGTCAAACCTTCGAACTGGTCTGACTCGGGTTGCTATATCTTTTCTAACTGATCCGACCTTGGGTTTTCCGAAAAACGACCCAGAAAAATCCAAAAAGTCCCATTGACTTAACATTGGGTCAAACTTTGTGAGCTCATAACTCTGCATCAGACTGTCCTACAGACTTCTAACTGGACTCATTTAACTCAGTCTAGCCAGCAGCCAATAACTGATGACTTTTTAACTTACTAGCCAATCCCTAGCAACCACTTACAGCACCCTAGCAACTGTCCCATAGACTTCCATTGTAAAAGACTCCCATTTACCTAACATTGGATCAACCTTTGTGAGCTCATAACTCTGCATCAGACTGTCCTACAGACTAGAGTCTGGCCTCATTCAACTCAGTCTAGCCAGCAGCCAATCACTGATTACCTTTAAACTTACTAGCCACTCCCTAGCAACCAATTTCAGCACCCTAGCAACTGTCCCAGAGACTGTGACTAGCTTTTCTAACACATGCTAACAGTTTAAACTTCCTACTGACATGCTAATCTTGCTAGAAAGGTGCTAGCAACACGATAGTGACATGCTAGTCATGCTAGTAACATGCTAATTCATGCTAGAATCATGCTAACAACATGCTAATTCATGCTAGAAACAAGCTGATTCATGCTAGAATCATGCTAGTAACATGCTAGTTACATGCTAATTAATGCTAGAATCATGCTAGTTACATGCTAATTCATGCTAGAAACATGCTAGTAACATGCTAATTCATGCTAGAATCATGCTAGTAACATGCTAATCCATGCTAGAATCATGCTAGTAACATGCTAATTCATGCTAGAAACAAGCTGATTCATGCTAGAATCATGCTAGTAACATGCTAGTTACATGCTTATTAATGCTAGAATCATGCTAGTTACATGCTAATTCATGCTAGAAACATGCTAGTAACATGCTAATTCATGCTAGAAACATGCTAGTAACATGCTAATCCATGCTAGAATCATGCTAGTAACATGCTAATTCATGCTAGAATGATGCTAAAAACATGCTAATTCATGCTAGAATCATGCTAACAACATGCTAATTCATGCTAGAAACATGCTAGTAACATGCTAATTCATGCTAGAAACATGCTAGTTACATGCTAATTCATGCTGGAATCATGCTAGTAACATGCTAATTCATTCTAGAATCATGCTAGTAACATGCTAATTCATGCTAGAATCATGCTAGTAACATGCTAGAATCATGCTAATAACATGCTAATTCATGCTAGAATCATGCTAGTAACATGCTAATTCATGCTAGAATCATGGTAGTAACATGCTAATCCATGCTAGAATCATGCTAGTAACATGCTAATTCATGCTAGAATGATGCTAAAAACATGCTAATTCATGCTAGAATCATGCTAACAACATGCTAATTCATGCTAGAAACATGCTAGTAACATGCTAATTCATGCTAGAAACATGCTAGTAACATGCTAATTCATGCTAGATTCATGCAAGTAACATGCTAATTCATGCTAGAAACATGCTAGTAACATGCTAATTCATGCTAGAATCATGCTAGTAACATGCTAGAATCATGCTAATAACATGCTAATTCATGCTAGAAACATGCTAATTCATGCTAGAATCATGCTAATAACATGCTAAATCATGCTAGAAACATGCTAGTAACATGCTAATTCATGCTAGAAACATGCTAGTAACATGCTAATTCATGCTAGAATCATGCTAGTAACATGCTAATTCATGCTAGAATCATGCTAGTAACATGCTAATTCATGCTAGTAACATGCTAATCCATGCTAGAATCATGCTAGTAACATGCTAATTCATGCTAGAATCATGCTAGTAACATGCTAATTCATGCTAGAATCATGCTAATAACATGCTAATTCATGCTAGAATCATGCTAGTAACATGCTAATTCATGCTAGAAACATGCTAGTAACATGCTAATTCATGCAAGAATCATGCTAGTAACATGCTAATTCATGCTAGAAACATGCTAGTAACATGCTAATTCATGCTAGAATCATTCTAGTAACATGCTAATTCATGCTAGAATCATGCTAATAACATGCTAATTCATGCTAGAAACATGCTAATTCATGCTAGAATCATGCTAGTAACATGCTAATTCATGCTAGAATCATGCTAGTAACATGCTAATTCATGCTAGATTCATGCTAGTAACATGCTAATTCATGCTAGAAACATGCTAGTAACATGCTAATTCATGCTTGAATCATGCTAGTAACATGCTAATTCATGCTAGAATCATGTTAATAACATGCTAATTCATGCTAGAAACATGCTAATTCATGCTAGAATCATGCTAATAACATGCTAAATCATGCTAGAAACATGCTAGTAACATGCTAATTCATGGTAGAAACATGTTAGTAACATGCTAATTCATGCTAGAATCATGGTAATTCATGCTAGAATCATGCTAGTAACATGCTAATTCATGCTAGAAACATGTTAGTAACATGCTAATTCATGCTAGAATCATGGTAATTCATGCTAGAATCATGCTAGTAACATGCTAATTCATGCTAGAAACATGCTAATTCATGCTAGAATCATGCTAATAACATGCTAAATCATGCTAGAAACATGCTAGTAACATGCTAATTCATGCTAGAAACATGTTAGTAACATGCTAATTCATGCTAGAATCATGGTAATTCATGCTAGAATCATGCTAGTAACATGCTAATTCATGCTAGTAACATGCTAATTCAGACTCGGCTTTTCAAGCCACCATAAAGTTTGTCCTCAAACTTTAATATCTAGTTATTATTCTTCTTCTTCTTCTTCTTCTTCTTCTTCTTCTTCTTATTCTTCTGAGACTAATTTCTAAGTGTATCTCCTCCTAGGCCTTTCAAGCTACATACTTCAAACTTTCGTCAAACCTTCAAACTGGTCTGACTCGGGTTGCTATATCTTTTCTAACTGATCCGACCTTGGGTTTTCCGAAAAACGACCCAGAAAAATCCCAAAAGTCCCATTGACTTAACATTGGGTCAAACTTTGTGAGCTCATAACTCTGCATCAGACTGTCCTACAGACTTCTAACTGGACTCATTTAACTCAGTCTAGCCAGCAGCCAATAACTGATGACTTTTTAACTTACTAGCCACTCCCTAGCAACCACTTACAGCACCCTAGCAACTGTCCCATAGACTTCCATTGTAAAAGACTCCCATTTACTTAACATTGGATCAACCTTTGTGAGCTCATAACTCTGCATCAGACTGTCCTACAGACTAGAGTCTGGCCTCATTCAACTCAGTCTAGCCAGCAGCCAATCACTGATTACCTTTAAACTTACTAGCC
Source organism: Danio aesculapii (assembly GCF_903798145.1). NCBI lineage: Eukaryota > Metazoa > Chordata > Actinopteri > Cypriniformes > Danionidae > Danio > Danio aesculapii. Next base: position 56,306,392 of record NC_079436.1, read on the forward strand.
ACTCCCTAGCAACCAATTTCAGCACCCTAGCAACTGTCCAAGAGACTGTGACTAGCTATTCTAACACACGCTAACAGTTTTAACATCCTACTGACATGCTAATCTTGCTAGAAAGGTGCTAGCAACACGATAGTGACATGCTAGTCATGCTAGTAACATGCTAATTCATGCTAGAATCATGCTAACAACATGCTAATTCATGCTAGAAACAAGCTGACTCATGCTAGAATCATGCTAGTAACATGCTAGTTACATGCTAATTAATGCTAGAATCATGCTAGTTACATGCTAATTCATGCTAGAAACATGCTAATTCATGCTAGAATCATGCTAACAACATGCTAATTCATGCTAGAAACATGCTAATAACATGCTAATTCATGCTAGAAACATGTTAGTAACATGCTAGAATCATGCTAGTAACATGCTAATTCATGCTAGAATCATGCTAATAACATGCTAATTCATGCTAGAATCATGCTAGTAACATGCTAATTCATGCTAGAAACATGCTAGTAACATGCTAATTCATGCTAGAATCATGCTAATAACATGCTAATTCATGCTAGAATCATGCTAGTAACATGCTAATTCATGCTAGAAACATGCTAGTAACATGCTAATTCATGCTAGAAACATGCTAGTAACATGCTAATTCATGCTAGAATCATGCTAGTAACATGCTAATTCATGCTAGAAACATGCTAGTAACATGCTAATCCATGCTAGAATCATACTAGTAACATGCTAATTCATGCTAGGATCATGCTAGTAAAATGCTAATTCATGCTAGGATCATGCTAGTAAAATGCTAATTCATGCTAGAATCATGCTAGTAACATGCTAATTCACGCTAGAATCATGCTAGTAACATGCTAATTCATGCTAGGATCATGCTAATAACATGCTAATTCATGCTAGAAACATGCTAATTCATGCTAGAATCATGCTAATAACATGCTAATTAATGCTAGAAACATGCTAGTAACATGCTAATTCATGCTAGAATCATGCTAGTAACATGCTAATTCATGCTAGAAACATGCTAGTAACATGCTAATTCATGCTAGAATCATGCTAGTAACATGCTAATTCATGCTAGAATCATGCTAATAACATGCTAATTCATGCTAGAAACATGCTAGTAACATGCTAATTCATGCTAGAATCATGCTAATAACATGCTAATTCATGCTAGAATCATGCTAGTAACATGCTAATTCATGCTAGAATCATGCTAGTAACATGTTAATTCATGCTAGAAACATGCTAATTCATGCTAGAATCATGCTAGTAACATGCTAATTCATGCTAGAATCATGCTAATAACATGTTAATTCATGCTAGAAACATGCTAATTCATGCTAGAATCATGCTAATAACATGCTAAATCATGCTAGAAACATGCTAGTAACATGCTAATTTGTGCTAGAAACATGCTAGTAACATGCTAATTCATGCTAGAATCATGCTAGTAACATGCTAATTCATGCTAGAATCATGCTAGTAACATGCTAATTCATGCTAGAATCATGCTAATAACATGCTAATTCATGCTAGAATCATGCTAATAACATGCTAATTCATGCTAGAAACATGCTAATTCATGCTAATAACATGCTAGTAACATGCTAATTCATGCTAGAAACATGCTAGTAACATGCTAATTCATGCTAGAATCATGCTAGTAACATGCTAATTCATGCTAGAAACATGCTAGTAACATGCTAACTCATGCTAGAAACATGCTAGTAACATGCTAATTCATGCTAGAATCATGTTAATTCATGCTAGAAACATGCTAGTAACATGCTAATTCATGCTAGAATCATGCTAGTTACATGCTAATTTATGTTAGAATCATGCTAGTTACTTGCTAATTCATGCTAGTAACATGCTAATTCAGACTCGGCTTTTCAAGCCACCATAAAGTTTGTCCTCAAACTTTAATATCTAGTTTTAATAACTATTCTCTTTTGTCTTTGCAGTGATGACAGCACATAATATTTTACAAGTTACTAGTATTTAGCTTAAAGCGACATTTAAAGACTTAACTAGTTCAATTAGGTTAATTAAGGAAGAAATTAAAATGAAATAAAATATTGCTTAAAGGAGCTAATAATATTGACCTTACAAAATTGTTTATAAAAAATTAAAAACTGCTCTCTTGTTAAATAACTTTAAGTGCCATCTGCTGAGAAAGCCTACCAGGAATTATGGGCATTTTTGAGAGATATTTTAGATAAGGGTGCTAATATTCACACTTACAGTCATGTAGTTATTATCAATACTCTATTAAATTATGCACTGCAATTTGAAGTCTAAAATTTACCAACTAAGTGTAAATCATCTGCAGTACTTTGACACTCCACAAGACACTTTGTTATTGCGCTATTGTGCAATGACAAGACTCACTCAATTATAACAGAAATCTGCAGGAGGTGAACTGTGACATGATGACTGACATTTGATTGGTGGTTTGATTATTTACATTATATTTACATAGACTTTTGAAAAAGGCACATTTAATCAGATTTTTTTCAAATGAGGCTCATCCAGTCAGAATTGAGAATGACGCTCGCCCAATCAGATTAAAGAACGAGGCTCATTCAATCAGATTTTAGAATGAGGCTCATTCAGTCAGATTAAAGAACGAGGCTCACCCAATCAGATTTTAGAATGAGGCTCACTCGATCAGATTAAAGAATGAAACTAATCCAATCAGATTTTAGAAAGAGGCTCACTCAATCAGATTTAAGAATGAAACTAATCCAATCAGATTTTAGAAAGAGGCTCACTCGATCAGATTAAAAAAATAAAACTCACACCAGATTTTAGAAAGATGCTCATGCAATCAGATTTTATAGTGAGGCTCAACACAATTAAAAATTATGATGAGGTTCACTCAATCAAAATTTAGGAAGAGGCTCATCCAATCAGATTTTAGAATAAGGCTCATCATCCAATCAGATTTTAGAATGAGGCATGTCCAATCATATTTAAGAATGAAGAGGGTCGCACACCGGATGGGCCGCTCGGCGACGTACAGCACCATGTATTTTAGAATTCTCAATATAGATTTCTATCAGTGTACGCTGACTTGCGGCGCCCAGCCACGACTCAGGACACTGTTCATATTTCTGCCAAGCCACAGAGCGCCGTCTGAAAAGTTTCATATTAAATGACCTTCAAATGTGCACGTCTGGTGTGCGATACTTCCAACTGTCATGTGTGCGCGCCATGTCGTGGCGCCGAGTGGCGCATCCGGTGTACAACCTGCTTAAGTCTCATCATCCAATCCAATTTTAGAATGAGGCTCATCATCCAATCAGATTTTAGAATGAGGTTTATCATCCAACCAGAACTTAGAATGAGGTATGTCCAGTAAGATTTAAGTATGATTCGCATCATCCAATCAGATTTAAGAATGAAACTAATCCAATCAGATTTTAAAATGAGGCATGTCCAATCAAATTTAAGAGTAAGGGGGTCGCACACTGGATGTGACGCTCAACGACGTACAGCACCATGTATTTTTGAATTCTCAATATAGATTTCTATCAGTGTACGCTGACTTGCGGCGCCTAGCCCAGCTCAGGACACTGTTCATATTTCTGCCAAGCCACAGAGCGCCGTCTAAATAGTTTCATATTAAATAACCTTCAAATGTGCACGTCTGGTGTGCGATACTTCCAACTGTCATGTGCTCGTGCCATGGCACCGAGCGGCACATCCGGTGTACGACCTACTTAAGTCTCATCATCCAATCAGATTTTAGAATGAGGCACGTCCAATCCGATTTTAGAATGAGGCTCATTAACCAATCAGATTTTAGAATGAGGTATGTCCAGTAGGATTTAAGTATGATTCTCAACATCCAATCAGATTTTAGAATGAGGCATGTCCAATCAGATTTAAGAATGAGTCTCATCATCCAATCAGATTTTAGAATGAGGCTCATCAACCAATCAGATTTTAGAATGAGGCTCATCAACCAATCAGATTTTAGAATGAGGCTCATCAACCAATCAGATTTTAGAATGAGGTATGTCCAGTAGGATTTAAGTATGATTCTCAACATCCAATCAGATTTTAAAATGAGGCATGTCCAATCAGGGTAAGAATGAGTCTCATCAACCAATCAGATTTTAGAATGAGGCAGGTCAAATTATGTTTTAGAATGAGGCTCATCATCCAATCAGTTTCTAGAATAAATCTCAGCCAATCAGATTTTAGAACGAGGCTCATCCAATCCAATGTAAAAATTAGGCTCAGCCAATCAGATTTTAGAACAGGGCTCATCCAATCCAATTTAAGAATGAAACCCCATTTCAGATTTTACAATGAGGCTAATCCAGTCAGATTTTTAGAACAAGACTCATCCAATCAGGTTTTAGAACAAAAGTCACATATTATATTGCACTCATATAAACGATGAAAAATTATTACTGTAAATAATGTATTCTGTGACACCACGATATAAATGATAGAGCATAATATGATAAGAATAATATACGCCCATATGATATATATAGTCAAATTGCACAGCCCTAGGCTCAGCCAGTCTGGTATAAGAACGAGGCTTATCCAATCAGATTTTTAGAACAAGACTCATCCAATCAAGTAATCAGGATTTGAAACGAGGCTCGTCCAATTACATTTTTGTATTTTGTGACACCACAATATAAACGATAGAGCATAATACGAAATTATTGACTTTTTATTTTACCCAAATTATATATATTGTCATCATCCAATCAGATTTTAGAATGAGGCACGTCCAATCCGATTTTAGAATGAAGCTCATTAACCAATCAGATTTTAGAATGAGGTATGTCCAGTAGGATTTAAGTATGATTCGCAACATCCAATCAGATTTTAGAATGAGGCATGTCCAATCAGATTTAAGAATGAGTCTCATCATCCAATCAGATTTTAGAATGAGGCAGGTCAAATTATATTTTAGAATGAGGCTCATCATCCAATCAATCAGTTTCTAGAATAAATCTCAGCCAATCAGATTTTAGAATGAAACCCCATTTCAGATTTTACAATGAGGCTCATCCAATCCAATTTAAAAATTAGGCTCAGCCAATCAGATTTTAGAACAGGGCTCATCCAATCCAATTTAAGAATGAGGCTCATCCAATCAGATTTAAGAATGATACCCCATTTCAGATTCTACAATGAGGCTAATCCAGTCAGATTTTTAGAACAACACTCATCCAATCAGGTTTTAGAACACAAGTCACATATTATATTGCACTCATATAAACGATGAAAAATTATTACTGTAAATAATGTATTCTGTGGCACCACGATATAAATGATGGAGCATAATATAATAATAATAATATACGCCCATACAATATATATTGTCATATTGCACAGTCCTAGGCTCAGCCAGTCAGGTTTGAGAACGAGGCTTATCCAATCAGATTTTTAGAACAAGACTCATCCAATCAAGTAATCAGGATTTAAAACGAAGCTCGTCCAATTACATTTTTGTATTTTGTGACACCACAATATAAACGATAGAGCATAATACGAAATGATAGACTTTTTATTTTACCCAAATTATATATATTGTCATCAGCCAATCAGATTTTAGAAGGAATGTTTTGTTGATTGCTAACTGATCTAATAATCAACCTCTCTGTGTTTGTGCAGAAATCTACCGTATCGTATCACAGAAGCAGATAGCGGAGCGGTCGGCTCACGACGAGTCTCCCGGAAATAACGTTGTGGACATCAGTGTCCCGCCCACCACAGACGGACAGAAGAGCAACAAATTGCAGTGCTGCCAAAACCTGTAACCATGACAACCAGCCCTCATCTGTCAATCATCTCCGGCTCCCTCATCACGTCCCGCCGCTCATCTTCTCACTTTTATTTCTGTAATATACATACATGTATAAATATATTTGTTTTTGATAGTTTGACCACACACACACACACAGTATCTGACTGCGCTGACAGTGCTTCACTGGCTTAATAAAGTCCAAATCAGGTTTATCTGTGTGAATGCAGTGAAATGTTCCACGATACCACACAGATTAAAATGAACCCTTTTTATTCTCTTCAAACATCTGGTAAATCTCATGATCGTGTTGTCATGTTTCACTCCAAACATTAAAAGTCTTCGTTTTTTCATTAAGAAAGCAAATGCTGTTTGTATGCCTATTCCACCTTCAGTATTTACATTGAGTTCTCATTACGAAGGAAAAAACTATAATAATTTAATATATTTATATTTTATTAATATGTAACAGGAGTTTGCATGCTCTGCCCGTGTTGGCGTGGGTTTCCTCAGAGTGCTTCGGTTCCCCCCACAGTCCAAACACATGCGCTATAGGGGAATTGATGAACTCAATTGGCCGTAGTGTATGAGTGTGAAAGCTACGAGCTACGCACACGTACGAAAATTGATACACACGTCAAACATGCCAATACCTACAAAAAAGTCTCTTGAAGCGATATCTCAAACCTAACAGGAAGTCAGATATTTTTAACTTCCTGCGCCGAAAAAGTGAGTTTTCGTCGATGGGCGTGTCCGTGGCGGCCTCTTAAACTTTGACGATTCGCCATGAAAGAGGAAGTCGTTATAACTCAGGCATGCATCGTCCATTTGATAAGAGTCCTGACCTGAACACGTTTACATGCCAATATCAAGTTATAGTTATAGCGCCACCTGCTGGCAACAGGAAATGACATGCTTCACAGTGTAACAAACTCCTCCCACAAACTTTATTGTATCAGCTCCAAGTTTGGGTGGTGATATCTGAAAGCTCTAGCGATGATATGTTGTGAAGATCTAGAGTTTTCGCCGAAGGGTGTGTCCGTGGTGGCATGACAAACCTCAGTGGTTCGCCATGGAACAGGAAGTACTTATAACTCAACCACGCAATGTCTGATCTGCCTGAAAATTCACATATTCAATAAGATTCCTCCCTTGAAGACATCTACATGTTAATATTGCGTCAGTCATATCGCCACCTGCTGACATAAGGTAGTTTGGCTTATAACTCAACCACGCAATGTCTGATCTGCCTGAAAATTCACATATTCAATAAGATTCCTCTCCTGTAGACATCTACATGTTAATAATGAGTCACAGTCATAGCGCCACCTGCTGACAGAAGGTAGTTTGGCTTATAACTCAGCCACACAATGTCTGATCTGCCTGAAAATTCACATATTCAATAAGATTCCTCTCTTGAAGACATCTACATGTTAATATTGTGTCAGTCATAGCGCCACCTGCTGACAGAAGGACGTTTGGCTTATAACTCAGCCACACAATGTCTGATCTGCCTGAAAATTCACATATTCAATAAGATTCCTCTCTTGAAGACGTCTACATGTTAATATTGTGTCAGTCATAGCGCCACCTGCTGACAGAAGGTAGTTTGGCTTATAACTCAGCCACACAATGTCTGATGTGCCTGAAAATTCACATATTCAATAAGATTCCTCTCTTGACGACATCTACATGTTAATATTAAGTCAGTCATAGCGCCACCTGCTGACAGAAGGAAGTTTGGCTTATAACGCAGCCAAACAATGTCTGACCTGCCTGAAAATTTGCATGTTCCAAAAGATTCCTCTCCTGAAGGCATCTACCAGCCAATTTTGAGTCACAGTTATAGTGCCACCTGCTGACAGGAGGAAGTTCGGCATAAATCTGGAATTTTCTCAGGTTTTTTTAATATATATAGCAGCTTTAATTATTATTCTCCGCTGTTCTCTGTCATCCTGAGGCCATCGGGTGGTGGTGAGCCCGGGTGCGAGGTCCTATTCATCGCTGCTTGCAGCTTTAATGTTTATTTATTTATTTTTTCTACTTTTACAATTTGACACATGCAAACCTCATGTTCTAACCAACAGGCCCATGTCATATACCAGCCACAGTACAGATACTTAATAAATGACCCACTATAAATTAAAAGCATTAACGTATGCTTTGTTTCTTGTTTTCACAAGCTTTGGAGACGTAACGTTAATTCTGCTTTTAAATAATAGGTCACCTATAGCTTTCGTCATGAGTGTGTGTTCAAAATGACATCAATGTTTTCAAAGTGCACTGCCAAGGGAGCACAATTGTAAACATGAAAATCGCTAAAACTGAACTGTATAAATACTTTGAAAGCAAATTACACCTAAGAGAGGTGACCTTAATGCTTTTTTATTTTTAATCATTCCAAGTTTAAATGTTAGAATGTTCTAAATGAATAGGGCATAGGGGGGATAAGTGGGAATAGAACACAGCCAGGAACTGTGTTTCTAACTACAGAGGTGTAGTTGCAAGTGCAAAAGTTTGCGACGCAGTTTGCGAATGTTCGGTGGAACGATGGATTTGGGAAATGGCAAATCAACAAACTATGTTTGTAACGACGGAACTTGCGACTTTAGTTGGCTAACGATGGTTTTGGGAAACACACCAGATCAGTAAAAGTAACTCAAAACTAACGTAACTCATTAGTTATTTTAAAAAGTAAACTTTTTTGGGGAGTAACTCAATATTGATTGTACTTCAATATGTTATAAAGTACCTTTCCCCAACACTAATTTACTTATATCTAAAAACAAAATAAAATAAAGTCACTCTTTGAAATATATAACAGTAAAAAATAACTTTAACATTATTGAGAATTTATCAGAGTAAATGTCTGTATCTGTCATGGAAATAATTAGCAAATACGCTACCTGACAAATGTCATCGATCTCAGTTGTAAGAGCAACAAATAATAACTTGACTTCAAGTTGATCATTTGGAAAACTTGCAGAAGGTCGATTTTTTTTTCCAAGAATCATCTGTTGAACTGCATCTCAATCATCACAAATACTGCAGAAGACCTACTGGAACCCACGCTGAAATCAGTCAAGTTTGGTGAAGGATAAATCAGCCATGCGAGAGATCTGCTGAGTGGATGGCAATATCAACAGCCTGAGGTATCAAGACATTTGTGCTGCCCATTACATTACAAACCACAGGAGAGGGCAAATTCTTCAGCAGGATAGCGCTCCTTCTCATACTTCAGCCTCCACATCAAAGCTCCTGAAAGCAAAGAAGGTCAAGGTGCTCCAGGATTGGACAGCCCAGTCACCAGATATTAACGTTATTGAGCATGTCTGGGGTAAGATGGAAGAGGCATTGAAGATGAATCCGAAGACTCTTGATGAACTCTGGGAGTCCTGCAAGAAGGCTTTCTTTGCCATTCCAGATGACTTTATTAATCAGTGATTTGAGTCATTGCAGAGATGTATGGATGCAGTCCTCCAAGCTCATGATGAAGTCAGACACAATATTCATTCTGTTTCCACTGCAGCATGACCACATATTCTATACTGGACATTATTGAAGGTTCAGTGACAAGACTTTAGTCTAAGCAGAGTCAGACCTTACTGTCCTAATGAAATCATTCAAAATCAAGGCCTGATCATATTTTATTGTGGTCAAATAAGTGTAATCTAGAGGCCTTTGCCTTTCATATAAGCCACTTCTGATACCAAATGATCAACTAGAAGTCAAGTTATTATTTACTGTTCCTAAAACTTGGATAGGTAGCAAGACTTTTGTCAGGTAGCTCAATACAATAAACTAAATAAAATAATAATATCAATTTCAGATAAAGCAAATCAGAATTTGCTGAATTTTCATGGCACTTTTAATTGAAAACGTGGGCCTTATAATTACCTTTAACTGTTTTTTTTAGCACATACTACATTATTTGCATTAAAACACAAGAATTTAGGGGGAAAGATGTATTGAATTTAATAATGTCTCAAAGCAAAGCTGTATATATATTTACAGTTGAAGTCAGAATTATTAGCCCCCTGTTTATTTTTTTCCCCAATTTCTTTTTAACGGAGAGAAGATTTTCTTCAACACGTTTCTAATCATAATAGTTTTAATAACTCATTTCTAATAACTGATTTATTTTCTCTTTGCCATGATGACAGTAAATAATATTAGACTAGATATTCTTCAGGACACTTCTATACAGCTTAAAGTGACATTTAAAGGCTTAACTAGGTTAATTAGGTTAACTAGGCAGGTTAGGGTAATTAGGCAAGTTATTGTATAATGATGGTTTGTTCTGTAGACTATTGAAAAAAAAAAATTGCTTAAAAGGGTTAATAATGTTGACCTTAAAATGGATTTTAAAAAGTGAAAAACTGCTTTTATTCTAGCCGAAATAAAACAAATAAGACTTTTTTGATGACATACAGTCGTTCACATTTTCTTGAGATAAACTTTATTGTTCTTCAGTAAAGTTACAAGTTCTGTGATGTAAAGCTGCTGTCTGCTTCATATTTCTGTCCGTGATGAACAATATTATGGGAACAAGAAGTGATATTTACCACACACAGGAAGTCCTGCCTTCTCAGAATACATATGTGTGTCTTCATGTCTGGATTCTGGAACATAAAAAGAATGGAAACTTAGCAAAAGCAGACAGACTTAGATTTAGTTCATTTCATACACGGATAGTTCCTCCAGGATGTTTTTATGCATTATTATTTTTTAATATGGCAAGGTGCATTAATGTCACACACACCTCAGTGTCTTTATGATGTCTCATGAATGCTGGTCACACACACACGCACGCACGCACACACACGCGCGCGCACGCACACACACCTCTATTTGTAATTATCAACATTTTCAAAAATAAAATAAATTGCTTCAGTTGTGAATACTAATATGTGTGTGTGTGTGTGTGTGTGTGTGTGTGTGTGTGTGTGTGTGTGTGTGTAGGATGTGTGTGAGCGCTGATAAGAGATGTAAATGCCAGCTTTTATTTTTCCCCTCAGTGTTTTCAAGAATTCTTGAGTTTCCTCTGAATTCTTATTATAAATTTAAACACATGTAAAATATTATAATTATACTTTTCTGTTATTACTTTTTAATAGAGCTTTTTATAATGTTTAAAAAGAAAAAAAAAAAAAACCTTTTTGAAATGTCTAAAGCAGGGGTGTCCAAAGTCGGTCCTGGAGGGCCGGTGTCCTGCTGACTTAAGCTCCAGCTTGCCTCAACACGCCAGCCCGGAAGTTTCTAGTATATCTAGTAAGAGCTTGATTAGTTGGTTCAGGTGTGTTTGATTAGGGTTGGGTAAACTATCCAGGACACCGGCCCTCCAGGACCGAGTGTGGACACCCCTGGTCTAAAAGTTATAAAAAATAAATAAATAAAAATCGCATTAACATTATGAGATTTTAGCAGAGTCATAAAAATAAATAGCAAACGCATTATACTTGGAATATAGTGGAATTTTCCATTAATGCTACAATCAATGGAAATGAATGAGTATTTTCAGTGTGTGTGTGTGTGTGTGTGCGCGCACAGGATGTCTGTGAGCACTGATAAGAGCCACTTTTCAGGAACATGCACTCACTCACGCACGCACGCACTCACGCACTCACTCACTCACTCACTCACGCACTCACGCACGCACGCACGCACGCACGCACGCACGCACACAAAACCCTGAAAGCTACCCTTTAAACATCTGGGGTCGTCATGATTTTGTTTTTAAATTAATTGACACTTTAATTAATTAGGAACGCTTTAAATTGATCAATTAATTGGCATTAAAAATAGTTAATAGTATAATACAAATATTATAAAAAAATCAATAAATTTTTTTTTTACTTTTTTAATTCTGTTCATCAAAAATACATAAATGTGAATGAACTTTTGCACTAAAAATATGATAAAACAATCCAAAAAACCTCTACATCACAGTAATAAATTATGATTTAAGATCAAATCAAATCACTTTTATTGTCACATCATCAACAGCACGTGTGCTATGATGAGCGAAAAGCTTAGGTGCTGGCTCCAGACAGTACAAAATGCAGACAGTGCAAGTACAACGACAGTGCAAAATACAGACAGTGCAAAATACAACAGCATACTTCCCCCAAAAAACAACAACAAACAAACAAAAATTGACAGCGATATGTACAGTGAATAGGTGTACACATAGTTGTAGGCAGTATTGTTTTAAGTATGGATGGGTTAAAGTGCAGTGCATGCTACATTTTGATGGTGTGCAGTAAGGGGTATGGAAGAGTCTGTGTGGGGTGTGTTAAGTGTTCAAGATATATTAGAAAGTCATTAAAAAAACACAAATATTTTCATTAATAAAATAAAAAATACATATATATAACATTAAATTAATTATTTTTAAAAATTGATTTTACTAGTTTTGCTTAAATGATAACAAAGTCTTTTACAAAACATTGATTAGTTATACTGACCTCGAACATGTGAACTACAGCAAAATACAGTACATCAGTAAAAACATGATTAATATGAGGAAAATCCTTTAATAATTGAACTGTTTTATTACTGAAGAGGGAAAAAAACCCATAGCAAACACAAATATGGGGACTCAAACCAGCGACCCTCTTGATGTGAGGCCGCGGTGCTAACCACTGAGCCACCGTGCGGCCCTATTGTGATGTTTTTGTTTGATAAAAAAATAATAATTTTGTGGCTCAGTGGTTAGCACTGTGGCCTCACAGCAAGAAGTTTGCTGGTTCGAGTCCCGGCTGGGTCAGTTGGCATTTCTGTGTGGAGTTTTCATGTTCTCCCCGTGTTGGTGTGGGTTTCCTCCGGGTGCTCCGGTTTCCCCCACAATCCAAACACATGTGCTATAGGGGAATTGGGTGATCTAAATTGGCCGAAGTGTATGAGTGTGATTGTGAATGTGAGAGTGTATGGGAGTTTCCGACTACTGTGTTACGGCTGGAAGGGCATCCGCTGCATAAAACATATGCTAGAATAGTTGGCGGTTCATTCCACTGTGGCGGATCCTGATTAAAAAAGGGACTAAGCTGAAGGAAAATGAATGAATGTTTCCTAAGAAACCTCAAGGTCAGAACGCACCACTAGGGACTTCAATAACCTTTCAGAGCGACAGGCATCTACAAAGTCACTGCTAGTGTGAATGCAGCATCAAGCCGTGGTCACACTGCACTTTTCTCCCCATAGACTTCCAATTATAAGCAAGCAAACGCGGTAGACCGGAAATGCAAGCTTGTGCAACAAGTTTCACAGTTCGCTTTGTTGCAAAGTTCAAGCTTGGAGCTTTGTGACCTGCGAAATCGCATCATGTGATTGTGTGAGACCAATGGAAAATCAAAACATGAAAATGAAAGAAATTTAAAATATGGATCAATCGCTCGCTTTATGTCTAATCATCTTATTTAATCCCGCCTCATTTCGCAGTGTCGTACGACAGAATGCTGCACGCTCAAACTCTAGTGTGAATGCAGCATCAGTCTGTGTTCTCCTGATAATGCAGCTGGTCGTCAGGTCTGGATGAACGACCTAAAGTACATGCAAATGATGAAGGCGTGGCCCGTGAGTCACGCAACAGTCTGCTTTGTGTTCTGATTGGCATTTTGTCCACCGGGGTTTTAAGCCGCGGTCACACTGCACTTTTCTCCTCATAGACTTCCATTCATACGCAAGCAAACGCGGTAGACCGGAAATGCAAGCTTGTGCAACAAGTTTCACAGCTCGCTTTGTTGCCAAGTTCAAGCTTGTTGAACTCTGACCTGTGAAATCGCATCACGTGATTGCGTGAGAACAATGGAAGATCAAAGCATGATTTCTCTGTACAGAAATCTAAAATATGGACTAATCGGTCGCTTTATATCTAATCATCTTGTTTAATCCCACCCCTTTTCGCAGTGTCGTACGACAGAATTCTGCACGTTCAAAATCTAGTGTGAATGCAGCATCAGTCTGTGTTCTCCTGATGACTCGGCTGGTCGTCAGGTCTGGATGAACGACCTAAAGTACATGCAAATGATGAGGGCATGGCCCGTGAGTCACGCAACAGTCTGCTTTGTGTTCTGATTGGCATTTTGTCCACCGGGGTTTTAAGCCGTGGTCAAACTGCACTTTTCCCCCCATAAACTTCCATTCATAAGCATGCAAATGCAACAGACTAGAAATGCAAGCTCTTGCGACGTTTCACATGTTGCTGTGTTGCAAAGTTAAAGCTTGGTGAACATGCGAAATCGCATCACTTGATTTTGTGAGACCAATCGAAGGTCAAAACATGACCTCTTAGTACAGATATTTAAATTATAGACCAATCGATCACTTTTTTTAATATCTTATCATTGTTTAACCCCGCTCCTTTTCATAGCACAAGAAATTTTGCACGCTCAAACTGTAGTGTTCTCCTGATGACGCGGCAGGTCATCAGGTCTGGATTAATGACCTAAAGTACATACAAATGATGAGGGCATGGCCCGTGAGTCACGCAACAGTCTGCTTTGTGTTCTGATTAGCTTTTTGTCCACCGGGGTTTTACACTGGTGGAATTTACATGAGAATGAGGAAACAATCATGTCTGAGGCTCACGGTATGGCCATTTGCATATACTGATCTCTTATTATTATTCGACTATGCTTAGGTATATCCAGATTTCCTTCATAGGGCATCATTAAAATATTTTTTTAACAAGTGAAGTATGATTTTTTTGCGCACATTTTTTCAGAGCACATCATGCTGTGTGTGTGAGAGGGAGAGAGAGAAAACAATTCATTTTCTTTTCGGCTTAGTCCCTTTATGAATCAGGGGTGGCCACAGCGGAACCGCCAACTTATCCAGCACATGTTTTACGCAGTGGATGCCCTTCCAGCCGCAACCCAACACTGGAAAACACCCACACACTCTCAGATTCAC